>NC_141554.1:64608000-64953500 GCF_021556685.1 Rattus norvegicus
AATTAAACTTGGGACCCCTGGAAGAGCAGTCAGTGTTTTTAACCACTGACCCACCTCACCAGTCAGTCTCTGAGAAGTTCTTGATGAAGGGTTGTTTCATAAATTTGAGGTTGTAAATTTTTCCTCCAATAACCATGACTTCATGAGTATTAAGTAGCTACCTAGATTTCTGGTATTAGGCACCTTTTTCCTCTTGTTGAGCTGGCAACAAGTCAAGTTGAAGAGACAATGTTGTCGGCCGAATCATGTATGCCAGTACTGCCCTTAGCAGTATTTAACCATTGATTTGTTTCATGAATGTCCTAGCTAGATGTGTTTCATGAACATTCTGATTTGTAAGGATTTTTTAAAAATATATTTCATAGAGAATAAGAAGCCATATCTTGAATACCAGTGGCATTATCACATGAGCTGTATTCTTAAAAATAATCTTTTAGAGAAAAAAACATGCCATCTAAGCACTAGTACTATTTCTGTGCCTCATGACTACAGATCAAATGTGACCAGACTTCATGCTGTTATTGCCATTCATTATCTACCACAATAAACTATGCTTTAGTTTGTTAATTGTTGAGAAAAGTACTTGACAAAAACAACTTAAATCAGCAGGCGGACAAACAGATTCAGTTTGGCTTACAGTTTGCGAATACAGTTCATCATGCAGGAAATGCATGACAGAAGGGGCACAAAGTGGCTAGTCACATTGGATTCAACATCCAGAAGAAGAGAGATGAATGCTAGATATTCATTCCTCTTGTTTCTTATTCGCTCTGGGACACAGCTTGTGGAATGGGGGCATCTACATTTAGAATTTGTGCTGAATGCTTGGTTCCGAGTATAGGTGTGTTGACAGTTTGGGATTTAAGAGACTGAGACTGTATGTTTGGGCATGGCAGCTAAACCCTCATAAATTCTAAAATGCTTTCATGGAACTGGATCAAATCTGTGGTTGAATGAATTCTTGTGAGACTGCATTGTTATAAAGTAAGACCACTCTTGGCCAGGCCCCCTTTGGTATAGTATCACTTTCTTTGTGCTGAAAAATCATGGTGCAGTACAGTCAGTGTATCATGACTGCTGAAAAGGCTATTTGGACACTTCTAAGCCAAATAAAACTTTCTCTAAAATCAAACATAGAGTGTTGAGCCTGCTACAGTGCCTTTAATTCCACAACTCAGGGGACAGAGACAGTGAATTTCATAAGTCTGAGGTCACCCTGGTCTTCACAGTGTATTCTAGGCTAGCCATGGTTACAAAATGAAACCCTGTCTTTAAAACAGTTACAAGACCTGTGTGTTTTTTTACCACAGCCTACAAAAACAAAAGTTGATATCTTTTTTATATGACCGTAAATACATTTTGCAGTTGTGAGAAAAAACACAAATAGGGAGCTGAAACATTTGCCATTGAATAGGAAAGAAAATTATTTTCATTTTTTTAATTCTAAGGTATTTAATGCTTTTATTGATATCTTAGTTACTGTTTAATTACTGTGAGCAAACATCATTGACTAAAGCAACTCTTTATTTTTTTAGAACTTAAAGATTCAATTTTATTCCACATCTAAACATGAAGAGGTCATTCAAACAGGAGAAAGCATGCAGGTATGGAAATACATCAACATATCTGTGGACTAAAGCAACTCTTATTAAGGAAAACATTTTATTGGGGGCTGATTTAAAGTTTTATGGGGTTAATCCATGATCATACTGGCAAGAAGCAGACAGGCATGGAACTGGAACAGTAGCTGGAACAATAGCTGAGAGCTTTACATACTGATCCAGAGGCAGAGGCAGCAAGAAAAGAGGGGGCTGGGGAGATGAAGAGAGGAAGAGAGGAAGGGGAAGGGGAAGGGGAAAGGAAGAAAGAGACTGGACCTAGTGTGGGCTTTTGAAACATCAAAGCTCACAAACCCACTCCCAGGGACAAATCTTGAAAAAGACAACTCCTAAACTCCTATTCCTTTCCAAACAGTTGTACTAACTTGGGGCTAAGCATTCAAACATATGAGCCTATAGGAGCCAATCTCATTTAAACCGCCATAATTAATAAAACAAATGGTTTCCTATATAGCCATCAGTGCATTTTCCTTTATTCTTTGAAAATTTTGTATATGATTATATTTTTCTTCTCAAACCCTTCCTAGATTCATCTACTCACCCACTCAATTTCATGTTCTCTTTCTTAAAAAAAAAAAAAAAAAAAAAAAACTGGATCTAATTTATTATTGACCAACTCTTCCTGAAAGATTATGGGGTTGTTGTGGAGTGTCGATATACCCAGTATCATTTCAAAAACTGAAGAAAATGATTCTCCTTCTCTAAGTAGATATCAATTTCAAATCTCTTCTTGTCTAGGGGTCATGTTCCCTTTCTTATTGCTAGGATTTTCTCTAGCTTGAACTCTTATAGGTATTACGGATGCTGTCACATTCTCTAGAAGTTCTATGTAGCTTCCCTGTTTTTCAAGGTGATGTTTTCTTGCTATTGTCCACCATCTCTAGTTGTCAAAATTGGTCTGCTTCTCTGCAGCATAAATCCCTGAACCTTGAAGGGAAGAGTGAGATTAAGACATCCCATTAGGGATTACTGCTCCAATGTTTCTATGCATTGTCCAATTATGGGTCCCTTTGTTAATTACCATCTACTGCAAGACGTTTCTCTGAGAAGGATGTAATGATTCTCTACTCTATGAGAATACTGGGGTATGTTATCTTATTGCTACATTTAGCAGCATAATTGTAGTAGGTTTACCCCTAAAGGCTATGATCTATCTGGGTCTCAAGTTCCTGGTATTATTAACTATGAGCTATAGGTTCCATTTTACAGAGTCAATTTTAAATTCCATGTTTAAAAGTGGTTGGTGGCTGTGCATGTAATTTTGGGTCTGGGTTACCAATTCAGGATGTAATTTTCTAGTTGCATCAATTTGCCTGCAAAATTCGTGAATGTTTTTTTCTTTTTTTATGACTGGATAGTATTCCATTGTATAAAGGAACCACATTTTCTGTATCCATTCTTTGTTTGAGGGTCATTTGGGTTATTTACAGCTTCTGGCTATTATGAATAAAACTGCTATGAACATAGAGGAGAACAGGTCCTTATGATATGATGGAGCATGTATTGGGCAAATGCCCAGGAGCAGTATAGCTGGATCTTCAAATAGAACTATTTCCAGTTTTCTGAGAAACAGCCAAATTGATTTCTACAGTGTTTATACAAGTTTGCACTCCCACTACCAATGAAGGAGTATTCCCTTTGTTCCACATCCTCACTATCATGTGCTATCCCTTGAGATTTTGATCTTAGCCATTCCAATCTGTACAAAATAGAATCTCAGGGTCATTTTGCTTTGCATTTCCCTGATGTCTAAGGACATTGAACATTTCTTTAAGTGCTTCTTGGCCATTTGAGATTCCTCTGTTTAGAATTCTCTGTTTAGTTCTATACTCTGTTTTTTTTTTTTTTTTTTTTTTTTTTTTTGCTTTTTTTTGTTTTTTTTAATTTGGGCTATTTGGCTTGTTGGTGTAATAAAATACAGGATACCCATGCTACAATCCACAGACCCAAAGAAGCTAATAAAGAAGGATATTACAAAGATGATGTTTGAATCTCACTTAGAAGGGGAAATAAAATAGTCATCGGAGGCAGATGAAGGGAGGGAAGTGGGTTGGAGATATGATGGAGGAGGGAGAAGGGGGTGTTCAGGATTAAGTGTGGGGAAAGACAGGAGAGATAACTAGATGGCCATGAAAATAAATGGAAATCTGCAGCTGGTGGGGGGTGGAGGGTGGAGAGCATCTCTAAGAGACCTGGGATGAGGTAGACTCCCAGGAGGCTATGGGGGTGACTTCAGCTGAGACTCATAATAGTGGGGATATAGAACCTAAAGAGGTCATCTCTATATCCAGGAAGGACCCCCAGTTGAGGAAAAAGACATCAACCCACTCAAAAAACTTTCAAATGAAAATCTGTTCTGTCTACAAGAAATGCAGGGACAAAGATGAAGCAGACTGAGGGCCAACCAATAACAAGCCTAATTTGATTGCTTCCCTGGCGTTCATGTTATACCAGTGGGTATATTTCTTATTAATGTAATTTGAATGGCTTTATCTGGGTGACATTGATCCTTACTTTTCTCCTCAGGTAGTTTGTATGGCACCTTGCAGCACTGTGAATGATAGACACCATGGGCAAAATTTCCAGTTGAGGACCAGCTAGAAAAATCCATGTTAATGTCATTAAGGAGTGTGGATTTTAGGTGAATTCAGATCATGTCCATGTCTCTGCTCTATCGTTAGCACCATCAAGAACTTAAGTAAATTTTGAGTTCTTCATCAATACAGTGAGGCTGATAAAAAATTATTCTGTAAAACTATTGTAACATTTGAAAACACTTGAAGTTGGGCTGGAGAGATGGCATTCCAAATGGCTACTTACAACCATTTCTAAGTTACATTCCATGGGATTCAGCACCTTCTTCTGACCTGTATGAGCATTAGGCTTGCATATGGTATATATACATACATGTAGGGAAAAAAAACCCACTTATTCACATAAAATAAAATTAAGAACTTTTGGACCGGCCTGGATCCCTTGGGAAGAAGGAGCCAAGGAGCAGTCTGGGACAGGATCCTTCTGGTTTCTATCTGCACCCAGAGCTGAGCATGTGCCACAGCCCTCTGTGTCCAAATCCCACTGGGAGAGAGCGGGTCTCAGACAAACCTGAGAGCACAGGTAGGACTACCACTTTTCTCAGAGGGACCTGCCTGGAGACCTCAGAACGCAGGAGCCAAGGAGCAGTCTGAGACAGGATTCTTCCGGTTTCCTTTTTCCATCTGTGTCCTGAGCTGACCATGAGACACAGCGCTATCTGCCTGGATCCCACTGGGAGAGCGCTGGTCTCCCAGAAGTGCTGGCACACCTGAGAGTGCAGGAGGGTCAAGGTACTCTCAAAAACAGAAAAACAAGCTAACAGCAGATATAACTAGATGGTGAGAGGCAAGTCCAAGAACCTAAGTAACAGAAACCATCATCAGAACACACTTCCCTGAGCACAGCATGTCCTAGATACCCCAACATACCAGAAAGACAAGATTTTGCTTTAAAATCACAACTCACAATGATGAGGGAGGACTTTAAGAAGGACATAAATGACTCCCTTAAAGAAATACAGGACAGCACAGGTAAACAAGTAGAACCCCTTAAAGTGGAAATACAAAAGTCCCTTAAAGAATTACATGAAAACACAAACAAACAGGTGAAGGAATTGAACAAAACCATCCAGGATCTAAAAATGGAAACAGGAACAATAAAGAAAGCACAAAGGGAGACAATCTAGAAAATCTAGGGAAGAGATCAGGAGTCATAGATGCAAGCATCACCAACAGAATACAAGAGATAGAAGAGAGAATTTCAGGGGCAGAAGATACTATAGAAAACATTGACACAACAGTCAAAGATAATGTAAAACATAAAAAGTTCCTAACACAAAACATCCAGGAAATCAAGGACACAATGAGAAGCTCAAACCTAAGGATAATAGGTATAGAATAGAGTAAAGGCTCCCAACTTAAAGGACCAATAAATATCTTCAACAAAATTACAGAAGAAAACTTCCCTAAGCTAAAGAAAGAGATGCCCATACACATACAAGAAGCCTACAGAACTCCAAATAGATTGGACCAAAAAAGGAATTCCTCCTGTCACATAATAGTCAAAACACCAAATGCACAAAACAAAGAAAGGAGTCGAATCCTAGCCAGAGCAATTAGACAACAAAAGTAGGTCAAAGGGATACAAATTGGAAGGAAGAAGTCAAAATATCACTATTTGCAGATGATATGATAGTATACTTAAGTGCAAAGTAGCTGAGTAAAAAAGTAAATCAGTAGCCTTTGTCTACTGAAAAAATGTACAGGCTGAGAAAGATATTAGAGAAACCACAGTTTTCATAATAGCTACAAATAAGATAAAATACCTTATATGACTAATCATTCAAGTGAAAGAACTTCAAGTTGCTGAAGAAGGAATTTGACAAAGATCTCAGAAGATGGAATCTCATGTTCATGGATTGGCAGGATTAATATAGTAAAAGTGGCCATCTTGCCTAAATCAATCTACAGTTTCAATGCAATCCCCAACAAATTTCCCACTCAATTCTTCAGGGAGTTATAAAGAACAATTGGCAAATTCATTTGGAATAATAAAAAACCCAGGATTGCAAAAATTATTTTCAACAATAAATGAACTTCTGGGGATTCACTGTCCCTGACCTCAAGCAGTACTATAGAGCAACAGTCACAAAAACTGTATGATATTAGTTCAGACACAGACAAGTAGATCAAAGGAAGGGAATTAAAGATCCAGAAATGAACCCACACACTTTGGTGCAATTGATCTTTGACAAAGGAGCTAAAAGAATCCGGTAGAAAAAAGATACCATTTTCAACAAACGGCGCTGATTCAACTGGAGGTCACCATGTAGAAGAATGCAAATCTATCATTTCTTATTTCCTTGTGCAAAGCTCAAGTCCAAGTAGATCAAGAACCTTCATATAAAACAAGATACACTCAAACTAATAGAAGAAAAAGTGGGGAAGAGCCTTGAATACATGGACACAGGGGAAAATTACTAAACAGTACACTAATAGCTTATGTTCTAAGATCAACAATAGACAATTAGGACCTCATAAAATTGCAAAGATTCTGTAATGCAAGGACATTCTTAACAGGACAAAATGTGAACCAACAATATGGGAAAAATGGGAATCAACCCCAGAAGTTAGATGCCAGAGAATCAAATAATCCTATTAATAGATTGGATCCAGAGCTAAACAAAGAATTCCCAACTGAAGAAGGTCAAATGGCCATGAAGAACCTAAAGAAATGTTCAACATCCTAGTCATCAGGGAAACGCAAATCAAAACAACCCTGATATTCCACCTCACACCAGTCAGAATGGCTAAGAACAAAAACTCAGGTGACAGTAGATGCTGGCGAGGATGTGGAGAAAGAGGAACATTCCTCCATTGTTGGTGGGATTTGTAAGCTGGTATAACCACTCTGGAAATCAGTCTGGTGATTCTTCAGAATACTGGATATAGTACTACATGAGAAATCAGCTATACCTCTCCTGGGCTCCAACATACAACAAAGAAACATGCTCCACTATGTTCATAGCACCCTTATTTATAACAGCCAGAAGCTGGAAAAAAACCAGATGCCCTTCAACAGAGGGATGGATACAGAAAATGTGGTACATTTACACAATGGAAAACGACTTCATGAAATTCATAAGCAAATGGATGGAGCTAGAAAATATCATCCTAAGTGAGGTAACCCAATCACAAAAGAATACACATGGTATGTACTTACTGGTAAGTGGATATTAGCCCTAAAGCTCGAATTACTGGAGATACAATCAACAGACCATAGGAACCTCAAGAAGAAGGAAGACCAAAATGTGGATGCTTCAGACCTTTTCAGAAAGTAAAACAAAAATTCTCACAGGAGGAAATAGAGACAAAGTGAGGAGCAGAGACTGAAAGGAAAGGCCATCCAGAGACTACCCCACCTGGGGTTCCATCCCATATACAGTCACCAAAGCCACTATTTCAGAGGCCAAAAGATGTATGCTAACAGGAGTCTGGTATAACTGTCTTCTGAGAGGCTCTGCCAAAGCCTTACAAATACAAAGGCTGTTGCCTGTAGCCAACCATTGAACTGAGTACTGGGTCCCCAATGGAGGAGTTAGAGAAAGGACTGAAGGAGCCAAAGGCATTTGCAACCCCATAGGAAGAACAACAATATCAACCAACCATACTTCTCAGAGCTCCCAGGGACTAAACCACTAACCAAAGAGTACATATGGAGGGACCCATGACTCCAGCTGCATATGTAGCAAAGAATGGCCTTTTTGGGCATCAATAGGAGGAGAGCCCCTTGATCCTGTGAAGCTAAATGCCCGTGTAGGGGAATGCCAGTGCAGGGAGGTAGCAGGGAGTGGGTGGGTTAGGGAGCATTTTCATAGAAGCAGGGGAAGGGGGAAGGGGTAGGGGGAAAGATTACTTAATTAGTACATCATAGCAATATTTGGTGAGCAGCATTTTAGTTCATGTACACTATTTGAATTGCCTATTGTAATGTATTCCACAATAATTTATACTTAGCTTTCAGGAAAATGTCATGTTCCTCATATCGTCTCTATGTCATTTATATCTTAGATAGTATGTTATTCTCTTACTATCTTAGATAGTATGTAGCTGCCTCTAGACTCCAATTACTCATTGTCAGTGTCTATATTTTGTTTTTTTCTACTAGATCCAGTGCTACTGGAGAAACTTACAGAGAACCAATGCATAGTTAATCCTTGAAGAAAATAATAAATTAATAGAGCACTATAATTTACTTTCTTACAAATTTGAGTAGTCATCAAGTCCAACTTTATTTCACGTAACATTATACAAAAAAAAGTAAGAAACTAACAATCACATTCATATATAAAACTTTCCAAAGTAACAATAGTAACTTTCCCAATTCACTGTTGTTTCACCACTGTATGATATCACACTGCCGTGAAAATCCCTTCTCCAATGCGATGTTATACAATGTTTAATAAAAACAATTTAAGGTTTTCCAGTTTGTTGCAAAATAACAAAACTGACAAATGACAGTTACCTCTTTATGCACTTAACAGAAAGCAAGGCTCAAAGCACTGTTTAGTTAAAAAAAAATTGAAAAATAACAATAGTAGCCTCCATTCTAATAATGTATAACAGGCCAAGAATGTATACATACTGGTTCTGAAATGCTATGAACTCTACTGATTAGGAGCCTGACTGTTCTTCAAACATTATAGAACAGACTCAATTACATATTAGAGGACTTATGGGATAGGACCTTGGAATCAACAGCCTTGCCTTGAACTCTTCTTCTTGGTACCCTCTGCCTGATCTCTAAGAGCCAACTGATAGAGATTAGGGAAGGCACTAGGGACAGTGCCATTGACCTTAGCTAAAACTTCCAGGACTTTCATCTTGGTGGTTTCAGCATGGGCTCTGGGTCCCCACAGGAACTCATAGCTTGGGGGATCACTGCTAGGTACCTGGCGGTACGCCAGGTAATTTTCCTGCACTAGATCTGTTATAAATGCCTCAGGCTCTCCAAAGATTAAGTGCTTCTTCCCAGCATATACCCCCACTCCATTCAGAAATTGCCAGACCTCTTGCACAGTGGCACGGTTACCCTTCATGAAGATCACACCTAGGATGGACATCAGGAGACCTGTCTTGGGCAACCCCCAATTACTACTCAAACTTCCCTCAGTGGAAAGACCCAGTTTGCCCACCAGCAAATAGGATTGAGTGCTGGCATCTATTTCCTTCAATTCAAGACCAAAGACTAACTCTAGGCGTGCAGAAGTTCTCCGGAGGATCTCAGAGAAATGTTCCTTATACTTCTTGTTGACTACTGCCAGCATTTCACTCTTTGTAACTGCTTCTTTCATCTTAAATTTATCTAGCAGGAATTCTATCAGCACACTAGCCTTCCTCATGATAGGATCTTTAAGTGTGTGCTGAACAGAAGCCCCTGCCTGGGTGCCATCTGAACTTTTCTGATCAGCAAAACCAGCAGCATTCCTAACACCTATACCAGAGCCTGCGCAGGACACACCTGCACCAAAAGATCCAGGGGTTTTCACACCCTGAGGAGCAGAACCATCAGGGAAGCTGGAGCCAACGCTCTCGTCAACAGAAGACCCTGCTTTCTCTGCAGTGGGCTGAACTTCTGGGACCTCCCTGCGTGCCTGCTGTCGTTTTGCACGGGAGCGGTTCTTACTCTTTTGACCCCTAGGCATGATGACTGGGCTCAAGGCTGAAGTAGAAGAGCTGACAGGCAGGAATCTGGAAGGATAAGAGTGATAACCTGTAAGCATCACAGTACTACCAGGTAGAGAATACCTTGGATTTAATGAAGACCTGTTTTTGCAGCTTTCCAGGAGAACATCTTTCTAGGAACATACCAGGTTTCCCGTACTCGTGGATCAACCTCTTTTCTGCAAACCCTGTGGAAGAAATTAAAACTGGTTAGGCCACTGCATAAAAGTCTAGTTTCAGGCTTCCAAGAGGTTAGGTTTTTCAGTATGTTCACTTGGAAGTGCTAAGCAGACAGATGAACTTAGGCCACCATGCAGGGGCAGAGACCTGTATCCACATAAACCCACTTAAACTGCCATGAAGGGGTGTAGGTCTGTGCAAAAAGACCCAATTAAGTTCCATGCAGAGGCAGAGACCTGCGCCCATATAATACCACTTAGGCTGCCAGACAAAGACAGAGGAAGAGAGAGAGAGAGAGAGAGAGAGAGAGAGAGAGAGAGAGAGAGCGCGCAACCTTCTTAAGACTGCCACATTGCCACATATCAGTGGAGGCCATCATACAGGAACATAGACCTATGCTCTTACAAACCAAATTAGCCAGCTAGAAAGGGAAAAAGGCCTATACAAATGAATATTAAGGACACCATACAAGGACAGAGGCCAGTACAGACAGACCCACTAAAGCCACCATGCAGTAACAGAGATCTGTGCCTATACAAAACCACATAGGACTCCACACAGACAATGGAGAGGACACTGTAGACAGACCCACATAGACCACCTCACAGAGCAGAGGCCTCTGCCCTGACAAACACAATTATCCTGATAGAAAGGGGTGGAGGCCTGTAGAAACAGAATAACTAAAGCCAACTCACAGGTGCAGACACCTTAGAGACAAACCACGAAGGCCACAAGACAGGGGCAGAGAATACTTGTGCCCTTACAAACACAGCCTGCTAGAAAGGAGCAGGGGCCTATGTAAATGTACCCACTAAGGTCACCATGCAGGGACAAAGACCTCTACCCATACAACATAGTTTGGGCACCAGATGCAAAACAAGGACTATAGACACAGACCCACTTAAGGCTACCATAAAGAGGCAGAGACTTGTACTCTAACAAAACCAATTATCCCTTTCAAAAGGGACAGAGTCCTATGCAGATATACCCACCAAGGCCACCATATAGAGGCAGAGACTTATGCCTTCACATACCCTAGGCAACAACAAGAGGTGGTTAGTGACTCCTGTGCAGAAAAAAACACTAAAGCCTGCTACTGGTGTGGGGGAGACCTGTGCCCATACACACCTAGTTAGGCAGTCAGACTTAGCAGGTGGGTGGATATAGACTCAACAAAGGCTAACTAACATACAGGGGCAGAGACCTTTGTCTGTATACATGCAATTAGGCCACCAGAGGCTGAGATTGCCAAGGCCTATGCAGACAAACACACTAAGGACACAAGATAGGAGTAGAGACTTGTGCTCATATAACCCAGTTAGGCCTTCACACAGGGGCAGGGCTTATAGAGACCAACCCACTAAGGTAACATAACAGGGGCAGTGACATACGCTATGAAAAAACAAATTAGCGCCTGAAAAGGTACAGAATCCTGTGCAGGGAGACCCAAGTAGGCCACCAAAGAGGGGCACAGACCTATATCTGTATTCACCAAATTAGGCAGTCAGACATGGGGTGAGGAAAGCCTGTGTAAATAGACCCACTAAGGCCACTATATAGGACAGAAACGTTTGCCCATTCAACATAATTAAGCCTCCAGACAGGGGCAGGGCCACTAGAGACAGACCCATTAAGGCCAACACTCAGGGGCTGAGAAACTTTAGCGCATACAACACAGGTAGGCCTTCAGAAAGGGCAGGGCTTGTAGAGATAGACCCACTAAAGCCAGCATACAGCAGCAGAGATATGTGATCTGAAAAACTGAATTACTCTTCTCAATCCGGGGGAGCCTGTGCAGAAATACCAACCAAGGCCACCATACAGAGTACATACTCAAACACCTGTGCCTATAAATACCCAATTAGACTACCAGAGCAGTAGGGGAATGGGAAGCCTGTGCTGGTAGACCCACCAAGGCCAACACACAGGGGCACAGAGCTATGCCTGTACTCAAACTATTAGACCATTTGAGGAGTTGGTAGGGAAGGTCTCTGTGAATAGACCCACGAAAGCCACCATACACGGCAGACACCTTGCCAATAAAACATACTTAGGCTTCATAACAGGGGCAGGTCCTGTAGAGACAGGCAAACTACAGCTACCATACAGGGGTGGAGCCTTGGGCTGTCATAAAGCCAATTAGCACCCTTAACAGGGATGGAGTCCTGTGAATACAGACACACGAAAACCACAATCTAAGAGTGGAATCCAATGCCTGTAAAAATCTATGACGTCACTTCAGGAGATGGTTAACAACGTCTTTGTAAACAGACACACAAGGCCACTGTAAACGAGTGGAGATTTTTGCCCATACAAACCACTAAGCTTAAAGAGGGGAATGGCCTGTAGAGACAGACCAACTAAGAACACCATAGAAGGGTAGGGTTTTGTACACTCACAAATGTTCTCACTCCTCTTGATAGAAAATGAATCCTGGGAAAACAGACACATCAGACACAACATACAGGGGTAGAAAACAATGCCTGTACAAAACTATTACGTCACTTCAGAAGCCAAATCCTGAAGTCTCTGTGGTTAGACCCACAAAGGCAACCATATAGGGGCAGAAATATTTGTCCATACAAATCATTAGGAGGCTGACAGGGACAGAGTGTGTAGACACAGACCCACTAAGGCCACCTTACAAGGGTGGAAACTTGTGCTCCTACAAAGCTCTTAACCCCTCTCAAAAACAATAGAATCCTATGAATACAGAACCAAGAAAGCCACCATACAGGGGTAACAACCAATGACTTTGTAAAGCTATTAGGTCACTTCGGGAGTTGGTTCACAAGGTCTCTGTGGTTAGACCCACCTAGGCCATCGTATGCGGGTAGGGGGAAACTTTGACAATATGTCATAATTAGCTTTCCAACACGGACAGCGCCTGTAGAGATAGACCCACTAAGGCTACCGTACGGGGGTGTTAGCTTCTATTCTCACCAACCATCTTACCCTTCTCGAACGGACAGACTACTGTGAATACAGACCCATCAAAGGCACCATAGAGATGTGGACATCAATGCCCGTACAGACGTGTTAAGACACCTCAGAATTTAGTTCACGCGCTCTCGGAAGTTAGACCCATCTGGGCCACTGTAAAGGGGCAGAGACTTTAACCCTTAGAAACCATTAGGCGTCTGCCGGGGACAGAGCCTGTAGAGACAGAACCACTAAGATCACCATTCAAGGGAAGGTCTTTCTGCTCCAACAAACCCTCCTAACCCCTCCTGAAACGGATGGAATCCTCTGGATATAGACCTAACAAAATGACCATCTAGTGGCAGAAATCAATGCCTGTACAAACCTATTAAGTCACTCCCGAAGATGGTTTGCGAGTTCTCTGTGACTAGACCCACCAAGGCTACCGTAAAGGGTTGGAGAATTACTACCAAAACACCTAATTAGGCTTCCATACACGGGCAGAGGCTAGGCCTGTTGAGAATGATGCAATAAGGCCACTGTACAGAGGTGGAACCTTGTACTCTCAGCAACCGAATTAACACGCTAAAAAAAAAAAAATGATGGAATCCTGTGAATACAGACCCAACACAGCCACTGTACAGGGGTGAAAACAAATGCCTGGACAGATATATTAGGTCTCCTCAGAAGGTGTTCGCAAGGTCTCCGTGTTTAGAACTACCAAGATCACCGTATATAGGCGGAGACTTTTTCCCATAGAAACCAAAGGGCTTCCGAAAGGGGCTGGGCCTGTAGAGACAGACTCACTAAGGCCACCGTACCAGGGTAGAGACTTGTATTCTTGCAAACCCTCTAACTCCTCTTGAAAGGGAAGGAATCCTGCGAATACAGACACAACACTGCCACCATACTGAGGTAGAGACCAATGCCTGTGTAAAACAACTAGGTCAATTCAAAAACTGGTTCGTTAGGTCTCTGTTTTTACACCCACAAAGGACACCATACATGGGCGGAGACTTTCTCCTATAAAAATTAGTTAGGCCTCTGGGGAGGGCTAAGGCCTGCAGACAAAGACCCAATAAGGCCTCCCTAGAGGGCTGGAAATGTGTACTCTCAGGATCCCTATTAGCCCACTAAAAAAAAATAAAAAATAAAAACAAAGAAAAAACATGGAATCCTGCCAATAGAGTCCCAACACAGCCACTATACAAGGCTGGAGACCAATCTCTGTATAAACCTTTTAGGTTACTTCAGAAGCTTGTTCACAAGGTCTCAGTGGTTAGAATCACCAAGCCCATCATATAGGGGAGGAGAATTCCGCCCATATATACTAATTATGCTCCCAAAAGGGGAAGGAATATAGATAAAGACCTACTTAGGCCACCGTACAGCTGCAGGGCTTTGTGTTTAGCAGACACATTTAGCCCTCCCGAAAACCTTGGAATCCTATGACTACAGTCCCATCAAAGCCAACATACAGGGGTAGAAACCATTGCCTGTAGTAAATTATTAGGAGATCTCAGAAGCCGATTCGTAAGGTCTCTGTGCCTAGTCCCACCTGGGCCACCATAAAGGGGCAGAAATATTTGTCCATACAAATCAATAGGCTGCTGACAGGGACAGAGCGTGTAGACACAGACCCACTAAGGCCACCTTACAAGGGTGGAAACTTGTGCTCCTACAAAGCTCTTAACCCCTCTCTAAAAAACAATAGAATCCTATGAATACAGAACCAAGAAAGCCACCATACAGGGGTAACAACCAATGACTTTGTAAAGCTATTAGGTCACTTCGGGAGTTGGTTCACAAGGTCTCTGTGGTTAGACCCACCTAGGCCATCGTATGCGGGTAGGGGGAAACTTTGACCATATGTCATAATTAGCTTTCCAACACGGACAGCGCCTGTAGAGGTAGACCCACTAAGGCTACCGTACGGGGGTGTTAGCTTCTACTCTCACCAACCATCTTACCCTTCTCGGACGGACTGACTACTGTGAATACAGACCCATCAAAGGCACCATAGAGATGTGGACATCAATGCCCGTACAGACGTGTTAAGACACCTCAGAATTTAGTTCACGCGCTCTCTGAAGTTAGACCCATCAGGGCCACCGTAAAGGGGCTGAGACCTTAGCCCTTAGAAACCATTAGGCTTCTGCCGGGGACAGAGCCTGTAGAGACAGAAACACTAAGATCACCATTCAAGGGAAGGTCTTTCTGCTCCTACAAACCCTCCTAACCCCTCCTGAAACGGATGGAATCCTCTGGATATAAACCTAAGAAAATGACCATCTAGTGTCAGAAATCAATGCCTGTACAAACCTATTAGGTCACTTCCGAAGATGGTTTGCGAGTTCTCTGTGACTAGACCCACCAAGGCTACCGTAAAGGGGTGGAGAATTACTACCAAAACACCTAATTAGGCTTCCATACACGGGCAGAGGCTAGGCCTGTTGAGAATGATGCAATAAGGCCACCGTACAAAGGTGGAACCTTGTACTCTCAGCAACCGAATTAACACGCTAAAACAAAAAAATGAAGGAATCCTGTGAATACAGACCCAACACAGCCACCGTACAGGGGTGAAAACAAATGCCTGGACAGATATATTAGGTCTCCTCAGAAGGTGTTCGCAAGGTCTCCGTGTTTAGAACTACCAAGATCACCGTATATAGGCGGAGACTTTTTCCCATAGAAACCAATGGGCTTCCGAAAGGGGCTGGGCCTGTAGAGACAGACTCACTAAGGCCACCGTACCAGGGTAGAGACTTGTATTCTTGCAAACGCTCTTAACTCCTCTTGAAAGTGAAGGAATCCTGCGAATACAGACACAACACTGCCACCATACTGAGGTAGAGACCAATGCCTGTGTAAAACAACTAGGTCAATTCAGAAGCTGGTTCGTTAGGTCTCTGTTTTTACACCCACCAAGGCCACCATACATGGGCGGAGACTTTCTCCCATAAAACTTAGTTAGGCTTCTGGGGAGGGCTAAGGCCTGCAGACAAAGACCCAATAAGGCCTCCCTAGAGGGCTGGAAATGTGTACTCTCAGGATCCCTATTAGCCCACTAAAAAAAAAATAAAATAAAATAAAAACAAACAAAAAACTTGGAATCCTGCCAATAGAGTCCCAACACAGCCACTATACAAGGCTGGAGACCAATCTCTGTATAAACCTTTTAGGTTACTTCAGAAACTTGTTCACAAGGTCTCAGTGGTTAGAATCACCAAGCCCATCATATAGGGGAGGAGAATTCCGCCCATATATACTAATTATGCTCCCAAAAGGGGAAGGAATATAGATAAAGACCTACTTAGGCCACCGTACAGCTGCAGGGCTTTGTGTTTAGCAGACACATTTAGCCCTCCCGAAAACCTTGGAATCCTATGACTACAGTCCCATCAAAGCCAACATACAGGGGTAGAAACCAATGCCTGTAGTAAATTATTAGGAGACCTCAGAAGCCGATTCGTGAGGTCTCTGTGCCCAGTCCCACCTGGGCCACCATATAGGGGCAGAAATATTTGTCCATACAAATCATTAGGCTGCTGACAGGGACAGAGCGTGTAGACACAGACCCACTAAGGCCACCTTACAAGGGTGGAAACTTGTGATCCTACAAAGCTCTTAACCCCTCTCAAAAACAATAGAATCCTATGAATACAGAACCATGAAAGCCACCATACAGGGGTAACAACCAATGACTTTGAAAAGCTATTAGGTCACTTCGGGAGTTGGTTCACAAGGTCTCTGTGGTTAGACCCACCTAGGCCATCGTATGCGGGTAGGGGGAGACTTTGACCATATGTCATAATTAGCTTTCCAACACGGACAGCGCCTGTAGAGATAGACCCACTAAGGCTTCCGTACGGGGGTGTTAGCTTCTACTCTCACCAACCATCTTACCCTTCTCGGACGGACTGACTACTGTGAATACAGACCCATCAAAGGCACCATAGAGATGTGGACATCAATGCCCGTACAGACGTGTTAAGACACCTCAGAATTTAGTTCACGCGCTCTCTGAAGTTAGACCCATCAGGGCCACCGTAAAGGGGCGGAGACTTTAGCCCTTAGAAACCATTAGGCTTCTGCCGGGGACAGAGCCTGTAGAGACAGAAACACTAAGATCACCATTCAAGGGAAGGTCTTTCTGCTCCTACAAACCCTCCTAACCCCTCCTGAAACGGATGGAATCCTCTGGATATAGACCTAACAAAATGACCATAAGGTGGCAGAAATCAATGCCTGTACAAACCTATTAGGTCACTTCCGAAGATGGTTTGCGAGTTCTCTGTGACTAGACCCACCAAGGCTACCGTACACGGGTGGAGAATTACCACCAAAACACCTAATTAGGCTTCCATACACGGGCAGAGGCTAGGCCTGTAGAGAATGACCCAATAAGGCCACCGTACAGAGGTGGAACCTTGTACTCTCAGCAACCGAATTAACACGCTAAAAAAAAAAATGATGGAATCCTGTGAATACAGACCCAACACAGCCACCGTACAGGGGTGAAAACAAATGCCTGGACAGATATATTAGGTCTCCTCAAAAGGTGTTCGCAAGGTCTCCGTGTTTAGAACTACCAATGTCACCGTATATAGGCGGAGACTTTTTCCCATAGAAACCAATGGGCTTCCGAAAGGGGCTGGGCCTGTAGAGACAGACTCACTAAGGCCACCGTACCAGGGTAGAGACTTGTATTCTTGCAAACGCTCTTAACTCCTCTTGAAAGTGAAGGAATCCTGCGAATACAGACACAACACTGCCACCATACTGAGGTAGAGACCAATGCCTGTGTAAAACAACTAGGTCAATTCAGAAGCTGGTTCGTTAGGTCTCTGTTTTTACACCCACCAAGGCCACCATACATGGGCGGAGACTTTCTCCCATAAAACTTAGTTAGGCTTCTGGGGAGGGCTAAGGCCTGCAGACAAAGACCCAATAAGGCCTCCCTAGAGGGGTGGAAATGTGTACTCTCAGGATCCCTATTAGCCCACTAAAAAAAAAAAATAAAAAAAAAATAAAAACAAACAAAAAACTTGGAATCCTGCCAATAGAGTCCCAACACAGCCACTATACAAGGCTGGAGACCAATCTCTGTATAAACCTTTTAGGTTACTTCAGAAGCTTGTTCACAAGGTCTCAGTGGTTAGAATCACCAAGCCCATCATATAGGGGAGGAGAATGCCGCCCATATATACTAATTATGCTCCCAAAAGGGGAAGGAATTTAGATAAAGACCTACTTAGGCCACCGTACAGCTGCAGGGCTTTGTGTTTTGCAGACACATTTAGCCCTCACGAAAACCTTGGAATCCTATGACTACAGACCCATCAAAGCCAACATACAGGGGTAGAAACCAATGCCTGTAGTAAATTATTAGGAGACCTCAGAAGCCGATTCGTGAGGTCTCTGTGCCCAGTCCCACCTGGGCCACCATATAGGGGCAGAAATATTTGTCCATACAAATCATTAGGCTGCTGACAGGGACAGAGCGTGTAGACACAGACCCACTAAGGCCACCTTACAAGGGTGGAAACTTGTGCTCCTACAAAGCTCTTAACCCCTCTCAAAAACAATAGAATCCTATGAATACAGAACCAAGAAAGCCACCACACAGGGGTAACAACCAATGACTTTGTAAAGCTATTAGGTCACTTCGGGAGTTGGTTCACAAGGTCTCTGTGGTTAGACCCACCTAGGCCATCGTATGCGGGTAGGGGGAGACTTTGACCATATGTCATAATTAGCTTTCCAACACGGACAGCGCCTGTAGAGATAGACCCACTAAGGCTTCCGTACGGGGGTGTTAGCTTCTACTCTCACCAACCATCTTACCCTTCTGGAACGGACTGACTACTGTGACTACAGACCCATCAAAGGCACCATAGAGATGTGGACATCAATGCCCGTACAGACGTGTTAAGACACCTCAGAATTTAGTTCACTTGCTCTCTGAAGTTAGACCCATCAGGAGCCACCGTAAAGGGGCGGTGACCTTAGCCCTTAGAAACCATTAGGCTTCTGCCGGGGACAGAGCCTGTAGAGACAGAAACACTAAGATCACCATTCAACGGAAGGTCTTTCTGCTCCTACAAACCCTAACCCCTCCTGAAACGGATGGAATCCTCTGGATATAAACCTAAGAAAATGACCATCTAGTGGCAGAAATCAATGCCTGTACAAACCTATTAGGTCACTTCAGAAGATGGTTTGCGAGTTCTCTGTGACTAGACCCACCAAGGCTACCGTACACTGGTGGAGAATTACCACCAAAACACCTAATTAGGCTTCCATACACGGGCAGAGGCTAGGCCTGTAGAGAATGACCCAATAAGGCCACCGTACAGAGGTGGAACCTTGTACTCTCAGCAACCGAATTAACACGCTAAAAAAAAAAATGATGGAATCCTGTGAATACAGACCCAACACAGCCACCGTACAGGGGTGAAAACAAATGCCTGGACAGATATATTAGGTCTCCTCAGAAGGTGTTCGCAAGGTCTCCGTGTTTAGAACTACCAAGATCACCGTATATAGGCGGAGAGTTTTTCCCATAGAAACCAAAGGGCTTCCGAAAGGGGCTGGGCCTGTAGAGACAGACTCACTAAGGCCACCGTACCAGGGTACAGACTTGTATTCTTGCAAACCCTCTTAACTCCTCTTGAAAGTGAAGGAATCCTGCGAATACAGACACAACACTGCCACCATACTGAGGTAGAGACCAATGCCTGTGTAAAACAACAAGGTCAATTCAGAAGCTGGTTCGTTAGGTCTCTGTTTTTACACCCACCAAGGCCACCATACATGGGCGGAGACTTTCTCCCATAAAACTTAGTTAGGCTTCTGGGGAGGGCTAAGGCCTGCAGACAAAGACCCAATAAGGCCTCCCTAGAGGGGTGGAAATGTGTACTCTCAGAATCCCTATTAGCCCACTAAAAAAAAATAAAAAAATAAAAAAAAAAAAATAAAAACAAACAAAAAACTTGGAATCCTGCCAATAGAGTCCCAACACAGCCACTATACAAGGCTGGAGACCAATCTCTGAATAAACCTTTTAGGTTACTTCAGAAGCTTGTTCACAAGGTCTCAGTGGTTAGAATCACCAAGCCCATCATATAGAGGAGGAGAATTATGCCCATATATACTAATTATGCTCCCAAAAGGGGAAGGAATATAGATAAAGACCTACTTAGGCCACCGTACAGCTGCAGGGCTTTGTGTTTAGCAGACACATTTAGCCCTCACGAAAACCTTGGAATCCTATGACTACAGACCCATCAAAGCCAACATACAGGGGTAGAAACCAATGCCTGTAGTAAATTATTAGGAGACCTCAGAATCCGATTCGTGAGGTCTCTGTGCCCAGTCCCACCTGGGCCACCATATAGGGGCAGAAATATTTGTCCATACAAATCATTAGGCTGCTGACAGGGACAGAGCGTGTAGACACAGACCCACTAAGGCCACCTTACAAGGGTGGAAACTTGGGCTCCTACAAAGCTCTTAACCCCTCTCAAAAACAATAGAATCCTATGAATACAGAACCAAGAAAGCCACCATACAGGGGTAACAACCAATGACTTTGTAAAGCTATTAGGTCACTTCGGGAGTTGGTTCACAAGGTCTCTGTGGTTAGACCCACCTAGGCCATCGTATGCGGGTAGGGGGAGACTTTGACCATATGTCATAATTAGCTTTCCAACACGGACAGCGCCTGTAGAGATAGACCCACTAAGGCTTCCGTACGGGGGTGTTAGCTTCTACTCTCACCAACCATCTTACCCTTCTCGGACGGACTGACTACTGTGAATACAGACCCATCAAAGGCACCATAGAGATGTGGACATCAATGCCCGTACAGACGTGTCAAGACACCTCAGAATTTAGTTCACGCGCTCTCTGAAGTTAGACCCATCAGGGCCACCGTAAAGGGGCGGAGACTTTAGCCCTTAGAAACCATTAGGCTTCTGCCGGGGACAGAGCCTGTAGAGACAGAAACACTAAGATCACCATTCAAGGGAAGGTCTTTCTGCTCCTACAAACCCTCCTAACCCCTCCTGAAACGGATGGAATCCTCTGGATATAGACCTAACAAAATGACCATAAGGTGGCAGAAATCAATGCCTGTACAAACCTATTAGGTCACTTCCGAAGATGGTTTGCGAGTTCTCTGTGACTAGACCCACCAAGGCTACCTTACAGGGGTGGAGAATTACCACCAAAACACCTAATTAGGCTTCCATACACGGGCAGAGGCTAGGCCTGTAGAGAATGACCCAATAAGGCCACCGTACAGAGGTGGAACCTTGTACTCTCAGCAACCGAATTAACACGCTAAAAAAAAAAATGATGGAATCCTGTGAATACAGACCCAACACAGCCACCGTACAGGGGTGAAAACAAATGCCTGGACAGATATATTAGGTCTCCTCAAAAAGTGTTCGCAAGGTCTCCGTGTTTAGAACTACCAAGATCACCGTATATAGGCGGAGACTTTTCCCCTAGAAAACAATGGGCTTCCTAAAGGGGCTGGGCCTGTAGAGACAGACTCACTAAGGCCACCGTACCAGGGTACAGACTTATATTCTTGCAAACCCTCTTAACTCCTCTTGAAAGTGAAGGAATCCTGCGAATACAGACACAACACTGCCACCATACTGAGGTAGAGACCAATGCCTGTGTAAAACAATTAGGTCAATTCAGAAGCTGGTTCGTTAGGTCTCTGTTTTTACACCCACCAAGGCCACCATACATGGGCGGAGACTTTCTCCCATAAAACTTAGTTAGGCTTCTGGGGAGGGCTAAGGCCTGCAGACAAAGACCCAATATGCCTCCCTAGAAGGGTGGAAATGTGTACTCTCAGGATCCCTTTTAGCCCACTAAAAAAAAAAAAATTAAAAAAAAAATAAAAACAAACAAAAAACTTGGAATCCTGTCAATAGAGTCCCAACACAGCCACTATACAAGGCTGGAGACCAATCTCTGTATAAGCCTTTTAGGTTACTTCAGAAGCTTGTTCACAAGGTCTCAGTGGTTAGAATCACCAAGCCCATCATATAGGGGAGGAGAATGCCGCCCATATATACTAATTATGCTCCCAAAAGGGGAAGGAATATAGATAAAGACCTACTTAGGCCACCGTACAGCTGCAGGGCTTTGTGTTTAGCAGACACATTTAGCCCTCACGAAAACCTTGGAATCGTATGACTACAGACCCATCAAAGCCAACATACAGGGGTAGAAACCAATGCCTGTAGTAAATTATTAGGAGACGTCAGAATCCGATTCGTGAGGTCTCTGTGCCCAGTCCCACCTGGGCCACTATATAGGGGCAGAAATATTTGTCCATACAAATCATTAGGCTGCTGACAGGGACAGAGCGTGTAGACACAGACCCACTAAGGCCACCTTACAAGGGTGGAAACTTGTGCTCCTACAAAGCTCTTAACCCCTCTCAAAAACAATAGAATCCTATGAATACAGAACCAAGAAAGCCACCATACAGGGGTAACAACCAATGACTTTGTAAAGCTATTAGGTCACTTCGGGACTTGGTTCACAAGGTCTCTGTGGTTAGACCCACCTAGGCCATCGTATGCGGGTAGGGGGAGACTTTGACCATATGTCATAATTAGCTTTCCAACACGGACAGCGCCTGTAGAGATAGACCCACTAAGGCTTCCGTACGGGGGTGTTAGCTTCTACTCTCACCAACCATCTTACCCTTCTCGGATGGACTGACTACTGTGAATACAGACCCATCAAAGGCACCATAGAGATGTGGACATCAATGCCCGTACAGACGTGTTAAGACACCTCAGAATTTATTTCACTTGCTCTCTGAAGATAGACCCATCAGGGCCACCGTAAAGGGGCGGAGACTTTAGCCCTTAGAAACCATTAGGTTTCTGCGGGGGACAGAGCCTGTAGAGACAGAAACACTAAGATTACCATTCAAGGGAAGGTCTTTCTGCTCCTACAAACCCTAACCCCTCCTGAAACGGATGGAATCCTCTGGATATAGACCTAACAAAATGACCATCTAGTGGCAGAAATCAATGCCTGTACAAACCTATTAGGTCACTTCCGAAGATGGTTTGCGAGTTCTCTGTGACTAGACCCACCAAGGCTACCGTACACGGGTGGAGAATTACCACCAAAACACCTAATTAGGCTTCCATACACGGGCAGAGGCTAGGCCTGTAGAGAATGACCCAATAAGGCCACCGTACAGAGGTGGAACCTTGTACTCTCAGCAACCGAATTAACACGCTAAAAAAAAAAAATGATGGAATCCTGTGAATACAGACCCAACACACCACCGTACAGTGGTGAAAACAAATGCCTGGACAGATATATTAGGTCTCCTCAGAAGGTGTTCGCAAGGTCTCCGTGTTTAGAACTACCAAGATCACCGTATATAGGCGGAGAGTTTTTCCCATAGAAACCAAAGGGCTTCCGAAAGGGGCTGGGCCTGTAGAGACAGACTCACTAAGGCCACCGTACCAGGGTACAGACTTGTATTCTTGCAAACCCTCTTAACTCCTCTTGAAAGTGAAGGAATCCTGCGAATACAGACACAACACTGCCACCATACTGAGGTAGAGACCAATGCCTGTGTAAAACAACTAGGTCAATTCAGAAGCTGGTTCCGTAGGTCTCTGTTTTTACACCCACCAAGGCCACCATACATGGGCGGAGACTTTCTCCCATAAAACTTAGTTAGGCTTCTGGGGAGGGCTAAGGCCTGCAGACAAAGACCCAATAAGGCCTCCCTAGAGGGGTGGAAATGTGTACTCTCAGAATCCCTATTAGCCCACTAAAAAAAAAATAAAAAAATAAAAAAAAAAAAATAAAAACAAACAAAAAACTTGGAATCCTGCCAATAGAGTCCCAACACAGCCACTATACAAGGCTGGAGACCAATCTCTGAATAAACCTTTTAGGTTACTTCAGAAGCTTGTTCACAAGGTCTCAGTGGTTAGAATCACCAAGCCCATCATATAGAGGAGGAGAATTATGCCCATATATACTAATTATGCTCCCAAAAGGGGAAGGAATATAGATAAAGACCTACTTAGGCCACCGTACAGCTGCAGGGCTTTGTGTTTAGCAGACACATTTAGCCCTCACGAAAACCTTGGAATCCTATGACTACAGACCCATCAAAGCCAACATACAGGGGTAGAAACCAATGCCTGTAGTAAATTATTAGGAGACCTCAGAATCCGATTCGTGAGGTCTCTGTGCCCAGTCCCACCTGGGCCACCATATAGGGGCAGAAATATTTGTCCATACAAATCATTAGGCTGCTGACAGGGACAGAGCGTGTAGACACAGACCCACTAAGGCCACCTTACAAGGGTGGAAACTTGGGCTCCTACAAAGCTCTTAACCCCTCTCAAAAACAATAGAATCCTATGAATACAGAACCAAGAAAGCCACCATACAGGGGTAACAACCAATGACTTTGTAAAGCTATTAGGTCGCTTCGGGAGTTGGTTCACAAGGTCTCTGTGGTTAGACCCACCTAGGCCATCGTATGCGGGTAGGGGGAGACTTTGACCATATGTCATAATTAGCTTTCCAACACGGACAGCGCCTGTAGAGATAGACCCACTAAGGCTTCCGTACGGGGGTGTTAGCTTCTACTCTCACCAACCATCTTACCCTTCTCGGACGGACTGACTACTGTGAATACAGACCCATCAAAGGCACCATAGAGATGTGGACATCAATGCCCGTACAGACGTGTTAAGACACCTCAGAATTTAGTTCACGCGCTCTCTGAAGTTAGACCCATCAGGGCCACCGTAAAGGGGCGGAGACTTTAGCCCTTAGAAACCATTAGGCTTCTGCCGGGGACAGAGCCTGTAGAGACAGAAACACTAAGATCACCATTCAAGGGAAGGTCTTTCTGCTCCTACAAACCCTCCTAACCCCTCCTGAAACGGATGGAATCCTCTGGATATAGACCTAACAAAATGACCATCTAGTGGCAGAAATCAATGCCTGTACAATCCTATTAGGTCACTTCCAAAGATGGTTTGCGAGTTCTCTGTGACTAGACCCACCAAGGCTACCGTACACGGGTGGAGAATTACCACCAAAACACCTAATTAGGCTTCCATACACGGGCAGAGGCTAGGCCTGTAGAGAATGACCCAATAAGGCCACCGTACAGAGGTGGAACCTTGTACTCTCAGCAACAGAATTAACACGCTAAAAAAAAAAAAATGATGGAATCCTGTGAATACAGACCCAACACAGCCACCGTACAGGGGTGAAAACAAATGCCTGGACAGATATATTAGGTCTCCTCAGAAGGTGTTCGCAAGGTCTCCGTGTTTAGAACTACCAAGATCAACGTATATAGGCGGAGACTTTTTCCCATAGAAACCAATGGGCTTCCGAAAGGGGCTGGGCCTGTAGAGACAGACTCACTAAGGCCACCGTACCAGGGTACAGACTTGTATTCTTGCAAACCCTCTTAACTCCTCTTGAAAGTGAAGGAATCCTGCGAATACAGACACAACACTGCCACCATACTGAGGTAGAGACCAATGCCTGTGTAAAACAACTAGGTCAATTCAGAAGCTGGTTCGTTAGGTCTCTGTTTTTACACCCACCAAGGCCACCATACATGGGCGGAGACTTTCTCCCATAAAACTTAGTTAGGCTTCTGGGGAGGGCTAAGGCCTGCAGACAAAGACCCATAAGGCCTCCCTAGAGGGGTGGAAATGTGTACTCTCAGGATCCCTATTAGCCCACTAAAAAAATAAAAAATAAAAAAAAAATAAAAACAAACAAAAAACTTGGAATCCTGCCAATAGAGTCCCAACACAGCCACTATACAAGGCTGGAGACCAATCTCTGTATAAGCCTTTTAGGTTACTTCAGAAGCTTGTTCACAAGGTCTCAGTGGTTAGAATCACCAAGCCCATCATATAGGGGAGGAGAATGCCGCCCATATATACTAATTATGCTCCCAAAAGGGGAAGGAATATAGATAAAGACCTACTTAGGCCACCGTACAGCTGCAGGGCTTTGTGTTTAGCAGACACATTTAGCCCTCACGAAAACCTTGGAATCGTATGACTACAGACCCATGAAAGCCAACATACAGGGGTAGAAACCAATGCCTGTAGTAAATTATTAGGAGACGTCAGAAGCCGATTCGTGAGGTCTCTGTGCCCAGTCCCACCTGGCCACCATATAGGGGCAGAAATATTTGTCCATACAAATCATTAGGCTGCTGACAGGGACAGAGCGTGTAGACACAGACCCACTAAGGCCACCTTACAAGGGTGGAAACTTGTGCTCCTACAAAGCTCTTAACCCCTCTCAAAAACAATAGAATCCTATGAATACAGAACCAAGAAAGCCACCATACAGGGGTAACAACCAATGAATTTGTAAAGCTATTAGGTCGCTTCGGGAGTTGGTTCACAAGGTCTCTGTGGTTAGACCCACCTAGGCCATCGTATGCGGGTAGGGGGAGACTTTGACCATATGTCATAATTAGCTTTCCAACACGGACAGCGCCTGTAGAGATAGACCCACTAAGGCTACCGTACGGGGGTGTTAGCTTCTACTCTCACCAACCATCTTACCCTTCTCGGACGGACTGACTACTGTGAATACAGACCCATCAAAGGCACCATAGAGATGTGGACATCAATGGCCGTACAGACGTGTTAAGACACCTCAGAATTTAGTTCACTTGCTCTCTGAAGTTAGACCCATCAGGGCCACCGTAAAGGGGCGGAGACTTTAGCCCTTAGAAACCATTAGGCTTCTGCCGGGGACAGAGCCTGTAGAGACAGAAACACTAAGATCACCATTCAAGGGAAGGTCTTTCTGCTCCTACAAACCCTCCTAACCCCTCCTGAAACGGATGGAATCCTCTGGATATAGACCTAACAAAATGACCATCTAGTGGCAGAAATCAATGCCTGTACAAACCTATTAGGTCACTTCCAAAGATGGTTTGCGAGTTCTCTGTGACTAGACCCACCAAGGCTACCGTACACGGGTGGAGAATTACCACCAAAACACCTAATTAGGCTTCCATACACGGGCAGAGGCTAGGCCTGTAGAGAATGACCCAATAAGGCCACCGTACAGAGGTGGAACCTTGTACTCTCAGCAACCGAATTAACACGCTAAAAAAAAAAAATGATGGAATCCTGTGAATACAGACCCAACACAGCCACCGTACAGGGGTGAAAACAAATGCCTGGACAGATATATTAGGTCTCCTCAGAAGGTGTTCGCAAGGTCTCCGTGTTTAGAACTACCAAGATCAACGTATATAGGCGGAGACTTTTTCCCATAGAAACCGATGGGCTTCCGAAAGGGGCTGGGCCTGTAGAGACAGACTCACTAAGGCCACCGTACCAGGGTACAGACTTGTATTCTTGCAAACCCTCTTAACTCCTCTTGAAAGTGAAGGAATCCTGCGAATACAGACACAACACTGCCACCATACTGAGGTAGAGACCAATGCCTGTGTAAAACAACTAGGTCAATTCAGAAGCTGGTTCGTTAGGTCTCTGTTTTTACACCCACCAAGGCCACCATACATGGGCGGAGACTTTCTCCCATAAAACTTAGTTAGGCTTCTGGGGAGGGCTAAGGCCTGCAGAAAAAGACCCATATGGCCTCCATAGAGGGGTGGAAATGTGTACTCTCAGGATCCCTATTAGCCCACTAAAAATAAATAAATAAAAAAAAAATAAAAACAAACAAAAACTTGGAATCCTGCCAATAGAGTCCCAACACAGCCACTATACAAGGCTGGAGACCAATCTCTGTATAAGCCTTTTAGGTTACTTCAGAAGCTTGTTCACAAGGTCTCAGTGGTTAGAATCACCAAGCCCATCATATAGGGGAGGAGAATTATGCCCATATATACTAATTATGCTCCCAAAAGGGGAAGGAATATAGATAAAGACCTACTTAGGCCACCGTACAGCTGCAGGGCTTTGTGTTTAGCAGACACATTTAGCCCTCACGAAAACCTTGGAATCCTATGACTACAGACCCATCAAAGCAAACATACAGGGGTAGAAACCAATGCCTGGATTAAATTATTAGGAGAACTCAGAATCCGATACGTGAGGTCTCTGTGCCCAGTCCCACCTGGGCCACCATATAGGGGCAGAAATATTTGTCCATACAAATCATTAGGCTGCTGACAGGGACAGAGCGTGTAGACACAGACCCACTAAGGCCACCTTACAAGGGTGGAAACTTGTGCTCCTACAAAGCTCTTAACCCCTCTCAAAAACAATAGAATCCTATGAATACAGACCCAAGAAAGCCACCATACAGGGGTAACAACCAATGACTTTGTAAAGCTATTAGGTCGCTTCGGGAGTTGGTTCACAAGGTCTCTGTGGTTAGACCCACCTAGGCCATCGTATGCGGGTAGGGGGAGACTTTGACCATATGTCATAATTAGCTTTCCAACACGGACAGCGCCTGTAGAGATAGACCCACTAAGGCTTCCGTACGGGGGTGTTAGCTTCTACTCTCACCAACCATCTTACCCTTCTCGGACGGACTGACTACTGTGAATACAGACCCATCAAAGGCACCATAGAGATGTGGACATCAATGGCCGTACAGACGTGTTAAGACACCTCAGAATTTAGTTCACTTGCTCTCTGAAGTTAGACCCATCAGGGCCACCGTAAAGGGGCGGAGACTTTAGCCCTTAGAAACCATTAGGCTTCTGCCGGGGACAGAGCCTGTAGAGACAGAAACACTAAGATCACCATTCAAGGGAAGGTCTTTCTGCACCTACAAACCCTCCTAACCCCTCCTGAAACGGATGGAATCCTCTGGATATAGACCTAACAAAATGACCATCTAGTGGCAGAAATCAATGCCTGTACAAACCTATTAGGTCACTTCCGAAGATGGTTTGCGAGTTCTCTGTGACTAGACCCACCAAGGCTACCGTACACGGGTGGAGAATTACCACCGAAACACCTAATTAGGCTTCCATACACGGGCAGAGGCTAGGCCTGTAGAGAATGACCCAATAAGGCCACCGTACAGAGGTGGAACCTTGTACTCTCAGCAACCGAATTAACACGCTAAAAAAAAAAAAAAAATGATGGAATCCTGTGAATACAGACCCAACACAGCCACCGTACAGGGGTGAAAACAAATGCCTGGACAGATATATTAGGTCTCCTCAGAAGGTGTTCGCAAGGTCTCCGTGTTTAGAACTACCAAGATCACCGTATATAGGCGGAGACTTTTTCCCATAGAAACCAATGGGCTTCCGAAAGGGGCTGGGCCTGTAGAGACAGACTCACTAAGGCCACCGTACCAGGGTACAGACTTGTATTCTTGCAAACCCTCTTAACTCCTCTTGAAAGTGAAGGAATCCTGCGAATACAGACACAACACTGCCACCATACTGAGGTAGAGACCAATGCCTGTGTAAAACAACTAGGTCAATTCAGAAGCTGGTTCGTTAGGTCTCTGTTTTTACACCCACCAAGGCCACCATACATGGGCGGAGACTTTCTCCCATAAAACTTAGTTAGGCTTCTGGGGAGGGCTAAGTCCTGCAGACAAAGACCCATAAGGCCTCCCTAGAGGGGTGGAAATGTGTACTCTCAGGATCCCTATTAGCCCACTAAAAAAATAAAAATAAAAAAAAATAAAAACAAACAAAAAACTTGGAATCCTGCCAATAGAGTCCCAACACAGCCACTATACAAGGCTGGAGACCAATCTCTGTATAAGCCTTTTAGGTTACTTCAGAAGCTTGTTCACAAGGTCTCAGTGGTTAGAATCACCAAGCCCATCATATAGGGGAGGAGAATGCCGCCCATATATACTAATTATGCTCCCAAAAGGGGAAGGAATATAGATAAAGACCTACTTAGGCCACCGTACAGCTGCAGGGCTTTGTGTTTAGCAGACACATTTAGCCCTCACGAAAACCTTGGAATACTATGACTACAGTCCCATCAAAGCCAACATACAGGGGTAGAAACCAATGCCTGTAGTAAATTATTAGGAGACCTCAGAAGCCGATTCGTGAGGTCTCTGTGCCCAGTCCCACCTGGGCCACCATATAGGGGCAGAAATATTTGTCCATACAAATCATTAGGCTGCTGACAGGGACAGAGCGTGTAGACACAGACCCACTAAGGCCACCTTACAAGGGTGGAAACTTGTGCTCCTACAAAGCTCTTAACCACTCTCAAAAACAATAGAATCCTATGAATACAGAACCAAGAAAGCCACCATACAGGGGTAACAACCAATGAATTTGTAAAGCTATTAGGTCGCTTCGGGAGTTGGTTCACAAGGTCTCTGTGGTTAGACCCACCTAGGCCATCGTATGCGGGTAGGGGGAGACTTTGACCATATGTCATAATTAGCTTTCCAACACGGACAGCGCCTGTAGAGATAGACCCACTAAGGCTACCGTACGGGGGTGTTAGCTTCTACTCTCACCAACCATCTTACCCTTCTCGGACGGACTGACTACTGTGAATACAGACCCATCAAAGGCACCATAGAGATGTGGACATCAATGGCCGTACAGACGTGTTAAGACACCTCAGAATTTAGTTCACTTGCTCTCTGAAGTTAGACCCATCAGGGCCACCGTAAAGGGGCGGAGACTTTAGCCCTTAGAAACCATTAGGCTTCTGCCGGGGACAGAGCCTGTAGAGACAGAAACACTAAGATCACCATTCAAGGGAAGGTCTTTCTGCTCCTACAAACCCTCCTAACCCCTCCTGAAACGGATGGAATCCTCTGGATATAGACCTAACAAAATGACCATCTAGTGGCAGAAATCAATGCCTGTACAAACCTATTAGGTCACTTCCAAAGATGGTTTGCGAGTTCTCTGTGACTAGACCCACCAAGGCTACCGTACACGGGTGGAGAATTACCACCAAAACACCTAATTAGGCTTCCATACACGGGCAGAGGCTAGGCCTGTAGAGAATGACCCAATAAGGCCACCGTACAGAGGTGGAACCTTGTACTCTCAGCAACCGAATTAACACGCTAAAAAAAAAAAATGATGGAATCCTGTGAATACAGACCCAACACAGCCACCGTACAGGGGTGAAAACAAATGCCTGGACAGATATATTAGGTCTCCTCAGAAGGTGTTCGCAAGGTCTCCGTGTTTAGAACTACCAAGATCACCGTATATAGGCGGAGACTTTTTCCCATAGAAACCGATGGGCTTCCGAAAGGGGCTGGGCCTGTAGAGACAGACTCACTAAGGCCACCGTACCAGGGTACAGACTTGTATTCTTGCAAACCCTCTTAACTCCTCTTGAAAGTGAAGGAATCCTGCGAATACAGACACAACACTGCCACCATACTGAGGTAGAGACCAATGCCTGTGTAAAACAACTAGGTCAATTCAGAAGCTGGTTCGTTAGGTCTCTGTTTTTACACCCACCAAGGCCACCATACATGGGCGGAGACTTTCTCCCATAAAACTTAGTTAGGCTTCTGGGGAGGGCTAAGGCCTGCAGAAAAAGACCCAGATGGCCTCCATAGAGGGGTGGAAATGTGTACTCTCAGGATCCCTATTAGCCCACTAAAAATAAATAAATAAAAAAAAATAAAAACAAACAAAAACTTGGAATCCTGCCAATAGAGTCCCAACACAGCCACTATACAAGGCTGGAGACCAATCTCTGTATAAGCCTTTTAGGTTACTTCAGAAGCTTGTTCACAAGGTCTCAGTGGTTAGAATCACCAAGCCCATCATATAGGGGAGGAGAATTATGCCCATATATACTAATTATGCTCCCAAAAGGGGAAGGAATATAGATAAAGACCTACTTAGGCCACCGTACAGCTGCAGGGCTTTGTGTTTAGCAGACACATTTAGCCCTCACGAAAACCTTGGAATCCTATGACTACAGACCCATCAAAGCAAACATACAGGGGTAGAAACCAATGCCTGGAGTAAATTATTAGGAGAACTCAGAATCCGATACGTGAGGTCTCTGTGCCCAGTCCCACCTGGGCCACCATATAGGGGCAGAAATATTTGTCCATACAAATCATTAGGCTGCTGACAGGGACAGAGCGTGTAGACACAGACCCACTAAGGCCACCTTACAAGGGTGGAAACTTGTGCTCCTACAAAGCTCTTAACCCCTCTCAAAAACAATAGAATCCTATGAATACAGAACCAAGAAAGCCACCATACAGGGGTAACAACCAATGACTTTGTAAAGCTATTAGGTCGCTTCGGGAGTTGGTTCACAAGGTCTCTGTGGTTAGACCCACCTAGGCCATCGTATGCGGGTAGGGGGAGACTTTGACCATATGTCATAATTAGCTTTCCAACACGGACAGCGCCTGTAGAGATAGACCCACTAAGGCTTCCGTACGGGGGTGTTAGCTTCTACTCTCACCAACCATCTTACCCTTCTCGGACGGACTGACTACTGTGAATACAGACCCATCAAAGGCACCATAGAGATGTGGACATCAATGCCCGTACAGACGTGTTAAGACACCTCAGAATTTAGTTCACGCGCTCTCTGAAGTTAGACCCATCAGGGCCACCGTAAAGGGGCGGAGACTTTAGCCCTTAGAAACCATTAGGCTTCTGCCGGGGACAGAGCCTGTAGAGACAGAAACACTAAGATCACCATTCAAGGGAAGGTCTTTCTGCACCTACAAACCCTCCTAACCCCTCCTGAAACGGATGGAATCCTCTGGATATAGACCTAACAAAATGACCATCTAGTGGCAGAAATCAATGCCTGTACAAACCTATTAGGTCACTTCCGAAGATGGTTTGCGAGTTCTCTGTGACTAGACCCACCAAGGCTACCGTACACGGGTGGAGAATTACCACCGAAACACCTAATTAGGCTTCCATACACGGGCAGAGGCTAGGCCTGTAGAGAATGACCCAATAAGGCCACCGTACAGAGGTGGAACCTTGTACTCTCAGCAACCGAATTAACACGCTAAAAAAAAAAAAAAAATGATGGAATCCTGTGAATACAGACCCAACACAGCCACCGTACAGGGGTGAAAACAAATGCCTGGACAGATATATTAGGTCTCCTCAGAAGGTGTTCGCAAGGTCTCCGTGTTTAGAACTACCAAGATCAACGTATATAGGCGGAGACTTTTTCCCATAGAAACCAATGGGCTTCCGAAAGGGGCTGGGCCTGTAGAGACAGACTCACTAAGGCCACCGTACCAGGGTACAGACTTGTATTCTTGCAAACCCTCTTAACTCCTCTTGAAAGTGAAGGAATCCTGCGAATACAGACACAACACTGCCACCATACTGAGGTAGAGACCAATGCCTGTGTAAAACAACTAGGTCAATTCAGAAGCTGGTTCGTTAGGTCTCTGTTTTTACACCCACCAAGGCCACCATACATGGGCGGAGACTTTCTCCCATAAAACTTAGTTAGGCTTCTGGGGAGGGCTAAGGCCTGCAGACAAAGACCCATAAGGCCTCCCTAGAGGGGTGGAAATGTGTACTCTCAGGATCCCTATTAGCCCACTAAAAAAATAAAAATAAAAAAAAATAAAAACAAACAAAAAACTTGGAATCCTGCCAATAGAGTCCCAACACAGCCACTATACAAGGCTGGAGACCAATCTCTGTATAAGCCTTTTAGGTTACTTCAGAAGCTTGTTCACAAGGTCTCAGTGGTTAGAATCACCAAGCCCATCATATAGGGGAGGAGAATGCCGCCCATATATACTAATTATGCTCCCAAAAGGGGATGGAATATAGATAAAGACCTACTTAGGCCACCGTACAGCTGCAGGGCTTTGTGTTTAGCAGACACATTTAGCCCTCACGAAAACCTTGGAATACTATGACTACAGTCCCATCAAAGCCAACATACAGGGGTAGAAACCAATGCCTGTAGTAAATTATTAGGAGACCTCAGAAGCCGATTCGTGAGGTCTCTGTGCCCAGTCCCACCTGGGCCACCATATAGGGGCAGAAATATTTGTCCATACAAATCATTAGGCTGCTGACAGGGACAGAGCGTGTAGACACAGACCCACTAAGGCCACCTTACAAGGGTGGAAACTTGTGCTCCTACAAAGCTCTTAACCCCTCTCAAAAACAATAGAATCCTATGAATACAGAACCAAGAAAGCCACCATACAGGGGTAACAACCAATGAATTTGTAAAGCTATTAGGTCGCTTCGGGAGTTGGTTCACAAGGTCTCTGTGGTTAGACCCACCTAGGCCATCGTATGCGGGTAGGGGGAGACTTTGACCATATGTCATAATTAGCTTTCCAACACGGACAGCGCCTGTAGAGATAGACCCACTAAGGCTACCGTACGGGGGTGTTAGCTTCTACTCTCACCAACCATCTTACCCTTCTCGGACGGACTGACTACTGTGAATACAGACCCATCAAAGGCACCATAGAGATGTGGACATCAATGGCCGTACAGACGTGTTAAGACACCTCAGAATTTAGTTCACTTGCTCTCTGAAGTTAGACCCATCAGGGCCACCGTAAAGGGGCGGAGACTTTAGCCCTTAGAAACCATTAGGCTTCTGCCGGGGACAGAGCCTGTAGAGACAGAAACACTAAGATCACCATTCAAGGGAAGGTCTTTCTGCTCCTACAAACCCTCCTAACCCCTCCTGAAACGGATGGAATCCTCTGGATATAGACCTAACAAAATGACCATCTAGTGGCAGAAATCAATGCCTGTACAAACCTATTAGGTCACTTCCGAAGATGGTTTGCGAGTTCTCTGTGACTAGACCCACCAAGGCTACCGTACACGGGTGGAGAATTACCACCAAAACACCTAATTAGGCTTCCATACACGGGCAGAGGCTAGGCCTGTAGAGAATGACCCAATAAGGCCACCGTACAGAGGTGGAACCTTGTACTCTCAGCAACCGAATTAACACGCTAAAAAAAAAAAATGATGGAATCCTGTGAATACAGACCCAACACAGCCACCGTACAGGGGTGAAAACAAATGCCTGGACAGATATATTAGGTCTCCTCAGAAGGTGTTCGCAAGGTCTCCGTGTTTAGAACTACCAAGATCACCGTATATGCGGAGACTTTTTCCCATAGAAACCGATGGGCTTCCGAAAGGGGCTGGGCCTGTAGAGACAGACTCACTAAGGCCACCGTACCAGGGTACAGACTTGTATTCTTGCAAACCCTCTTAACTCCTCTTGAAAGTGAAGGAATCCTGCGAATACAGACACAACACTGCCACCATACTGAGGTAGAGACCAATGCCTGTGTAAAACAACTAGGTCAATTCAGAAGCTGGTTCGTTAGGTCTCTGTTTTTACACCCACCAAGGCCACCATACATGGGCGGAGACTTTCTCCCATAAAACTTAGTTAGGCTTCTGGGGAGGGCTAAGGCCTGCAGAAAAAGACCCAGATGGCCTCCATAGAGGGGTGGAAATGTGTACTCTCAGGATCCCTATTAGCCCACTAAAAATAAATAAATAAAAAAAAATAAAAACAAACAAAAACTTGGAATCCTGCCAATAGAGTCCCAACACAGCCACTATACAAGGCTGGAGACCAATCTCTGTATAAGCCTTTTAGGTTACTTCAGAAGCTTGTTCACAAGGTCTCAGTGGTTAGAATCACCAAGCACATCATATAGGGGAGGAGAATTATGCCCATATATACTAATTATGCTCCCAAAAGGGGAAGGAATATAGATAAAGACCTACTTAGGCCACCGTACAGCTGCAGGGCTTTGTGTTTAGCAGACACATTTAGCCCTCACGAAAACCTTGGAATCCTATGACTACAGACCCATCAAAGCAAACATACAGGGGTAGAAACCAATGCCTGGAGTAAATTATTAGGAGAACTCAGAAGCCGATACGTGAGGTCTCTGTGCCCAGTCCCACCTGGGCCACCATATAGGGGCAGAAATATTTGTCCATACAAATCATTAGGCTGCTGACAGGGACAGAGCGTGTAGACACAGACCCACTAAGGCCACCTTACAAGGGTGGAAACTTGTGCTCCTACAAAGCTCTTAACCCCTCTCAAAAACAATAGAATCCTATGAATACAGAACCAAGAAAGCCACCATACAGGGGTAACAACCAATGACTTTGTAAAGCTATTAGGTCACTTCGGGAGTTGGTTCACAAGGTCTCTGTGGTTAGACCCACCTAGGCCATCGTATGCGGGTAGGGGGAGACTTTGACCATATGTCATAATTAGCTTTCCAACACGGACAGCGCCTGTAGAGATAGACCCACTAAGGCTTCCGTACGGGGGTGTTAGCTTCTACTCTCACCAACCATCTTACCCTTCTCGGACGGACTGACTACTGTGAATACAGACCCATCAAAGGCACCATAGAGATGTGGACATCAATGCCCGTACAGACGTGTTAAGACACCTCAGAATTTAGTTCACGCGCTCTCTGAAGTTAGACCCATCAGGGCCACCGTAAAGGGACGGAGACTTTAGCCCTTAGAAACCATTAGGCTTCTGCCGGGGACAGAGCCTGTAGAGACAGAAACACTAAGATCACCATTCAAGGGAAGGTCTTTCTGCACCTACAAACACTCCTAACCCCTCCTGAAACGGATGGAATCCTCTGGATATAGACCTAACAAAATGACCATCTAGTGGCAGAAATCAATGCCTGTACAAACCTATTAGGTCACTTCCGAAGATGGTTTGCGAGTTCTCTGTGACTAGACCCACCAAGGCTACCGTACACGGGAGGAGAATTACCACCGAAACACCTAATTAGGCTTCCATACACGGGCAGAGGCTAGGCCTGTAGAGAATGACCCAATAAGGCCACCGTACAGAGGTGGAACCTTGTACTCTCAGCAACCGAATTAACACGCTAAAAAAAAAAAAAAAATGATGGAATCCTGTGAATACAGACCCAACACAGCCACCGTACAGGGGTGAAAACAAATGCCTGGACAGATATATTAGGTCTCCTCAGAAGGTGTTCGCAAGGTCTCCGTGTTTAGAACTACCAAGATCACCGTATATAGGCGGAGACTTTTTCCCATAGAAACCAATGGGCTTCCGAAAGGGGCTGGGCCTGTAGAGACAGACTCACTAAGGCCACCGTACCAGGGTACAGACTTGTATTCTTGCAAACCCTCTTAACTCCTCTTGAAAGTGAAGGAATCCTGCGAATACAGACACAACACTGCCACCATACTGAGGTAGAGACCAATGCCTGTGTAAAACAACTAGGTCAATTCAGAAGCTGGTTCGTTAGGTCTCTGTTTTTACACCCACCAAGGCCACCATACATGGGCGGAGACTTTCTCCCATAAAACTTAGTTAGGCTTCTGGGGAGGGCTAAGGCCTGCAGACAAAGACCCATAAGGCCTCAATAGAGGGGTGGAAATGTGTACTCTCAGGATCCCTATTAGCCCACTAAAAAAATAAAAATAAAAAAAAATAAAAACAAACAAAAAACTTGGAATCCTGCCAATAGAGTCCCAACACAGCCACTATACAAGGCTGGAGACCAATCTCTGTATAAGCCTTTTAGGTTACTTCAGAAGCTTGTTCACAAGGTCTCAGTGGTTAGAATCACCAAGCCCATCATATAGGGGAGGAGAATGCCGCCCATATATACTAATTATGCTCCCAAAAGGGGAAGGAATATAGATAAAGACCTACTTAGGCCACCGTACAGCTGCAGGGCTTTGTGTTTAGCAGACACATTTAGCCCTCACGAAAACCTTGGAATACTATGACTACAGTCCCATCAAAGCCAACATACAGGGGTAGAAACCAATGCCTGTAGTAAATTATTAGGAGACGTCAGAAGCCGATTCGTGAGGTCTCTGTGCCCAGTCCCACCTGGGCCACCATATAGGGGCAGAAATATTTGTCCATACAAATCATTAGGCTGCTGACAGGGACAGAGCGTGTAGACACAGACCCACTAAGGCCACCTTACAAGGGTGGAAACTTGGGCTCCTACAAAGCTCTTAACCCCTCTCAAAAACAATAGAATCCTATGAATACAGAACCAAGAAAGCCACCATACAGGGGTAACAACCAATGAATTTGTAAAGCTATTAGGTCGCTTCGGGAGTTGGTTCACAAGGTCTCTGTGGTTAGACCCACCTAGGCCATCGTATGCGGGTAGGGGGAGACTTTGACCATATGTCATAATTAGCTTTCCAACACGGACAGCGCCTGTAGAGATAGATCCACTAAGGCTACCGTACGGGGGTGTTAGCTTCTACTCTCACCAACCATCTTACCCTTCTCGGACGGACTGACTACTGTGAATACAGACCCATCAAAGGCACCATAGAGATGTGGACATCAATGCCCGTACAGACGTGTTAAGACACCTCAGAATTTAGTTCACTTGCTCTCTGAAGTTAGACCCATCAGGGCCACCGTAAAGGGGCGGAGACTTTAGCCCTTAGAAACCATTAGGCTTCTGCCGGGGACAGAGCCTGTAGAGACAGAAACACTAAGATCACCATTCAAGGGAAGGTCTTTCTGCTCCTACAAACCCTCCTAACCCCTCCTGAAACGGATGGAATCCTCTGGATATAGACCTAACAAAATGACCATCTAGTGGCAGAAATCAATGCCTGTACAAACCTATTAGGTCACTTCCGAAGATGGTTTGCGAGTTCTCTGTGACTAGACCCACCAAGGCTACCGTACACGGGTGGAGAATTACCACCAAAACACCTAATTAGGCTTCCATACACGGGCAGAGGCTAGGCCTGTAGAGAATGACCCAATAAGGCCACCGTACAGAGGTGGAACCTTGTACTCTCAGCAACAGTATTAACACCCTAAAAAAAAAAATGATGGAATCCTGTGAATACAGACCCAACACAGCCACCGTACAGGGGTGAAAACAAATGCCTGGACAGATATATTAGGTCTCCTCAGAAGGTGTTCGCAAGGTCTCCTTGTTTAGAACTACCAAGATCACCGTATATAGGCGGAGACTTTTTCCCATAGAAACCAATGGGCTTATGAAAGGGGCTGGGCCTGTAGAGACAGACTCACTAAGGCCACCGTACCAGGGTACAGATTGTATTCTTGCAAACCCTCTTAACTCCTCTTGAAAGTGAAGGAATCCTGCGAATACAGACACAACACTGCCACCATACTGAGGTAGAGACCAATGCCTGTGTAAAACAACTAGGTCAATTCAGAAGCTGGTTCGTTAGGTCTCTGTTTTTACACCCACCAAGGCCACCATACATGGGCGGAGACTTTCTCCCATAAAACTTAGTTAGGCTTCTGGGGAGGGCTAAGGCCTGCAGACAAAGACCCATAAGGCCTCCCTAGAGGGGTGGAAATGTGTACTCTCAGGATCCCTATTAGCCCACTAAAAAAAAAAAAATAAAAAAAAAATAAAAACAAACAAAAAACTTGGAATCCTGCCAATAGAGTCCCAACACAGCCACTATACAAGGCTGGAGACCAATCTCTGTATAAGCCTTTTAGGTTACTTCAGAAGCTTGTTCACAAGGTCTCAGTGGTTAGAATCACCAAGCCCATCATATAGGGGAGGAGAATGCCGCCCATATATACTAATTATGCTCCCAAAAGGGGAAGGAATATAGATAAAGACCTACTTAGGCCACCGTACAGCTGCAGGGCTTTGTGTTTAGCAGACACATTTAGCCCTCACGAAAACCTTGGAATCGTATGACTACAGACCCATCAAAGCCAACATACAGGGGTAGAAACCAATGCCTGTAGTAAATTATTAGGAGACGTCAGAAGCCGATTCGTGAGGTCTCTGTGCCCAGTCCCACCTGGCCACCATATAGGGGCAGAAATATTTGTCCATACAAATCATTAGGCTGCTGACAGGGACAGAGCGTGTAGACACAGACCCACTAAGGCCACCTTACAAGGGTGGAAACTTGTGCTCCTACAAAGCTCTTAACCCCTCTCAAAAACAATAGAATCCTATGAATACAGAACCAAGAAAGCCACCATACAGGGGTAACAACCAATGACTTTGTAAAGCTATTAGGTCACTTCGGGAGTTGGTTCACAAGGTCTCTGTGGTTAGACCCACCTAGGCCATCGTATGCGGGTAGGGGGAGACTTTGACCATATGTCATAATTAGCTTTCCAACACGGACAGCGCCTGTAGAGATAGACCCACTAAGGCTTCCGTACGGGGGTGTTAGCTTCTACTCTCACCAACCATCTTACCCTTCTCGGACGGACTGACTACTGTGAATACAGACCCATCAAAGGCACCATAGAGATGTGGACATCAATGCCCGTACAGACGTGTTAAGACACCTCAGAATTTAGTTCACGCGCTCTATGAAGTTAGACCCATCAGGGCCACCGTAAAGGGGCGGAGACTTTAGCCCTTAGAAACCATTAGGCTTCTGCCGGAGACAGAGCCTGTAGAGACAGAAACACTAAGATCACCATTCAAGGGAAGGTCTTTCTGCTCCTACAAACCCTCCTAACCCCTCCTGAAACGGATGGAATCCTCTGGATATAGACCTAACAAAATGACCATCTAGTGGCAGAAATCAATGCCTGTACAAACCTATTAGGTCACTTCCGAAGATGGTTTGCGAGTTCTCTGTGACTAGACCCACCAAGGCTACCGTACACGGGTGGAGAATTACCACCAAAACACCTAATTAGGCTTCCATACACGGGCAGAGGCTAGGCCTGTAGAGTATGACCCAATAAGGCCACCGTACAGAGGTGGAACCTTGTACTCTCAGCAACGGAATTAACACCCTAAAAAAAAAAATGATGGAATCCTGTGAATACAGACCCAACACAGCCACCGTACAGGGGTGAAAACAAATGCCTGGACAGATATATTAGGTCTCCTCAGAAGGTGTTCGCAAGGTCTCCTTGTTTAGAACTACCAAGATCACCGTATATAGGCGGAGACTTTTTCCCATAGAAACCAATGGGCTTCCGAAAGGGGCTGGGCCTGTAGAGACAGACTCACTAAGGCCACCGTACCAGGGTACAGATTGTATTCTTGCAAACCCTCTTAACTCCTCTTGAAAGTGAAGGAATCCTGCGAATACAGACACAACACTGCCACCATACTGAGGTAGAGACCAATGCCTGTGTAAAACAACTAGGTCAATTCAGAAGCTGGTTCCTTAGGTCTCTGTTTTTACACCCACCAAGGCCACCATACATGGGCGGAGACTTTCTCCCATAAAACTTAGTTAGGCTTCTGGGGAGGGCTAAGGCCTGCAGAAAAAGACCCATAAGGCCTCCCTAGAGGGGTGGAAATGTGTACTCTCAGGATCCCTATTAGCCCACTAAAAAAAAAAAAAATAAAAAAAAAATAAAAACAAACAAAAAACTTGGAATCCTGCCAATAGAGTCCCAACACAGCCACTATACAAGGCTGGAGACCAATCTCTGTATAAGCCTTTTAGGTTACTTCAGAAGCTTGTTCACAAGGTCTCAGTGGTTAGAATCACCAAGCACATCATATAGGGGAGGAGAATGCCGCCCATATATACTAATTATGCTCCCAAAAGGGGAAGGAATATAGATAAAGACCTACTTAGGCCACCGTACAGCTGCAGGGCTTTGTGTTTAGCAGACACATTTAGCCCTCACGAAAACCTTGGAATCGTATGACTACAGACCCATCAAAGCCAACATACAGGGGTAGAAACCAATGCCTGTAGTAAATTATTAGGAGACGTCAGAAGCCGATTCGTGAGGTCTCTGTGCCCAGTCCCACCTGGCCACCATATAGGGGCAGAAATATTTGTCCATACAAATCATTAGGCTGCTGACAGGGACAGAGCGTGTAGACACAGACCCACTAAGGCCACCTTACAAGGGTGGAAACTTGTGCTCCTACAAAGCTCTTAACCCCTCTCAAAAACAATAGAATCCTATGAATACAGAACCAAGAAAGCCACCATACAGGGGTAACAACCAATGACTTTGTAAAGCTATTAGGTCACTTCGGGAGTTGGTTCACAAGGTCTCTGTGGTTAGACCCACCTAGGCCATCGTATGCGGGTAGGGGGAGACTTTGACCATATGTCATAATTAGCTTTCCAACACGGACAGCGCCTGTAGAGATAGACCCACTAAGGCTTCCGTACGGGGGTGTTAGCTTCTACTCTCACCAACCATCTTACCCTTCTCGGACGGACTGACTACTGTGAATACAGACCCATCAAAGGCACCATAGAGATGTGGACATCAATGCCCGTACAGACGTGTTAAGACACCTCAGAATTTAGTTCACGCGCTCTATGAAGATAGACCCATCAGGGCCACCGTAAAGGGGCGGAGACTTTAGCCCTTAGAAACCATTAGGCTTCTGCCGGGGACAGAGCCTGTAGAGACAGAAACACTAAGATCACCATTCAAGGGAAGGTCTTTCTGCTCCTACAAACCCTCCTAACCCCTCCTGAAACGGATGGAATCCTCTGGATATAGACCTAACAAAATGACCATCTAGTGGCAGAAATCAATGCCTGTACAAACCTATTAGGTCACTTCCGAAGATGGTTTGCGAGTTCTCTGTGACTAGACCCACCAAGGCTACCGTACACGGGTGGAGAATTACCACCAAAACACCTAATTAGGCTTCCATACACGGGCAGAGGCTAGGCCTGTAGAGTATGACCCAATAAGGCCACCGTACAGAGGTGGAACCTTGTACTCTCAGCAACGGAATTAACACCCTAAAAAAAAAAATGATGGAATACTGTGAATACAGACCCAACACAGCCACCGTACAGGGGTGAAAACAAATGCCTGGACAGATATATTAGGTCTCCTCAGAAGGTGTTCGCAAGGTCTCCTTGTTTAGAACTACCAAGATCACCGTATATAGGCGGAGACTTTTTCCCATAGAAACCAATGGGCTTCCGAAAGGGGCTGGGCCTGTAGAGACAGACTCACTAAGGCCACCGTACCAGGGTACAGATTGTATTCTTGCAAACCCTCTTAACTCCTCTTGAAAGTGAAGGAATCCTGCGAATACAGACACAACACTGCCACCATACTGAGGTAGAGACCAATGCCTGTGTAAAACAACTAGGTCAATTCAGAAGCTGGTTCGTTAGGTCTCTGTTTTTACACCTACCAAGGCCACCATACATGGGCGGAGACTTTCTCCCATAAAACTTAGTTAGGCTTCTGGGGAGGGCTAAGGCCTGCAGACAAAGACCCATAAGGCCTCCCTAGAGGGGTGGAAATGTGTACTCTCAGGATCCCTATTAGCCCACTAAAAAAAAAAAAAATAAAAAAAAAATAAAAACAAACAAAAAACTTGGAATCCTGCCAATAGAGTCCCAACACAGCCACTATACAAGGCTGGAGACCAATCTCTGTATAAGCCTTTTAGGTTACTTCAGAAGCTTGTTCACAAGGTCTCAGTGGTTAGAATCACCAAGCCCATCATATAGGGGAGGAGAATGCCGCCCATATATACTAATTATGCTCCCAAAAGGGGAAGGAATATAGATAAAGACCTACTTAGGCCACCGTACAGCTGCAGGGCTTTGTGTTTAGCAGACACATTTAGCCCTCACGAATACCTTGGAATCGTATGACTACAGACCCATCAAAGCCAACATACAGGGGTAGAAACCAATGCCTGTAGTAAATTATTAGGAGACGTCAGAAGCCGATTCGTGAGGTCTCTGTGCCCAGTCCCACCTGGCCACCATATAAGGGCAGAAATATTTGTCCATACAAATCATTAGGCTGCTGACAGGGACAGAGCGTGTAGACACAGACCCACTAAGGCCACCTTACAAGGGTGGAAACTTGTGCTCCTACAAAGCTCTTAACCCCTCTCAAAAACAATAGAATCCTATGAATACAGAACCAAGAAAGCCACCATACAGGGGTAACAACCAATGACTTTGTAAAGCTATTAGGTCACTTCGGGAGTTGGTTCACAAGGTCTCTGTGGTTAGACCCACCTAGGCCATCGTATGCGGGTAGGGGGAGACTTTGACCATATGTCATAATTAGCTTTCCAACACGGACAGCGCCTGTAGAGATAGACCCACTAAGGCTTCCGTACGGGGGTGTTAGCTTCTACTCTCACCAACCATCTTACCCTTCTCGGACGGACTGACTACTGTGAATACAGACCCATCAAAGGCACCATAGAGATGTGGACATCAATGCCCGTACAGACGTGTTAAGACACCTCAGAATTTAGTTCACTTGCTCTCTGAAGATAGACCCATCAGGGCCACCGTAAAGGGGCGGAGACTTTAGCCCTTAGAAACCATTAGGCTTCTGCCGGGGACAGAGCCTGTAGAGACAGAAACACTAAGATCACCATTCAAGGGAAGGTCTTTCTGCACCTACAAACCCTCCTAACCCCTCCTGAAACGGATGGAATCCTCTGGATATAGACCTAACAAAATGACCATCTAGTGGCAGAAATCAATGCCTGTACAAACCTATTAGGTCACTTCCGAAGATGGTTTGCGAGTTCTCTGTGACTAGACCCACCAAGGCTACCGTACACGGGTGGAGAATTACCACCAAAACACCTAATTAGGCTTCCATACACGGGCAGAGGCTAGGCCTGTAGAGAATGACCCAATAAGGCCACCGTACAGAGGTGGAACCTTGTACTCTCAGCAACCGAATTAACACGCTAAAAAAAAAAAAAAATGATGGAATCCTGTGAATACAGACCCAACACAGCCACCGTACAGGGGTGAAAACAAATGCCTGGACAGATATATTAGGTCTCCTCAGAAGGTGTTCGCAAGGTCTCCGTGTTTAGAACTACCAAGATCACCATATATAGGCGGAGACTTTTTCCCATAGAAACCAATGGGCTTCCGAAAGGGGCTGGGCCTGTAGAGACAGACTCACTAAGGCCACCGTACCAGGGTACAGATTGTATTCTTGCAAACCCTCTTAACTCCTCTTGAAAGTGAAGGAATCCTACGAATACAGACACAACACTGCCACCATACTGAGGTAGAGACCAATGCCTGTGTAAAACAACTAGGTCAATTCAGAAGCTGTTTCGTTAGGTCTCTGTTTTTACACCCACCAAGGCCACCATACATGGGCGGAGACTTTCTCCCATAAAACTTAGTTAGGCTTCTGGGAAGGGCTAAGGCCTGCAGACAAAGACCCATAAGGCCTCCCTAGAGGGGTGGAAATGTGTACTCTCAGGATCCCTATTAGCCCACTAAAAAAATAAAAATAAAAAAAAATAAAAACAAACAAAAAACTTGGAATCCTGCCAATAGAGTCCCAACACAGCCACTATACAATGCTGGAGACCAATCTCTGTATAAGCCTTTTAGGTTACTTCAGAAGCTTGTTCACAAGGTCTCAGTGGTTAGAATCACCAAGCCCATCATATAGGGGAGGAGAATGCCGCCCATATATACTAATTATGCTCCCAAAAGGGGAAGGAATATAGATAAAGACCTACTTAGGCCACCGTACAGCTGCAGGGCTTTGTGTTTAGCAGACACATTTAGCCCTCACGAAAACCTTGGAATACTATGACTACAGTCCCATCAAAGCCAACATACAGGGGTAGAAACCAATGCCTGTAGTAAATTATTAGGAGACGTCAGAAGCCGATTCGTGAGGTCTCTGTGCCCAGTCCCACCTGGGCCACCATATAGGGGCAGAAATATTTGTCCATACAAATCATTAGGCTGCTGACAGGGACAGAGCGTGTAGACACAGACCCACTAAGGCCACCTTACAAGGGTGGAAACTTGGGCTCCTACAAAGCTCTTAACCCCTCTCAAAAACAATAGAATCCTATGAATACAGAACCAAGAAAGCCACCATACAGGGGTAACAACCAATGAATTTGTAAAGCTATTAGGTCGCTTCGGGAGTTGGTTCACAAGGTCTCTGTGGTTAGACCCACCTAGGCCATCGTATGCGGGTAGGGGGAGACTTTGACCATATGTCATAATTAGCTTTCCAACACGGACAGCGCCTGTAGAGATAGACCCACTAAGGCTACCGTACGGGGGTGTTAGCTTCTACTCTCACCAACCATCTTACCCTTCTCGGACGGACTGACTACTGTGAATACAGACCCATCAAAGGCACCATAGAGATGTGGACATCAATGCCCGTACAGACGTGTTAAGACACCTCAGAATTTAGTTCACGCGCTCTATGAAGTTAGACCCATCAGGGCCACCGTAAAGGGGCGGAGACTTTAGCCCTTAGAAACCATTAGGCTTCTGCCGGGGACAGAGCCTGTAGAGACAGAAACACTAAGATCACCATTCAAGGGAAGGTCTTTCTGCTCCTACAAACCCTCCTAACCCCTCCTGAAACGGATGGAATCCTCTGGATATAGACCTAACAAAATGACCATCTAGTGGCAGAAATCAATGCCTGTACAAACCTATTAGGTCACTTCCGAAGATGGTTTGCGAGTTCTCTGTGACTAGACCCACCAAGGCTACCGTACACGGGTGGAGAATTACCACCAAAACACCTAATTAGGCTTCCATACACGGGCAGAGGCTAGGCCTGTAGAGTATGACCCAATAAGGCCACCGTACAGAGGTGGAACCTTGTACTCTCAGCAACCGAATTAACACGCTAAAAAAAAAAATGATGGAATCCTGTGAATACAGACCCAACACAGCCACCGTACAGGGGTGAAAACAAATGCCTGGACAGATATATTAGGTCTCCTCAGAAGGTGTTCGCAAGGTCTCCGTGTTTAGAACTACCAAGATCACCATATATAGGCGGAGACTTTTTCCCATAGAAACCAATGGGCTTCCGAAAGGGGCTGGGCCTGTAGAGACAGACTCACTAAGGCCACCGTACCAGGGTACAGACTTGTATTCTTGCAAACCCTCTTAACTCCTCTTGAAAGTGAAGGAATCCTGCGAATACAGACACAACACTGCCACCATACTGAGGTAGAGACCAATGCCTGTGTAAAACAACTAGGTCAATTCAGAAGCTGGTTCGTTAGGTCTCTGTTTTTACACCTACCAAGGCCACCATACATGGGCGGAGACTTTCTCCCATAAAACTTAGTTAGGCTTCTGGGGAGGGCTAAGGCCTGCAGACAAAGACCCATAAGGCCTCCCTAGAGGGGTGGAAATGTGTACTCTCAGGATCCCTATTAGCCCACTAAAAAATAAAAAAATAAAAAAAAAATAAAAACAAACAAAAAACTTGGAATCCTGCCAATAGAGTCCCAACACAGCCACTATACAAGGCTGGAGACCAATCTCTGTATAAGCCTTTTAGGTTACTTCAGAAGCTTGTTCACAAGGTCTCAGTGGTTATAATCACCAAGCCCATCATATAGGGGAGGAGAATGCCGCCCATATATACTAATTATGCTCCCAAAAGGGGAAGGAATATAGATAAAGACCTACTTAGGCCACCGTACAGCTGCAGGGCTTTGTGTTTAGCAGACACATTTAGCCCTCACGAATACCTTGGAATCGTATGATCAGACCCATCAAAGCCAACATACAGGGGTAGAAACCAATGCCTGTAGTAAATTATTAGGAGACCTCAGAAGCCGATTCGTGAGGTCTCTGTGCCCAGTCCCACCTGGCCACCATATAAGGGCAGAAATATTTGTCCATACAAATCATTAGGCTGCTGACAGGGACAGAGCGTGTAGACACAGACCCACTAAGGCCACCTTACAAGGGTGGAAACTTGTGCTCCTACAAAGCTCTTAACCCCTCTCAAAAACAATAGAATCCTATGAATACAGAACCAAGAAAGCCACCATACAGGGGTAACAACCAATGACTTTGTAAAGCTATTAGGTCACTTCGGGAGTTGGTTCACAAGGTCTCTGTGGTTAGACCCACCTAGGCCATCGTATGCGGGTAGGGGGAGACTTTGACCATATGTCATAATTAGCTTTCCAACACGGACAGCGCCTGTAGAGATAGACCCACTAAGGCTTCCGTACGGGGGTGTTAGCTTCTACTCTCACCAACCATCTTACCCTTCTCGGACGGACGGACTGACTACTGTGAATACAGACCCATCAAAGGCACCATAGAGATGTGGACATCAATGCCCGTACAGACGTGTTAAGACACCTCAGAATTTAGTTCACTTGCTCTCTGAAGATAGACCCATCAGGGCCACCGTAAAGGGGCGGAGACTTTAGCCCTTAGAAACCATTAGGCTTCTGCCGGGGACAGAGCCTGTAGAGACAGAAACACTAAGATCACCATTCAAGGGAAGGTCTTTCTGCACCTACAAACCCTCCTAACCCCTCCTGAAACGGATGGAATCCTCTGGATATAGACCTAACAAAATGACCATCTAGTGGCAGAAATCAATGCCTGTACAAACCTATTAGGTCACTTCCGAAGATGGTTTGCGAGTTCTCTGTGACTAGACCCACCAAGGCTACCGTACACGGGTGGAGAATTACCACCAAAACACCTAATTAGGCTTCCATACACGGGCAGAGGCTAGGCCTGTAGAGAATGACCCAATAAGGCCACCGTACAGAGGTGGAACCTTGTACTCTCAGCAACCGAATTAACACGCTAAAAAAAAAAAAAAAAATGATGGAATCCTGTGAATACAGACCCAACACAGCCACCGTACAGGGGTGAAAACAAATGCCTGGACAGATATATTAGGTCTCCTCAGAAGGTGTTCGCAAGGTCTCCGTGTTTAGAACTACCAAGATCACCATATATAGGCGGAGACTTTTTCCCATAGAAACCAATGGGCTTCCGAAAGGGGCTGGGCCTGTAGAGACAGACTCACTAAGGCCACCGTACCAGGGTACAGATTGTATTCTTGCAAACCCTCTTAACTCCTCTTGAAAGTGAAGGAATCCTGGGAATACAGACACAACACTGCCACCATACTGAGGTAGAGACCAATGCCTGTGTAAAACAACTAGGTCAATTCAGAAGCTGGTTCGTTAGGTCTCTGTTTTTACACCCACCAAGGCCACCATACATGGGCGGAGACTTTCTCCCATAAAACTTAGTTAGGCTTCTGGGAAGGGCTAAGGCCTGCAGACAAAGACCCATAAGGCCTCCCTAGAGGGGTGGAAATGTGTACTCTCAGGATCCCTATTAGCCCACTAAAAAAATAAAAATAAAAAAAAATAAAAACAAACAAAAAACTTGGAATCCTGCCAATAGAGTCCCAACACAGCCACTATACAATGCTGGAGACCAATCTCTGTATAAGCCTTTTAGGTTACTTCAGAAGCTTGTTCACAAGGTCTCAGTGGTTAGAATCACCAAGCCCATCATATAGGGGAGGAGAATGCCGCCCATATATACTAATTATGCTCCCAAAAGGGGAAGGAATATAGATAAAGACCTACTTAGGCCACCGTACAGCTGCAGGGCTTTGTGTTTAGCAGACACATTTAGCCCTCACGAAAACCTTGGAATACTATGACTACAGTCCCATCAAAGCCAACATACAGGGGTAGAAACCAATGCCTGTAGTAAATTATTAGGAGACGTCAGAAGCCGATTCGTGAGGTCTCTGTGCCCAGTCCCACCTGGGCCACCATATAGGGGCAGAAATATTTGTCCATACAAATCATTAGGCTGCTGACAGGGACAGAGCGTGTAGACACAGACCCACTAAGGCCACCTTACAAGGGTGGAAACTTGGGCTCCTACAAAGCTCTTAACCCCTCTCAAAAACAATAGAATCCTATGGATACAGAACCAAGAAAGCCACCATACAGGGGTAACAACCAATGAATTTGTAAAGCTATTAGGTCGCTTCGGGAGTTGGTTCACAAGGTCTCTGTGGTTAGACCCACCTAGGCCATCGTATGCGGGTAGGGGGAGACTTTGACCATATGTCATAATTAGCTTTCCAACACGGACAGCGCCTGTAGAGATAGACCCACTAAGGCTACCGTACGGGGGTGTTAGCTTCTACTCTCACCAACCATCTTACCCTTCTCGGACGGACTGACTACTGTGAATACAGACCCATCAAAGGCACCATAGAGATGTGGACATCAATGCCCGTACAGACGTGTTAAGACACCTCAGAATTTAGTTCACGCGCTCTATGAAGTTAGACCCATCAGGGCCACCGTAAAGGGGCGGAGACTTTAGCCCTTAGAAACCATTAGGCTTCTGCCGGGGACAGAGCCTGTAGAGACAGAAACACTAAGATCACCATTCAAGGGAAGGTCTTTCTGCTCCTACAAACCCTCCTAACCCCTCCTGAAACGGATGGAATCCTCTGGATATAGACCTAACAAAATGACCATCTAGTGGCAGAAATCAATGCCTGTACAAACCTATTAGGTCACTTCCGAAGATGGTTTGCGAGTTCTCTGTGACTAGACCCACCAAGGCTACCGTACACGGGTGGAGAATTACCACCAAAACACCTAATTAGGCTTCCATACACGGGCAGAGGCTAGGCCTGTAGAGAATGACCCAATAAGGCCACCGTACAGAGGTGGAACCTTGTACTCTCAGCAACAGAATTAACACCCTAAAAAAAAAAATGATGGAATCCTGTGAATACAGACCCAACACAGCCACCGTACAGGGGTGAAAACAAATGCCTGGACAGATATATTAGGTCTCCTCAGAAGGTGTTCGCAAGGTCTCCTTGTTTAGAACTACCAAGATCACCGTATATAGGCGGAGACTTTTTCCCATAGAAACCAATGGGCTTCCGAAAGGGGCTGGGCCTGTAGAGACAGACTCACTAAGGCCACCGTACCAGGGTACAGATTGTATTCTTGCAAACCCTCTTAACTCCTCTTGAAAGTGAAGGAATCCTGCGAATACAGACACAACACTGCCACCATACTGAGGTAGAGACCAATGCCTGTGTAAAACAACTAGGTCAATTCAGAAGCTGGTTCGTTAGGTCTCTGTTTTTACACCCACCAAGGCCACCATACATGGGCGGAGACTTTCTCCCATAAAACTTAGTTAGGCTTCTGGGGAGGGCTAAGGCCTGCAGAAAAAGACCCATAAGGCCTCCCTAGAGGGGTGGAAATGTGTACTCTCAGGATCCCTATTAGCCCACTAAAAAAAAAAAAAAAAAAAAAAAATAAAAACAAACAAAAAACTTGGAATCCTGCCAATAGAGTCCCAACACAGCCACTATACAAGGCTGGAGACCAATCTCTGTATAAGCCTTTTAGGTTACTTCAGAAGCTTGTTCACAAGGTCTCAGTGGTTAGAATCACCAAGCCCATCATATAGGGGAGGAGAATGCCGCCCATATATACTAATTATGCTCCCAAAAGGGGAAGGAATATAGATAAAGACCTACTTAGGCCACCGTACAGCTGCAGGGCTTTGTGTTTAGCAGACACATTTAGCCCTCACGAAAACCTTGGAATCGTATGACTACAGACCCATCAAAGCCAACATACAGGGGTAGAAACCAATGCCTGTAGTAAATTATTAGGAGACGTCAGAAGCCGATTCGTGAGGTCTCTGTGCCCAGTCCCACCTGGCCACCATATAGGGGCAGAAATATTTGTCCATACAAATCATTAGGCTGCTGACAGGGACAGAGCGTGTAGACACAGACCCACTAAGGCCACCTTACAAGGGTGGAAACTTGTGCTCCTACAAAGCTCTTAACCCCTCTCAAAAACAATAGAATCCTATGAATACAGAACCAAGAAAGCCACCATACAGGGGTAACAACCAATGACTTTGTAAAGCTATTAGGTCACTTCGGGAGTTGGTTCACAAGGTCTCTGTGGTTAGACCCACCTAGGCCATCGTATGCGGGTAGGGGGAGACTTTGACCATATGTCATAATTAGCTTTCCAACACGGACAGCACCTGTAGAGATAGACCCACTAAGGCTTCCGTACGGGGGTGTTAGCTTCTACTCTCACCAACCATCTTACCCTTCTCGGATGGACTGTCTACTGTGAATACAGACCCATCAAAGGCACCATAGAGATGTGGACATCAATGCCCGTACAGACGTGTTAAGACACCTCAGAATTTAGTTCACTTGCTCTCTGAAGTTAGACCCATCAGGGCCACCGTAAAGGGGCGGAGACTTTAGCCCTTAGAAACCATTAGGCTTCTGCCGGGGACAGAGCCTGTAGAGACAGAAACACTAAGATCACCATTCAAGGGAAGGTCTTTCTGCTCCTACAAACCCTCTTAACCCCTCCTGAAACGGATGGAATCCTCTGGATATAGACCTAACAAAATGACCATCTAGTGGCAGAAATCAATGCCTGTACAAACCTATTAGGTCACTTCCAAAGATGGTTTGCGAGTTCTCTGTGACTAGACCCACCAAGGCTACCGTACACGGGTGGAGAATTACCACCAAAACACCTAATTAGGCTTCCATACACGGGCAGAGGCTAGGCCTGTAGAGAATGACCCAATAAGGCCACCGTACAGAGGTGGAACCTTGTACTCTCAGCAACAGAATTAACACGCTAAAAAAAAAAAATGATGGAATCCTGTGAATACAGACCCAACACAGCCACTGTACAGGGGTGAAAACAAATGCCTGGACAGATATATTAGGTCTCCTCAGAAGGTGTTCGCAAGGTCTCCGTGTTTAGAACTACCAAGATCAACGTATATAGGCGGAGACTTTTTCCCATAGAAACCAATGGGCTTCCGAAAGGGGCTGGGCCTGTAGAGACAGACTCACTAAGGCCACCGTACCAGGGTACAGACTTGTATTCTTGCAAACCCTCTTAACTCCTCTTGAAAGTGAAGGAATCCTGCGAATACAGACACAACACTGCCACCATACTGAGGTAGAGACCAATGCCTGTGTAAAACAACTAGGTCAATTCAGAAGCTGGTTCGTTAGGTCTCTGTTTTTACACCTACCAAGGCCACCATACATGGGCGGAGACTTTCTCCCATAAAACTTAGTTAGGCTTCTGGGGAGGGCTAAGGCCTGCAGACAAAGACCCATAAGGCCTCCCTAGAGGGGTGGAAATGTGTACTCTCAGGATCCCTATTAGCCCACTAAAAAAAAAAAAATAAAAAAAAAAATAAAAACAAACAAAAAACTTGGAATCCTGCCAATAGAGTCCCAACACAGCCACTATACAAGGCTGGAGACCAATCTCTGTATAAGCCTTTTAGGTTACTTCAGAAGCTTGTTCACAAGGTCTCAGTGGTTAGAATCACCAAGCCCATCATATAGGGGAGGAGAATGCCGCCCATATATACTAATTATGCTCCCAAAAGGGGAAGGAATATAGATAAAGACCTACTTAGGCCACCGTACAGCTGCAGGGCTTTGTGTTTAGCAGACACATTTAGCCCTCACGAATACCTTGGAATCGTATGACTACAGACCCATCAAAGCCAACATACAGGGGTAGAAACCAATGCCTGTAGTAAATTATGAGGAGACCTCAGAAGCCGATTCGTGAGGTCTCTGTGCCCAGTCCCACCTGGCCACCATATAAGGGCAGAAATATTTGTCCATACAAATCATTAGGCTGCTGACAGGGACAGAGCGTGTAGACACAGACCCACTAAGGCCACCTTACAAGGGTGGAAACTTGTGCTCCTACAAAGCTCTTAACCCCTCTCAAAAACAATAGAATCCTATGAATACAGAACCAAGAAAGCCACCATACAGGGGTAACAACCAATGACTTTGTAAAGCTATTAGGTCACTTCGGGAGTTGGTTCACAAGGTCTCTGTGGTTAGACCCACCTAGGCCATCGTATGCGGGTAGGGGGAGACTTTGACCATATGTCATAATTAGCTTTCCAACACGGACAGCGCCTGTAGAGATAGACCCACTAAGGCTTCCGTACGGGGGTGTTAGCTTCTACTCTCACCAACCATCTTACCCTTCTCGGACGGACTGACTACTGTGAATACAGACCCATCAAAGGCACCATAGAGATGTGGACATCAATGCCCGTACAGACGTGTTAAGACACCTCAGAATTTAGTTCACTTGCTCTCTGAAGATAGACCCATCAGGGCCACCGTAAAGGGGCGGAGACTTTAGCCCTTAGAAACCATTAGGCTTCTGCCGGGGACAGAGCCTGTAGAGACAGAAACACTAAGATCACCATTCAAGGGAAGGTCTTTCTGCACCTACAAACCCTCCTAACCCCTCCTGAAACGGATGGAATCCTCTGGATATAGACCTAACAAAATGACCATCTAGTGGCAGAAATCAATGCCTGTACAAACCTATTAGGTCACTTCCGAAGATGGTTTGCGAGTTCTCTGTGACTAGACCCACCAAGGCTACCGTACACGGGTGGAGAATTACCACCAAAACACCTAATTAGGCTTCCATACACGGGCAGAGGCTAGGCCTGTAGAGAATGACCCAATAAGGCCACCGTACAGAGGTGGAACCTTGTACTCTCAGCAACCGAATTAACACGCTAAAAAAAAAAAAAAATGATGGAATCCTGTGAATACAGACCCAACACAGCCACCGTACAGGGGTGAAAACAAATGCCTGGACAGATATATTAGGTCTCCTCAGAAGGTGTTCGCAAGGTCTCCGTGTTTAGAACTACCAAGATCACCATATATAGGCGGAGACTTTTTCCCATAGAAACCAATGGGCTTCCGAAAGGGGCTGGGCCTGTAGAGACAGACTCACTAAGGCCACCGTACCAGGGTACAGATTGTATTCTTGCAAACCCTCTTAACTCCTCTTGAAAGTGAAGGAATCCTACGAATACAGACACAACACTGCCACCATACTGAGGTAGAGACCAATGCCTGTGTAAAACAACTAGGTCAATTCAGAAGCTGTTTCGTTAGGTCTCTGTTTTTACACCCACCAAGGCCACCATACATGGGCGGAGACTTTCTCCCATAAAACTTAGTTAGGCTTCTGGGAAGGGCTAAGGCCTGCAGACAAAGACCCATAAGGCCTCCCTAGAGGGGTGGAAATGTGTACTCTCAGGATCCCTATTAGCCCACTAAAAAAATAAAAATAAAAAAAAATAAAAACAAACAAAAAACTTGGAATCCTGCCAATAGAGTCCCAACACAGCCACTATACAATGCTGGAGACCAATCTCTGTATAAGCCTTTTAGGTTACTTCAGAAGCTTGTTCACAAGGTCTCAGTGGTTAGAATCACCAAGCCCATCATATAGGGGAGGAGAATGCCGCCCATATATACTAATTATGCTCCCAAAAGGGGAAGGAATATAGATAAAGACCTACTTAGGCCACCGTACAGCTGCAGGGCTTTGTGTTTAGCAGACACATTTAGCCCTCACGAAAACCTTGGAATACTATGACTACAGTCCCATCAAAGCCAACATACAGGGGTAGAAACCAATGCCTGTAGTAAATTATTAGGAGACGTCAGAAGCCGATTCGTGAGGTCTCTGTGCCCAGTCCCACCTGGGCCACCATATAGGGGCAGAAATATTTGTCCATACAAATCATTAGGCTGCTGACAGGGACAGAGCGTGTAGACACAGACCCACTAAGGCCACCTTACAAGGGTGGAAACTTGGGCTCCTACAAAGCTCTTAACCCCTCTCAAAAACAATAGAATCCTATGAATACAGAACCAAGAAAGCCACCATACAGGGGTAACAACCAATGAATTTGTAAAGCTATTAGGTCGCTTCGGGAGTTGGTTCACAAGGTCTCTGTGGTTAGACCCACCTAGGCCATCGTATGCGGGTAGGGGGAGACTTTGACCATATGTCATAATTAGCTTTCCAACACGGACAGCGCCTGTAGAGATAGACCCACTAAGGCTACCGTACGGGGGTGTTAGCTTCTACTCTCACCAACCATCTTACCCTTCTCGGACGGACTGACTACTGTGAATACAGACCCATCAAAGGCACCATAGAGATGTGGACATCAATGCCCGTACAGACGTGTTAAGACACCTCAGAATTTAGTTCACGCGCTCTATGAAGTTAGACCCATCAGGGCCACCGTAAAGGGGCGGAGACTTTAGCCCTTAGAAACCATTAGGCTTCTGCCGGGGACAGAGCCTGTAGAGACAGAAACACTAAGATCACCATTCAAGGGAAGGTCTTTCTGCTCCTACAAACCCTCCTAACCCCTCCTGAAACGGATGGAATCCTCTGGATATAGACCTAACAAAATGACCATCTAGTGGCAGAAATCAATGCCTGTACAAACCTATTAGGTCACTTCCGAAGATGGTTTGCGAGTTCTCTGTGACTAGACCCACCAAGGCTACCGTACACGGGTGGAGAATTACCACCAAAACACCTAATTAGGCTTCCATACACGGGCAGAGGCTAGGCCTGTAGAGTATGACCCAATAAGGCCACCGTACAGAGGTGGAACCTTGTACTCTCAGCAACCGAATTAACACGCTAAAAAAAAAAATGATGGAATCCTGTGAATACAGACCCAACACAGCCACCGTACAGGGGTGAAAACAAATGCCTGGACAGATATATTAGGTCTCCTCAGAAGGTGTTCGCAAGGTCTCCGTGTTTAGAACTACCAAGATCACCATATATAGGCGGAGACTTTTTCCCATAGAAACCAATGGGCTTCCGAAAGGGGCTGGGCCTGTAGAGACAGACTCACTAAGGCCACCGTACCAGGGTACAGACTTGTATTCTTGCAAACCCTCTTAACTCCTCTTGAAAGTGAAGGAATCCTGCGAATACAGACACAACACTGCCACCATACTGAGGTAGAGACCAATGCCTGTGTAAAACAACTAGGTCAATTCAGAAGCTGGTTCGTTAGGTCTCTGTTTTTACACCTACCAAGGCCACCATACATGGGCGGAGACTTTCTCCCATAAAACTTAGTTAGGCTTCTGGGGAGGGCTAAGGCCTGCAGACAAAGACCCATAAGGCCTCCCTAGAGGGGTGGAAATGTGTACTCTCAGGATCCCTATTAGCCCACTAAAAAATAAAAAAATAAAAAAAAAATAAAAACAAACAAAAAACTTGGAATCCTGCCAATAGAGTCCCAACACAGCCACTATACAAGGCTGGAGACCAATCTCTGTATAAGCCTTTTAGGTTACTTCAGAAGCTTGTTCACAAGGTCTCAGTGGTTATAATCACCAAGCCCATCATATAGGGGAGGAGAATGCCGCCCATATATACTAATTATGCTCCCAAAAGGGGAAGGAATATAGATAAAGACCTACTTAGGCCACCGTACAGCTGCAGGGCTTTGTGTTTAGCAGACACATTTAGCCCTCACGAATACCTTGGAATCGTATGATCAGACCCATCAAAGCCAACATACAGGGGTAGAAACCAATGCCTGTAGTAAATTATTAGGAGACCTCAGAAGCCGATTCGTGAGGTCTCTGTGCCCAGTCCCACCTGGCCACCATATAAGGGCAGAAATATTTGTCCATACAAATCATTAGGCTGCTGACAGGGACAGAGCGTGTAGACACAGACCCACTAAGGCCACCTTACAAGGGTGGAAACTTGTGCTCCTACAAAGCTCTTAACCCCTCTCAAAAACAATAGAATCCTATGAATACAGAACCAAGAAAGCCACCATACAGGGGTAACAACCAATGACTTTGTAAAGCTATTAGGTCACTTCGGGAGTTGGTTCACAAGGTCTCTGTGGTTAGACCCACCTAGGCCATCGTATGCGGGTAGGGGGAGACTTTGACCATATGTCATAATTAGCTTTCCAACACGGACAGCGCCTGTAGAGATAGACCCACTAAGGCTTCCGTACGGGGGTGTTAGCTTCTACTCTCACCAACCATCTTACCCTTCTCGGACGGACGGACTGACTACTGTGAATACAGACCCATCAAAGGCACCATAGAGATGTGGACATCAATGCCCGTACAGACGTGTTAAGACACCTCAGAATTTAGTTCACTTGCTCTCTGAAGATAGACCCATCAGGGCCACCGTAAAGGGGCGGAGACTTTAGCCCTTAGAAACCATTAGGCTTCTGCCGGGGACAGAGCCTGTAGAGACAGAAACACTAAGATCACCATTCAAGGGAAGGTCTTTCTGCACCTACAAACCCTCCTAACCCCTCCTGAAACGGATGGAATCCTCTGGATATAGACCTAACAAAATGACCATCTAGTGGCAGAAATCAATGCCTGTACAAACCTATTAGGTCACTTCCGAAGATGGTTTGCGAGTTCTCTGTGACTAGACCCACCAAGGCTACCGTACACGGGTGGAGAATTACCACCAAAACACCTAATTAGGCTTCCATACACGGGCAGAGGCTAGGCCTGTAGAGAATGACCCAATAAGGCCACCGTACAGAGGTGGAACCTTGTACTCTCAGCAACCGAATTAACACGCTAAAAAAAAAAAAAAAATGATGGAATCCTGTGAATACAGACCCAACACAGCCACCGTACAGGGGTGAAAACAAATGCCTGGACAGATATATTAGGTCTCCTCAGAAGGTGTTCGCAAGGTCTCCGTGTTTAGAACTACCAAGATCACCATATATAGGCGGAGACTTTTTCCCATAGAAACCAATGGGCTTCCGAAAGGGGCTGGGCCTGTAGAGACAGACTCACTAAGGCCACCGTACCAGGGTACAGATTGTATTCTTGCAAACCCTCTTAACTCCTCTTGAAAGTGAAGGAATCCTGCGAATACAGACACAACACTGCCACCATACTGAGGTAGAGACCAATGCCTGTGTAAAACAACTAGGTCAATTCAGAAGCTGGTTCGTTAGGTCTCTGTTTTTACACCCACCAAGGCCACCATACATGGGCGGAGACTTTCTCCCATAAAACTTAGTTAGGCTTCTGGGAAGGGCTAAGGCCTGCAGACAAAGACCCATAAGGCCTCCCTAGAGGGGTGGAAATGTGTACTCTCAGGATCCCTATTAGCCCACTAAAAAAATAAAAATAAAAAAAAATAAAAACAAACAAAAAACTTGGAATCCTGCCAATAGAGTCCCAACACAGCCACTATACAATGCTGGAGACCAATCTCTGTATAAGCCTTTTAGGTTACTTCAGAAGCTTGTTCACAAGGTCTCAGTGGTTAGAATCACCAAGCCCATCATATAGGGGAGGAGAATGCCGCCCATATATACTAATTATGCTCCCAAAAGGGGAAGGAATATAGATAAAGACCTACTTAGGCCACCGTACAGCTGCAGGGCTTTGTGTTTAGCAGACACATTTAGCCCTCACGAAAACCTTGGAATACTATGACTACAGTCCCATCAAAGCCAACATACAGGGGTAGAAACCAATGCCTGTAGTAAATTATTAGGAGACGTCAGAAGCCGATTCGTGAGGTCTCTGTGCCCAGTCCCACCTGGGCCACCATATAGGGGCAGAAATATTTGTCCATACAAATCATTAGGCTGCTGACAGGGACAGAGCGTGTAGACACAGACCCACTAAGGCCACCTTACAAGGGTGGAAACTTGGGCTCCTACAAAGCTCTTAACCCCTCTCAAAAACAATAGAATCCTATGGATACAGAACCAAGAAAGCCACCATACAGGGGTAACAACCAATGAATTTGTAAAGCTATTAGGTCGCTTCGGGAGTTGGTTCACAAGGTCTCTGTGGTTAGACCCACCTAGGCCATCGTATGCGGGTAGGGGGAGACTTTGACCATATGTCATAATTAGCTTTCCAACACGGACAGCGCCTGTAGAGATAGACCCACTAAGGCTACCGTACGGGGGTGTTAGCTTCTACTCTCACCAACCATCTTACCCTTCTCGGACGGACTGACTACTGTGAATACAGACCCATCAAAGGCACCATAGAGATGTGGACATCAATGCCCGTACAGACGTGTTAAGACACCTCAGAATTTAGTTCACGCGCTCTATGAAGTTAGACCCATCAGGGCCACCGTAAAGGGGCGGAGACTTTAGCCCTTAGAAACCATTAGGCTTCTGCCGGGGACAGAGCCTGTAGAGACAGAAACACTAAGATCACCATTCAAGGGAAGGTCTTTCTGCTCCTACAAACCCTCCTAACCCCTCCTGAAACGGATGGAATCCTCTGGATATAGACCTAACAAAATGACCATCTAGTGGCAGAAATCAATGCCTGTACAAACCTATTAGGTCACTTCCGAAGATGGTTTGCGAGTTCTCTGTGACTAGACCCACCAAGGCTACCGTACACGGGTGGAGAATTACCACCAAAACACCTAATTAGGCTTCCATACACGGGCAGAGGCTAGGCCTGTAGAGAATGACCCAATAAGGCCACCGTACAGAGGTGGAACCTTGTACTCTCAGCAACAGAATTAACACCCTAAAAAAAAAAATGATGGAATCCTGTGAATACAGACCCAACACAGCCACCGTACAGGGGTGAAAACAAATGCCTGGACAGATATATTAGGTCTCCTCAGAAGGTGTTCGCAAGGTCTCCTTGTTTAGAACTACCAAGATCACCGTATATAGGCGGAGACTTTTTCCCATAGAAACCAATGGGCTTCCGAAAGGGGCTGGGCCTGTAGAGACAGACTCACTAAGGCCACCGTACCAGGGTACAGATTGTATTCTTGCAAACCCTCTTAACTCCTCTTGAAAGTGAAGGAATCCTGCGAATACAGACACAACACTGCCACCATACTGAGGTAGAGACCAATGCCTGTGTAAAACAACTAGGTCAATTCAGAAGCTGGTTCGTTAGGTCTCTGTTTTTACACCCACCAAGGCCACCATACATGGGCGGAGACTTTCTCCCATAAAACTTAGTTAGGCTTCTGGGGAGGGCTAAGGCCTGCAGAAAAAGACCCATAAGGCCTCCCTAGAGGGGTGGAAATGTGTACTCTCAGGATCCCTATTAGCCCACTAAAAAAAAAAAAAAAAAAAAAAATAAAAACAAACAAAAAACTTGGAATCCTGCCAATAGAGTCCCAACACAGCCACTATACAAGGCTGGAGACCAATCTCTGTATAAGCCTTTTAGGTTACTTCAGAAGCTTGTTCACAAGGTCTCAGTGGTTAGAATCACCAAGCCCATCATATAGGGGAGGAGAATGCCGCCCATATATACTAATTATGCTCCCAAAAGGGGAAGGAATATAGATAAAGACCTACTTAGGCCACCGTACAGCTGCAGGGCTTTGTGTTTAGCAGACACATTTAGCCCTCACGAAAACCTTGGAATCGTATGACTACAGACCCATCAAAGCCAACATACAGGGGTAGAAACCAATGCCTGTAGTAAATTATTAGGAGACGTCAGAAGCCGATTCGTGAGGTCTCTGTGCCCAGTCCCACCTGGCCACCATATAGGGGCAGAAATATTTGTCCATACAAATCATTAGGCTGCTGACAGGGACAGAGCGTGTAGACACAGACCCACTAAGGCCACCTTACAAGGGTGGAAACTTGTGCTCCTACAAAGCTCTTAACCCCTCTCAAAAACAATAGAATCCTATGAATACAGAACCAAGAAAGCCACCATACAGGGGTAACAACCAATGACTTTGTAAAGCTATTAGGTCACTTCGGGAGTTGGTTCACAAGGTCTCTGTGGTTAGACCCACCTAGGCCATCGTATGCGGGTAGGGGGAGACTTTGACCATATGTCATAATTAGCTTTCCAACACGGACAGCACCTGTAGAGATAGACCCACTAAGGCTTCCGTACGGGGGTGTTAGCTTCTACTCTCACCAACCATCTTACCCTTCTCGGATGGACTGTCTACTGTGAATACAGACCCATCAAAGGCACCATAGAGATGTGGACATCAATGCCCGTACAGACGTGTTAAGACACCTCAGAATTTAGTTCACTTGCTCTCTGAAGTTAGACCCATCAGGGCCACCGTAAAGGGGCGGAGACTTTAGCCCTTAGAAACCATTAGGCTTCTGCCGGGGACAGAGCCTGTAGAGACAGAAACACTAAGATCACCATTCAAGGGAAGGTCTTTCTGCTCCTACAAACCCTCTTAACCCCTCCTGAAACGGATGGAATCCTCTGGATATAGACCTAACAAAATGACCATCTAGTGGCAGAAATCAATGCCTGTACAAACCTATTAGGTCACTTCCAAAGATGGTTTGCGAGTTCTCTGTGACTAGACCCACCAAGGCTACCGTACACGGGTGGAGAATTACCACCAAAACACCTAATTAGGCTTCCATACACGGGCAGAGGCTAGGCCTGTAGAGAATGACCCAATAAGGCCACCGTACAGAGGTGGAACCTTGTACTCTCAGCAACAGAATTAACACGCTAAAAAAAAAAAATGATGGAATCCTGTGAATACAGACCCAACACAGCCACTGTACAGGGGTGAAAACAAATGCCTGGACAGATATATTAGGTCTCCTCAGAAGGTGTTCGCAAGGTCTCCGTGTTTAGAACTACCAAGATCAACGTATATAGGCGGAGACTTTTTCCCATAGAAACCAATGGGCTTCCGAAAGGGGCTGGGCCTGTAGAGACAGACTCACTAAGGCCACCGTACCAGGGTACAGACTTGTATTCTTGCAAACCCTCTTAACTCCTCTTGAAAGTGAAGGAATCCTGCGAATACAGACACAACACTGCCACCATACTGAGGTAGAGACCAATGCCTGTGTAAAACAACTAGGTCAATTCAGAAGCTGGTTCGTTAGGTCTCTGTTTTTACACCTACCAAGGCCACCATACATGGGCGGAGACTTTCTCCCATAAAACTTAGTTAGGCTTCTGGGGAGGGCTAAGGCCTGCAGACAAAGACCCATAAGGCCTCCCTAGAGGGGTGGAAATGTGTACTCTCAGGATCCCTATTAGCCCACTAAAAAAAAAAAAATAAAAAAAAAAATAAAAACAAACAAAAAACTTGGAATCCTGCCAATAGAGTCCCAACACAGCCACTATACAAGGCTGGAGACCAATCTCTGTATAAGCCTTTTAGGTTACTTCAGAAGCTTGTTCACAAGGTCTCAGTGGTTAGAATCACCAAGCCCATCATATAGGGGAGGAGAATGCCGCCCATATATACTAATTATGCTCCCAAAAGGGGAAGGAATATAGATAAAGACCTACTTAGGCCACCGTACAGCTGCAGGGCTTTGTGTTTAGCAGACACATTTAGCCCTCACGAATACCTTGGAATCGTATGACTACAGACCCATCAAAGCCAACATACAGGGGTAGAAACCAATGCCTGTAGTAAATTATGAGGAGACCTCAGAAGCCGATTCGTGAGGTCTCTGTGCCCAGTCCCACCTGGCCACCATATAAGGGCAGAAATATTTGTCCATACAAATCATTAGGCTGCTGACAGGGACAGAGCGTGTAGACACAGACCCACTAAGGCCACCTTACAAGGGTGGAAACTTGTGCTCCTACAAAGCTCTTAACCCCTCTCAAAAACAATAGAATCCTATGAATACAGAACCAAGAAAGCCACCATACAGGGGTAACAACCAATGACTTTGTAAAGCTATTAGGTCACTTCGGGAGTTGGTTCACAAGGTCTCTGTGGTTAGACCCACCTAGGCCATCGTATGCGGGTAGGGGGAGACTTTGACCATATGTCATAATTAGCTTTCCAACACGGACAGCGCCTGTAGAGATAGACCCACTAAGGCTTCCGTACGGGGGTGTTAGCTTCTACTCTCACCAACCATCTTACCCTTCTCGGACGGACTGACTACTGTGAATACAGACCCATCAAAGGCACCATAGAGATGTGGACATCAATGCCCGTACAGACGTGTTAAGACACCTCAGAATTTAGTTCACTTGCTCTCTGAAGATAGACCCATCAGGGCCACCGTAAAGGGGCGGAGACTTTAGCCCTTAGAAACCATTAGGCTTCTGCCGGGGACAGAGCCTGTAGAGACAGAAACACTAAGATCACCATTCAAGGGAAGGTCTTTCTGCACCTACAAACCCTCCTAACCCCTCCTGAAACGGATGGAATCCTCCGGATATAGACCTAACAAAATGACCATCTAGTGGCAGAAATCAATGCCTGTACAAACCTATTAGGTCACTTCCGAAGATGGTTTGCGAGTTCTCTGTGACTAGACCCACCAAGGCTACCGTACACGGGTGGAGAATTACCACCAAAACACCTAATTAGGCTTCCATACACGGGCAGAGGCTAGGCCTGTAGAGAATGACCCAATAAGGCCACCGTACAGAGGTGGAACCTTGTACTCTCAGCAACCGAATTAACACGCTAAAAAAAAAAAAAAAAAAATGATGGAATCCTGTGAATACAGACCCAACACAGCCACCGTACAGGGGTGAAAACAAATGCCTGGACAGATATATTAGGTCTCCTCAGAAGGTGTTCGCAAGGTCTCCGTGTTTAGAACTACCAAGATCACCATATATAGGCGGAGACTTTTTCCCATAGAAACCAATGGGCTTCCGAAAGGGGCTGGGCCTGTAGAGACAGACTCACTAAGGCCACCGTACCAGGGTACAGATTGTATTCTTGCAAACCCTCTTAACTCCTCTTGAAAGTGAAGGAATCCTGCGAATACAGACACAACACTGCCACCATACTGAGGTAGAGACCAATGCCTGTGTAAAACAACTAGGTCAATTCAGAAGCTGGTTCGTTAGGTCTCTGTTTTTACACCCACCAAGGCCACCATACATGGGCGGAGACTTTCTCCCATAAAACTTAGTTAGGCTTCTGGGAAGGGCTAAGGCCTGCAGACAAAGACCCATAAGGCCTCCCTAGAGGGGTGGAAATGTGTACTCTCAGGATCCCTATTAGCCCACTAAAAAAATAAAAATAAAAAAAAATAAAAACAAACAAAAAACTTGTAATCCTGCCAATAGAGTCCCAACACAGCCACTATACAATGCTGGAGACCAATCTCTGTATAAGCCTTTTAGGTTACTTCAGAAGCTTGTTCACAAGGTCTCAGTGGTTAGAATCACCAAGCCCATCATATAGGGGAGGAGAATGCCGCCCATATATACTAATTATGCTCCCAAAAGGGGAAGGAATATAGATAAAGACCTACTTAGGCCACCGTACAGCTGCAGGGCTTTGTGTTTAGCAGACACATTTAGCCCTCACGAAAACCTTGGAATACTATGACTACAGTCCCATCAAAGCCAACATACAGGGGTAGAAACCAATGCCTGTAGTAAATTATTAGGAGACGTCAGAAGCCGATTCGTGAGGTCTCTGTGCCCAGTCCCACCTGGGCAACCATATAGGGGCAGAAATATTTGTCCATACAAATCATTAGGCTGCTGACAGGGATAGAGCGTGTAGACACAGACCCACTAAGGCCACCTTACAAGGGTGGAAACTTGGGCTCCTACAAAGCTCTTAACCCCTCTCAAAAACAATAGAATCCTATGAATACAGAACCAAGAAAGCCACCATACAGGGGTAACAACCAATGAATTTGTAAAGCTATTAGGTCGCTTCGGGAGTTGGTTCACAAGGTCTCTGTGGTTAGACCCACCTAGGCCATCGTATGCGGGTAGGGGGAGACTTTGACCATATGTCATAATTAGCTTTCCAACACGGACAGCGCCTGTAGAGATAGACCCACTAAGGCTACCGTACGGGGGTGTTAGCTTCTACTCTCACCAACCATCTTACCCTTCTCGGACGGACTGACTACTGTGAATACAGACCCATCAAAGGCACCATAGAGATGTGGACATCAATGCCCGTACAGACGTGTTAAGACACCTCAGAATTTAGTTCACGCGCTCTATGAAGTTAGACCCATCAGGGCCACCGTAAAGGGGCGGAGACTTTAGCCCTTAGAAACCATTAGGCTTCTGCCGGGGACAGAGCCTGTAGAGACAGAAACACTAAGATCACCATTCAAGGGAAGGTCTTTCTGCTCCTACAAACCCTCCTAACCCCTCCTGAAACGGATGGAATCCTCTGGATATAGACCTAACAAAATGACCATCTAGTGGCAGAAATCAATGCCTGTACAAACCTATTAGGTCACTTCCGAAGATGGTTTGCGAGTTCTCTGTGACTAGACCCACCAAGGCTACCGTACACGGGTGGAGAATTACCACCAAAACACCTAATTAGGCTTCCATACACGGGCAGAGGCTAGGCCTGTAGAGAATGACCCAATAAGGCCACCGTACAGAGGTGGAACCTTGTACTCTCAGCAACAGAATTAACACCCTAAAAAAAAAAATGATGGAATACTGTGAATACAGACCCAACACAGCCACCGTACAGGGGTGAAAACAAATGCCTGGACAGATATATTAGGTCTCCTCAGAAGGTGTTCGCAAGGTCTCCTTGTTTAGAACTACCAAGATCACCGTATATAGGCGGAGACTTTTTCCCATAGAAACCAATGGGCTTCCGAAAGGGGCTGGGCCTGTAGAGACAGACTCACTAAGGCCACCGTACCAGGGTACAGATTGTATTCTTGCAAACCCTCTTAACTCCTCTTGAAAGTGAAGGAATCCTGCGAATACAGACACAACACTGCCACCATACTGAGGTAGAGACCAATGCCTGTGTAAAACAACTAGGTCAATTCAGAAGCTGGTTCGTTAGGTCTCTGTTTTTACACCCACCAAGGCCACCATACATGGGCGGAGACTTTCTCCCATAAAACTTAGTTAGGCTTCTGGGGAGGGCTAAGGCCTGCAGAAAAAGACCCATAAGGCCTCCCTAGAGGGGTGGAAATGTGTACTCTCAGGATCCCTATTAGCCCACTAAAAAAAAAAAAAATAAAAAAAAAATAAAAACAAACAAAAAACTTGGAATCCTGCCAATAGAGTCCCAACACAGCCACTATACAAGGCTGGAGACCAATCTCTGTATAAGCCTTTTAGGTTACTTCAGAAGCTTGTTCACAAGGTCTCAGTGGTTAGAATCACCAAGCACATCATATAGGGGAGGAGAATGCCGCCCATATATACTAATTATGCTCCCAAAAGGGGAAGGAATATAGATAAAGACCTACTTAGGCCACCGTACAGCTGCAGGGCTTTGTGTTTAGCAGACACATTTAGCCCTCACGAATACCTTGGAATCGTATGACTACAGATCCATCAAAGCCAACATACAGGGGTAGAAACCAATGCCTGTAGTAAATTATTAGGAGACGTCAGAAGCCGATTCGTGAGGTCTCTGTGCCCAGTCCCACCTGGCCACCATATAGGGGCAGAAATATTTGTCCATACAAATCATTAGGCTGCTGACAGGGACAGAGCGTGTAGACACAGACCCACTAAGGCCACCTTACAAGGGTGGAAACTTGTGCTCCTACAAAGCTCTTAACCCCTCTCAAAAACAATAGAATCCTATGAATACAGAACCAAGAAAGCCACCATACAGGGGTAACAACCAATGACTTTGTAAAGCTATTAGGTCACTTCGGGAGTTGGTTCACAAGGTCTCTGTGGTTAGACCCACCTAGGCCATCGTATGCGGGTAGGGGGAGACTTTGACCATATGTCATAATTAGCTTTCCAACACGGACAGCGCCTGTAGAGATAGACCCACTAAGGCTTCCGTACGGGGGTGTTAGCTTCTACTCTCACCAACCATCTTACCCTTCTCGGACGGACTGACTACTGTGAATACAGACCCATCAAAGGCACCATAGAGATGTGGACATCAATGCCCGTACAGACGTGTTAAGACACCTCAGAATTTAGTTCACTTGCTCTCTGAAGATAGACCCATCAGGGCCACCGTAAAGTGGCGGAGACTTTAGCCCTTAGAAACCATTAGGCTTCTGCGGGGGACAGAGCCTGTAGAGACAGAAACACTAAGATTACCATTCAAGGGAAGGTCTTTCTGCTCCTACAAACCCTCCTAACCCCTCCTGAAACGGATGGAATGCTCTGGATATAGACCTAACAAAATGACCATCTAGTGGCAGAAATCAATGCCTGTACAAACCTATTAGGTCACTTCCGAAGATGGTTTGCGAGTTCTTTGTGACTAGACCCACCAAGGCTACCGTACACGGGTGGAGAATTACCACCAAAACACATAATTAGGCTTCCATACACGGGCAGAGGCTAGGCCTGTAGAGAATGACCCAATAAGGCCACCGTACAGAGGTGGAACCTTGTACTCTCAGCAACCGAATTAACACGCTAAAAAAAAAAAATGATGGAATCCTGTGAATACAGACCCAACACAGCCACCGTACAGGGGTGAAAACAAATGCCTGGACAGATATATTAGGTCTCCTCAGAAGGTGTTCGCAAGGTCTCCGTGTTTAGAACTACCAAGATCACCGTATATAGGCGGAGACTTTTTCCCATAGAAACCAATGGGCTTCCGAAAGGGGCTGGGCCTGTAGAGACAGACTCACTAAGGCCACCGTACCAGGGTACAGACTTGTATTCTTGCAAACCCTCTTAACTCCTCTTGAAAGTGAAGGAATCCTGCGAATACAGACACAACACTGCCACCATACTGAGGTAGAGACCAATGCCTGTGTAAAACAACTAGGTCAATTCAGAAGCTGGTTCGTTAGGTCTCTGTTTTTACACCCACCAAGGCCACCATACATGGGCGGAGACTTTCTCCCATAAAACTTAGTTAGGCTTCTGGGGAGGGCTAAGGCCTGCAGAAAAAGACCCATAAGGCCTCCCTAGAGGGGTGGAAATGTGTACTCTCAGGATCCCTATTAGCCCACTAAAAAAAAATAAATAAAAAAAAATAAAAACAAACAAAAACTTGGAATCCTGCCAATAGAGTCCCAACACAGCCACTATACAAGGCTGGAGACCAATCTCTGTATAAGCCTTTTAGGTTACTTCAGAAGCTTGTTCACAAGGTCTCAGTGGTTAGAATCACCAAGCACATGATATAGGGGAGGAGAATTATGCCCATATATACTAATTATGCTCCCAAAAGGGGAAGGAATATAGATAAAGACCTACTTAGGCCACCGTACAGCTGCAGGGCTTTGTGTTTAGCAGACACATTTAGCCCTCACGAAAACCTTGGAATCCTATGACTACAGACCCATCAAAGCCAACATACAGGGGTAGAAACCAATGCCTGGAGTAAATTATTAGGAGACCTCAGAATCCGATACGTGAGGTCTCTGTGCCCAGTCCCACCTGGGCCACCATATAGGGGCAGAAATATTTGTCCATACAAATCATTAGGCTGCTGACAGGGACAGAGCGTGTAGACACAGACCCACTAAGGCCACCTTACAAGGGTGGAAACTTGTGCTCCTACAAAGCTCTTAACCCCTCTCAAAAACAATAGAATCCTATGAATACAGAACCAAGAAAGCCACCATACAGGGGTAACAACCAATGACTTTGTAAAGCTATTAGGTCACTTCGGGAGTTGGTTCACAAGGTCTCTGTGGTTAGACCCACCTAGGCCATCGTATGCGGGTAGGGGGAGACTTTGACCATATGTCATAATTAGCTTTCCAACACGGACAGCGCCTGTAGAGATAGACCCACTAAGGCTTCCGTACGGGGGTGTTAGCTTCTACTCTCACCAACCATCTTACCCTTCTCGGACGGACTGACTACTGTGAATACAGACCCATCAAAGGCACCATAGAGATGTGGACATCAATGCCCGTACAGACGTGTTAAGACACCTCAGAATTTAGTTCACGCGCTCTCTGAAGATAGACCCATCAGGGCCACCGTAAAGGGGCGGAGACTTTAGCCCTTAGAAACCATTAGGCTTCTGCCGGGGACAGAGCCTGTAGAGACAGAAACACTAAGATCACCATTCAAGGGAAGGTCTTTCTGCACCTACAAACCCTCCTAACCCCTCCTGAAACGGATGGAATCCTCTGGATATAGACCTAACAAAATGACCATCTAGTGGCAGAAATCAATGCCTGTACAAACCTATTAGGTCACTTCCGAAGATGGTTTGCGAGTTCTCTGTGACTAGACCCACCAAGGCTACCGTACACGGGTGGAGAATTACCACCAAAACACATAATTAGGCTTCCATACACGGGCAGAGGCTAGGCCTGTAGAGAATGACCCAATAAGGCCACCGTACAGAGGTGGAACCTTGTACTCTCAGCAACCGAATTAACACGCTAAAAAAAAAAAAAATGATGGAATCCTGTGAATACAGACCCAACACAGCCACTGTACAGGGGTGAAAACAAATGCCTGGACAGATATATTAGGTCTCCTCAGAAGGTGTTCGCAAGGTCTCCGTGTTTAGAACTACCAAGATCACCGTATATAGGCGGAGACTTTTTCCCATAGAAACCAATGGGCTTCCGAAATGGGCTGGGCCTGTAGAGACAGACTCACTAAGGCCACCGTACCAGGGTACAGACTTGTATTCTTGCAAACCCTCTTAACTCCTCTTGAAAGTGAAGGAATCCTGCGAATACAGACACAACACTGCCACCATACTGAGGTAGAGACCAATGCCTGTGTAAAACAACTAGGTCAATTCAGAAGCTGGTTCGTTAGGTCTCTGTTTTTACACCCACCAAGGCCACCATACATGGGCGGAGACTTTCTCCCATAAAACTTAGTTAGGCTTCTGGGGAGGGCTAAGGCCTGCAGAAAAAGACCCATAAGGCCTCCCTAGAGGGGTGGAAATGTGTACTCTCAGGATCCCTATTAGCCCACTAAAAAAAAAAAAAATAAAAAAAAAATAAAAACAAACAAAAAACTTGGAATCCTGCCAATAGAGTCCCAACACAGCCACTATACAAGGCTGGAGACCAATCTCTGTATAAGCCTTTTAGGTTACTTCAGAAGCTTGTTCACAAGGTCTCAGTGGTTAGAATCACCAAGCACATCATATAGGGGAGGAGAATGCCGCCCATATATACTAATTATGCTCCCAAAAGGGGAAGGAATATAGATAAAGACCTACTTAGGCCACCGTACAGCTGCAGGGCTTTGTGTTTAGCAGACACATTTAGCCCTCACGAATACCTTGGAATCGTATGACTACAGATCCATCAAAGCCAACATACAGGGGTAGAAACCAATGCCTGTAGTAAATTATTAGGAGACGTCAGAAGCCGATTCGTGAGGTCTCTGTGCCCAGTCCCACCTGGCCACCATATAGGGGCAGAAATATTTGTCCATACAAATCATTAGGCTGCTGACAGGGACAGAGCGTGTAGACACAGACCCACTAAGGCCACCTTACAAGGGTGGAAACTTGTGCTCCTACAAAGCTCTTAACCCCTCTCAAAAACAATAGAATCCTATGAATACAGAACCAAGAAAGCCACCATACAGGGGTAACAACCAATGACTTTGTAAAGCTATTAGGTCACTTCGGGAGTTGGTTCACAAGGTCTCTGTGGTTAGACCCACCTAGGCCATCGTATGCGGGTAGGGGGAGACTTTGACCATATGTCATAATTAGCTTTCCAACACGGACAGCGCCTGTAGAGATAGACCCACTAAGGCTTCCGTACGGGGGTGTTAGCTTCTACTCTCACCAACCATCTTACCCTTCTCGGACGGACTGACTACTGTGAATACAGACCCATCAAAGGCACCATAGAGATGTGGACATCAATGCCCGTACAGACGTGTTAAGACACCTCAGAATTTAGTTCACTTGCTCTCTGAAGATAGACCCATCAGGGCCACCGTAAAGTGGCGGAGACTTTAGCCCTTAGAAACCATTAGGCTTCTGCGGGGGACAGAGCCTGTAGAGACAGAAACACTAAGATTACCATTCAAGGGAAGGTCTTTCTGCTCCTACAAACCCTCCTAACCCCTCCTGAAACGGATGGAATGCTCTGGATATAGACCTAACAAAATGACCATCTAGTGGCAGAAATCAATGCCTGTACAAACCTATTAGGTCACTTCCGAAGATGGTTTGCGAGTTCTTTGTGACTAGACCCACCAAGGCTACCGTACACGGGTGGAGAATTACCACCAAAACACATAATTAGGCTTCCATACACGGGCAGAGGCTAGGCCTGTAGAGAATGACCCAATAAGGCCACCGTACAGAGGTGGAACCTTGTACTCTCAGCAACCGAATTAACACGCTAAAAAAAAAAAATGATGGAATCCTGTGAATACAGACCCAACACAGCCACCGTACAGGGGTGAAAACAAATGCCTGGACAGATATATTAGGTCTCCTCAGAAGGTGTTCGCAAGGTCTCCGTGTTTAGAACTACCAAGATCACCGTATATAGGCGGAGACTTTTTCCCATAGAAACCAATGGGCTTCCGAAAGGGGCTGGGCCTGTAGAGACAGACTCACTAAGGCCACCGTACCAGGGTACAGACTTGTATTCTTGCAAACCCTCTTAACTCCTCTTGAAAGTGAAGGAATCCTGCGAATACAGACACAACACTGCCACCATACTGAGGTAGAGACCAATGCCTGTGTAAAACAACTAGGTCAATTCAGAAGCTGGTTCGTTAGGTCTCTGTTTTTACACCCACCAAGGCCACCATACATGGGCGGAGACTTTCTCCCATAAAACTTAGTTAGGCTTCTGGGGAGGGCTAAGGCCTGCAGAAAAAGACCCATAAGGCCTCCCTAGAGGGGTGGAAATGTGTACTCTCAGGATCCCTATTAGCCCACTAAAAAAAAATAAATAAAAAAAAATAAAAACAAACAAAAACTTGGAATCCTGCCAATAGAGTCCCAACACAGCCACTATACAAGGCTGGAGACCAATCTCTGTATAAGCCTTTTAGGTTACTTCAGAAGCTTGTTCACAAGGTCTCAGTGGTTAGAATCACCAAGCACATGATATAGGGGAGGAGAATTATGCCCATATATACTAATTATGCTCCCAAAAGGGGAAGGAATATAGATAAAGACCTACTTAGGCCACCGTACAGCTGCAGGGCTTTGTGTTTAGCAGACACATTTAGCCCTCACGAAAACCTTGGAATCCTATGACTACAGACCCATCAAAGCCAACATACAGGGGTAGAAACCAATGCCTGGAGTAAATTATTAGGAGACCTCAGAATCCGATACGTGAGGTCTCTGTGCCCAGTCCCACCTGGGCCACCATATAGGGGCAGAAATATTTGTCCATACAAATCATTAGGCTGCTGACAGGGACAGAGCGTGTAGACACAGACCCACTAAGGCCACCTTACAAGGGTGGAAACTTGTGCTCCTACAAAGCTCTTAACCCCTCTCAAAAACAATAGAATCCTATGAATACAGAACCAAGAAAGCCACCATACAGGGGTAACAACCAATGACTTTGTAAAGCTATTAGGTCACTTCGGGAGTTGGTTCACAAGGTCTCTGTGGTTAGACCCACCTAGGCCATCGTATGCGGGTAGGGGGAGACTTTGACCATATGTCATAATTAGCTTTCCAACACGGACAGCGCCTGTAGAGATAGACCCACTAAGGCTTCCGTACGGGGGTGTTAGCTTCTACTCTCACCAACCATCTTACCCTTCTCGGACGGACTGACTACTGTGAATACAGACCCATCAAAGGCACCATAGAGATGTGGACATCAATGCCCGTACAGACGTGTTAAGACACCTCAGAATTTAGTTCACGCGCTCTCTGAAGATAGACCCATCAGGGCCACCGTAAAGGGGCGGAGACTTTAGCCCTTAGAAACCATTAGGCTTCTGCCGGGGACAGAGCCTGTAGAGACAGAAACACTAAGATCACCATTCAAGGGAAGGTCTTTCTGCACCTACAAACCCTCCTAACCCCTCCTGAAACGGATGGAATCCTCTGGATATAGACCTAACAAAATGACCATCTAGTGGCAGAAATCAATGCCTGTACAAACCTATTAGGTCACTTCCGAAGATGGTTTGCGAGTTCTCTGTGACTAGACCCACCAAGGCTACCGTACACGGGTGGAGAATTACCACCAAAACACATAATTAGGCTTCCATACACGGGCAGAGGCTAGGCCTGTAGAGAATGACCCAATAAGGCCACCGTACAGAGGTGGAACCTTGTACTCTCAGCAACCGAATTAACACGCTAAAAAAAAAAAAAAATGATGGAATCCTGTGAATACAGACCCAACACAGCCACTGTACAGGGGTGAAAACAAATGCCTGGACAGATATATTAGGTCTCCTCAGAAGGTGTTCGCAAGGTCTCCGTGTTTAGAACTACCAAGATCACCGTATATAGGCGGAGACTTTTTCCCATAGAAACCAATGGGCTTCCGAAAGGGGCTGGGCCTGTAGAGACAGACTCACTAAGGCCACCGTACCAGGGTACAGACTTGTATTCTTGCAAACCCTCTTAACTCCTCTTGAAAGTGAAGGAATCCTGCGAATACAGACACAACACTGCCACCATACTGAGGTAGAGACCAATGCCTGTGTAAAACAACTAGGTCAATTCAGAAGCTGGTTCGTTAGGTCTCTGTTTTTACACCCACCAAGGCCACCATACATGGGCGGAGACTTTCTCCCATAAAACTTAGTTAGGCTTCTGGGGAGGGCTAAGGCCTGCAGAAAAAGACCCATAAGGCCTCCCTAGAGGGGTGGAAATGTGTACTCTCAGGATCCCTATTAGCCCACTAAAAAAAAAAAAAATAAAAAAAAAATAAAAACAAACAAAAAACTTGGAATCCTGCCAATAGAGTCCCAACACAGCCACTATACAAGGCTGGAGACCAATCTCTGTATAAGCCTTTTAGGTTACTTCAGAAGCTTGTTCACAAGGTCTCAGTGGTTAGAATCACCAAGCACATCATATAGGGGAGGAGAATGCCGCCCATATATACTAATTATGCTCCCAAAAGGGGAAGGAATATAGATAAAGACCTACTTAGGCCACCGTACAGCTGCAGGGCTTTGTGTTTAGCAGACACATTTAGCCCTCACGAATACCTTGGAATCGTATGACTACAGATCCATCAAAGCCAACATACAGGGGTAGAAACCAATGCCTGTAGTAAATTATTAGGAGACGTCAGAAGCCGATTCGTGAGGTCTCTGTGCCCAGTCCCACCTGGCCACCATATAGGGGCAGAAATATTTGTCCATACAAATCATTAGGCTGCTGACAGGGACAGAGCGTGTAGACACAGACCCACTAAGGCCACCTTACAAGGGTGGAAACTTGTGCTCCTACAAAGCTCTTAACCCCTCTCAAAAACAATAGAATCCTATGAATACAGAACCAAGAAAGCCACCATACAGGGGTAACAACCAATGACTTTGTAAAGCTATTAGGTCACTTCGGGAGTTGGTTCACAAGGTCTCTGTGGTTAGACCCACCTAGGCCATCGTATGCGGGTAGGGGGAGACTTTGACCATATGTCATAATTAGCTTTCCAACACGGACAGCGCCTGTAGAGATAGACCCACTAAGGCTTCCGTACGGGGGTGTTAGCTTCTACTCTCACCAACCATCTTACCCTTCTCGGACGGACTGACTACTGTGAATACAGACCCATCAAAGGCACCATAGAGATGTGGACATCAATGCCCGTACAGACGTGTTAAGACACCTCAGAATTTAGTTCACTTGCTCTCTGAAGATAGACCCATCAGGGCCACCGTAAAGTGGCGGAGACTTTAGCCCTTAGAAACCATTAGGCTTCTGCGGGGGACAGAGCCTGTAGAGACAGAAACACTAAGATTACCATTCAAGGGAAGGTCTTTCTGCTCCTACAAACCCTCCTAACCCCTCCTGAAACGGATGGAATGCTCTGGATATAGACCTAACAAAATGACCATCTAGTGGCAGAAATCAATGCCTGTACAAACCTATTAGGTCACTTCCGAAGATGGTTTGCGAGTTCTTTGTGACTAGACCCACCAAGGCTACCGTACACGGGTGGAGAATTACCACCAAAACACATAATTAGGCTTCCATACACGGGCAGAGGCTAGGCCTGTAGAGAATGACCCAATAAGGCCACCGTACAGAGGTGGAACCTTGTACTCTCAGCAACCGAATTAACACGCTAAAAAAAAAAAATGATGGAATCCTGTGAATACAGACCCAACACAGCCACCGTACAGGGGTGAAAACAAATGCCTGGACAGATATATTAGGTCTCCTCAGAAGGTGTTCGCAAGGTCTCCGTGTTTAGAACTACCAAGATCACCATATATAGGCGGAGACTTTTTCCCATAGAAACCAATGGGCTTCCGAAAGGGGCTGGGCCTGTAGAGACAGACTCACTAAGGCCACCGTACCAGGGTACAGACTTGTATTCTTGCAAACCCTCTTAACTCCTCTTGAAAGTGAAGGAATCCTGCGAATACAGACACAACACTGCCACCATACTGAGGTAGAGACCAATGCCTGTGTAAAACAACTAGGTCAATTCAGAAGCTGGTTCGTTAGGTCTCTGTTTTTACACCCACCAAGGCCACCATACATGGGCGGAGACTTTCTCCCATAAAACTTAGTTAGGCTTCTGGGGAGGGCTAAGGCCTGCAGAAAAAGACCCATAAGGCCTCCCTAGAGGGGTGGAAATGTGTACTCTCAGGATCCCTATTAGCCCACTAAAAAAAAATAAATAAAAAAAAATAAAAACAAACAAAAACTTGGAATCCTGCCAATAGAGTCCCAACACAGCCACTATACAAGGCTGGAGACCAATCTCTGTATAAGCCTTTTAGGTTACTTCAGAAGCTTGTTCACAAGGTCTCAGTGGTTAGAATCACCAAGCACATGATATAGGGGAGGAGAATTATGCCCATATATACTAATTATGCTCCCAAAAGGGGAAGGAATATAGATAAAGACCTACTTAGGCCACCGTACAGCTGCAGGGCTTTGTGTTTAGCAGACACATTTAGCCCTCACGAAAACCTTGGAATCCTATGACTACAGACCCATCAAAGCCAACATACAGGGGTAGAAACCAATGCCTGGAGTAAATTATTAGGAGACCTCAGAATCCGATACGTGAGGTCTCTGTGCCCAGTCCCACCTGGGCCACCATATAGGGGCAGAAATATTTGTCCATACAAATCATTAGGCTGCTGACAGGGACAGAGCGTGTAGACACAGACCCACTAAGGCCACCTTACAAGGGTGGAAACTTGTGCTCCTACAAAGCTCTTAACCCCTCTCAAAAACAATAGAATCCTATGAATACAGAACCAAGAAAGCCACCATACAGGGGTAACAACCAATGACTTTGTAAAGCTATTAGGTCACTTCGGGAGTTGGTTCACAAGGTCTCTGTGGTTAGACCCACCTAGGCCATCGTATGCGGGTAGGGGGAGACTTTGACCATATGTCATAATTAGCTTTCCAACACGGACAGCGCCTGTAGAGATAGACCCACTAAGGCTTCCGTACGGGGGTGTTAGCTTCTACTCTCACCAACCATCTTACCCTTCTCGGACGGACTGACTACTGTGAATACAGACCCATCAAAGGCACCATAGAGATGTGCACATCAATGCCCGTACAGACGTGTTAAGACACCTCAGAATTTAGTTCACGCGCTCTCTGAAGATAGACCCATCAGGGCCACCGTAAAGGGGCGGAGACTTTAGCCCTTAGAAACCATTAGGCTTCTGCCGGGGACAGAGCCTGTAGAGACAGAAACACTAAGATCACCATTCAAGGGAAGGTCTTTCTGCACCTACAAACCCTCCTAACCCCTCCTGAAACGGATGGAATCCTCTGGATATAGACCTAACAAAATGACCATCTAGTGGCAGAAATCAATGCCTGTACAAACCTATTAGGTCACTTCCGAAGATGGTTTGCGAGTTCTCTGTGACTAGACCCACCAAGGCTGCCGTACACGGGTGGAGAATTACCACCAAAACACATAATTAGGCTTCCATACACGGGCAGAGGCTAGGCCTGTAGAGAATGACCCAATAAGGCCACCGTACAGAGGTGGAACCTTGTACTCTCAGCAACCGAATTAACACGCTAAAAAAAAAAAAAAATGATGGAATCCTGTGAATACAGACCCAACACAGCCACTGTACAGGGGTGAAAACAAATGCCTGGACAGATATATTAGGTCTCCTCAGAAGGTGTTCGCAAGGTCTCCGTGTTTAGAACTACCAAGATCACCGTATATAGGCGGAGACTTTTTCCCATAGAAACCAATGGGCTTCCGAAAGGGGCTGGGCCTGTAGAGACAGACTCACTAAGGCCACCGTACCAGGGTACAGACTTGTATTCTTGCAAACCCTCTTAACTCCTCTTGAAAGTGAAGGAATCCTGCGAATACAGACACAACACTGCCACCATACTGAGGTAGAGACCAATGCCTGTGTAAAACAACTAGGTCAATTCAGAAGCTGGTTCGTAAGGTCTCTGTTTTTACACCCACCAAGGCCACCATACATGGGCGGAGACTGTCTCCCATAAAACTTAGTTAGGCTTCTGGGGAGGGCTAAGGCCTGCAGACAAAGACACAATAAGGCCTCCCTAGAAGGGTGGAAATGTATACTCTCAGGATCCCTATTAGCCCACTAAAAAAAAAATAAAAAAAAATAAAAACAAACAAAAAACTTGGAATCCTGCCAATAGAGTCCCAACACAGCCACTATACAAGGCTGGAGACCAATCTCTGTATAAACCTTTTAGGTTACTTCAGAAGCTTGTTCACAAGGTCTCAGTGGTTAGAATCACCAAGCCCATCATATAGGGGAGGAGAATTCCGCCCATATATACTAATTATGCTCCCAAAAGGGGAAGGAATATAGATAAAGACCTACTTAGGCCACCGTACAGCTGCAGGGCTTTGTGTTTAGCAGACACATTTAGCCCTCACGAAAACCTTGGAATCCTATGACTACAGACCCATCAAAGCCAACATACAGGGGTAGAAACCAATGCCTGTAGTAAATTATTAGGAGACCTCAGAAGCCGATTCGTGAGGTCTCTGTGCCCAGTCCCACCTGGGCCACCATATAGGGGCAGAAATATTTGTCCATACAAATCATTAGGCTGCTGACAGGGACAGAGCGTGTAGACACAGACCCACTAAGGCCACCTTACAAGGGTGGAAACTTGTGCTCCTACAAAGCTCTTAACCCCTCTCAAAAACAAGAGAATCCTATGAATACAGAACCAAGAAAGCCACCATACAGGGGTAACAACCAATGACTTTGTAAAGCTATTAGGTCGCTTCGGGAGTTGGTTCACAAGGTCTCTGTGGTTAGACCCACCAAGGCCATCGTATGCGGGTAGGGGGAGACTTTGACCATATGTCATAATTAGCTTTCCAACACGGACAGCGCCTGTAGAGATAGACCCACTAAGGCTTCCGTACGGGGGTGTTAGCTTCTACTCTCACCAACCATCTTACCCTTCTCGGACGGACTGACTACTGTAAATACAGACCCATCAAAGGCACCATAGAGATGTGGACATCAATGCCCGTACAGACGTGTTAAGACACCTCAGAATTTAGTTCACGTGCTCTATGAAGTTAGACCCATCAGGGCCACCGTAAAGGGGCGGAGACTTTAGCCCTTAGAAACCATTAGGCTTCTGCAGGGGACAGAGCCTGTAGAGACAGAAACACTAAGATCACCTTTCAAGGGAAGGTCTTTCTGCTCCTACACACCCTCCTAACCCCTCCTGAAACGGATGGAATCCTCTGGATATAGACCTAACAAAATGACCATCTAGTGGCAGAAATCAATGCCTGTACAAACCTATTAGGTCACTTCCAAAGATGGTTTGCGAGTTCTCTGTGACTAGACCCACCAAGGCTACCGTACACGGGTGGAGAATTACCACCAAAACACCTAATTAGGCTTCCATACACGGGCAGAGGCTAGGCCTGTAGAGAATGACCCAATAAGGCCACCGTACAGAGGTGGAACCTTGTACTCTCAGCAACCGAATTAACACGCTAAAAAAAAAATGATGGAATCCTGTGAATACAGACCCAACACAGCCACCGTACAGGGGTGAAAACAAATGCCTGGACAGATATATTAGGTCTCCTCAGAAGGTGTTCGCAAGGTCTCCGTGTTTAGAACTACCAAGATCACCGTATATAGGCGGAGACTTTTTCCCATAGAAACCAATGGGCTTCCGAAAGGGGCTGGGCCTGTAGAGACAGACTCACTAAGGCCACCGTACCAGGGTACAGACTTGTATTCTTGCAAACCCTCTTAACTCCTCTTGAAAGTGAAGGAATCCTGCGAATACAGACACAACACTGCCACCATACTGAGGTAGAGACCAATGCCTGTGTAAAACAACTAGGTCAATTCAGAAGCTGGTTCGTTAGGTCTCTGTTTTTACACCCACCAAGGCCACCATACATGGGCGGAGACTTTCTCCCATAAAACTTAGTTAGGCTTCTGGGGAGGGCTAAGGCCTGCAGAAAAAGACCCATAAGGCCTCCATAGAGGGGTGGAAATGTGTACTCTCAGGATCCCTATTAGCCCACTAAAAAAAAAAAAAATAAAAAAAAATAAAAACAAACAAAAACTTGGAATCCTGCCAATAGAGTCCCAACACAGCCACTATACAAGGCTGGAGACCAATCTCTGTATAAGCCTTTTAGGTTACTTCAGAAGCTTGTTCACAAGGTCTCAGTGGTTAGAATCACCAAGCACATCATATAGGGGAGGAGAATTATGCCCATATATACTAATTATGCTCCCAAAAGGGGAAGGAATATAGATAAAGACCTACTTAGGCCACCGTACAGCTGCAGGGCTTTGTGTTTAGCAGACACATTTAGCCCTCACGAATACCTTGGAATCGTATGACTACAGACCCATCAAAGCCAACATACAGGGGTAGAAACCAATGCCTGTAGTAAATTATTAGGAGACGTCAGAAGCCGATTCGTGAGGTCTCTGTGCCCAGTCCCACCTGGCCACCATATAGGGGCAGAAATATTTGTCCATACAAATCATTAGGCTGCTGACAGGGACAGAGCGTGTAGACACAGACCCACTAAGGGCACCTTACAAGGGTGGAAACTTGTGCTCCTACAAAGCTCTTAACCCCTCTCAAAAACAATAGAATCCTATGAATACAGAACCAATAAAGCCACCATACAGGGGTAACAACCAATGACTTTGTAAAGCTATTAGGTCACTTCGGGAGTTGGTTCACAAGGTCTCTGTGGTTAGACCCACCTAGGCCATCGTATGCGGGTAGGGGGAGACTTTGACCATATGTCATAATTAGCTTTCCAACACGGACAGCGCCTGTAGAGATAGACCCACTAAGGCTTCCGTACGGGGGTGTTAGCTTCTACTCTCACCAACCATCTTACCCTTCTCGGACGGACTGACTACTGTGAATACAGACCCATCAAAGGCACCATAGAGATGTGGACATCAATGCCCGTACAGACGTGTTAAGACACCTCAGAATTTAGTTCACTTGCTCTCTGAAGATAGACCCATCAGGGCCACCGTAAAGTGGCGGAGACTTTAGCCCTTAGAAACCATTAGGCTTCTGCGGGGGACAGAGCCTGTAGAGACAGAAACACTAAGATTACCATTCAAGGGAAGGTCTTTCTGCTCCTACAAACCCTCCTAACCCCTCCTGAAACGGATGGAATGCTCTGGATATAGACCTAACAAAATGACCATCTAGTGGCAGAAATCAATGCCTGTACAAACCTATTAGGTCACTTCCGAAGATGGTTTGCGAGTTCTTTGTGACTAGACCCACCAAGGCTACCGTACACGGGTGGAGAATTACCACCAAAACACATAATTAGGCTTCCATACACGGGCAGAGGCTAGGCCTGTAGAGAATGACCCAATAAGGCCACCGTACAGAGGTGGAACCTTGTACTCTCAGCAACCGAATTAACACGCTAAAAAAAAAAAAATGATGGAATCCTGTGAATACAGACCCAACACAGCCACCGTACAGGGGTGAAAACAAATGCCTGGACAGATATATTAGGTCTCCTCAGAAGGTGTTCGCAAGGTCTCCGTGTTTAGAACTACCAAGATCACCGTATATAGGCGGAGACTTTTTCCCATAGAAACCAATGGGCTTCCGAAAGGGGCTGGGCCTGTAGAGACAGACTCACTAAGGCCACCGTACCAGGGTACAGACTTGTATTCTTGCAAACCCTCTTAACTCCTCTTGAAAGTGAAGGAATCCTGCGAATACAGACACAACACTGCCACCATACTGAGGTAGAGACCAATGCCTGTGTAAAACAACTAGGTCAATTCAGAAGCTGGTTCGTTAGGTCTCTGTTTTTACACCCACCAAGGCCACCATACATGGGCGGAGACTTTCTCCCATAAAACTTAGTTAGGCTTCTGGGGAGGGCTAAGGCCTGCAGAAAAAGACCCATAAGGCCTCCCTAGAGGGGTGGAAATGTGTACTCTCAGGATCCCTATTAGCCCACTAAAAAAAAATAACTAAAAAAAAATAAAAACAAACAAAAACTTGGAATCCTGCGAATAGAGTCCCAACACAGCCACTATACAAGGCTGGAGACCAATCTCTGTATAAGCCTTTTAGGTTACTTCAGAAGCTTGTTCACAAGGTCTCAGTGGTTAGAATCACCAAGCACATGATATAGGGGAGGAGAATTATGCCCATATATACTAATTATGCTCCCAAAAGGGGAAGGAATATAGATAAAGACCTACTTAGGCCACCGTACAGCTGCAGGGCTTTGTGTTTAGCAGACACATTTAGCCCTCACGAAAACCTTGGAATCCTATGACTACAGACCCATCAAAGCCAACATACAGGGGTAGAAACCAATGCCTGGAGTAAATTATTAGGAGACCTCAGAATCCGATACGTGAGGTCTCTGTGCCCAGTCCCACCTGGGCCACCATATAGGGGCAGAAATATTTGTCCATACAAATCATTAGGCTGCTGACAGGGACAGAGCGTGTAGACACAGACCCACTAAGGCCACCTTACAAGGGTGGAAACTTGTGCTCCTACAAAGCTCTTAACCCCTCTCAAAAACAATAGAATCCTATGAATACAGAACCAAGAAAGCCACCATACAGGGGTAACAACCAATGACTTTGTAAAGCTATTAGGTCACTTCGGGAGTTGGTTCACAAGGTCTCTGTGGTTAGACCCACCTAGGCCATCGTATGCGGGTAGGGGGAGACTTTGACCATATGTCATAATTAGCTTTCCAACACGGACAGCGCCTGTAGAGATAGACCCACTAAGGCTTCCGTACGGGGGTGTTAGCTTCTACTCTCACCAACCATCTTACCCTTCTCGGACGGACTGACTACTGTGAATACAGACCCATCAAAGGCACCATAGAGATGTGGACATCAATGCCCGTACAGACGTGTTAAGACACCTCAGAATTTAGTTCACGCGCTCTCTGAAGATAGACCCATCAGGGCCACCGTAAAGGGGCGGAGACTTTAGCCCTTAGAAACCATTAGGCTTCTGCCGGGGACAGAGCCTGTAGAGACAGAAACACTAAGATCACCATTCAAGGGAAGGTCTTTCTGCACCTACAAACCCTCCTAACCCCTCCTGAAACGGATGGAATCCTCTGGATATAGACCTAACAAAATGACCATCTAGTGGCAGAAATCAATGCCTGTACAAACCTATTAGGTCACTTCCGAAGATGGTTTGCGAGTTCTCTGTGACTAGACCCACCAAGGCTACCGTACACGGGTGGAGAATTACCACCAAAACACATAATTAGGCTTCCATACACGGGCAGAGGCTAGGCCTGTAGAGAATGACCCAATAAGGCCACCGTACAGAGGTGGAACCTTGTACTCTCAGCAACCGAATTAACACGCTAAAAAAAAAAAAAAATGATGGAATCCTGTGAATACAGACCCAACACAGCCACCGTACAGGGGTGAAAACAAATGCCTGGACAGATATATTAGGTCTCCTCAGAAGGTGTTCGCAAGGTCTCCGTGTTTAGAACTACCAAGATCACCGTATATAGGCGGAGACTTTTTCCCATAGAAACCAATGGGCTTCCGAAAGGGGCTGGGCCTGTAGAGACAGACTCACTAAGGCCACCGTACCAGGGTACAGACTTGTATTCTTGCAAACCCTCTTAACTCCTCTTGAAAGTGAAGGAATCCTGCGAATACAGACACAACACTGCCACCATACTGAGGTAGAGACCAATGCCTGTGTAAAACAACTAGGTCAATTCAGAAGCTGGTTCGTAAGGTCTCTGTTTTTACACCCACCAAGGCCACCATACATGGGCGGAGACTGTCTCCCATAAAACTTAGTTAGGCTTCTGGGGAGGGCTAAGGCCTGCAGACAAAGACACAATAAGGCCTCCCTAGAAGGGTGGAAATGTATACTCTCAGGATCCCTATTAGCCCACTAAAAAAAAAATAAAAAAAAATAAAAACAAACAAAAAACTTGGAATCCTGCCAATAGAGTCCCAACACAGCCACTATACAAGGCTGGAGACCAATCTCTGTATAAACCTTTTAGGTTACTTCAGAAGCTTGTTCACAAGGTCTCAGTGGTTAGAATCACCAAGCCCATCATATAGGGGAGGAGAATTCCGCCCATATATACTAATTATGCTCCCAAAAGGGGAAGGAATATAGATAAAGACCTACTTAGGCCACCGTACAGCTGCAGGGCTTTGTGTTTAGCAGACACATTTAGCCCTCACGAAAACCTTGGAATCCTATGACTACAGACCCATCAAAGCCAACATACAGGGGTAGAAACCAATGCCTGTAGTAAATTATTAGGAGACCTCAGAAGCCGATTCGTGAGGTCTCTGTGCCCAGTCCCACCTGGGCCACCATATAGGGGCAGAAATATTTGTCCATACAAATCATTAGGCTGCTGACAGGGACAGAGCGTGTAGACACAGACCCACTAAGGCCACCTTACAAGGGTGGAAACTTGTGCTCCTACAAAGCTCTTAACCCCTCTCAAAAACAAGAGAATCCTATGAATACAGAACCAAGAAAGCCACCATACAGGGGTAACAACCAATGACTTTGTAAAGCTATTAGGTCGCTTCGGGAGTTGGTTCACAAGGTCTCTGTGGTTAGACCCACCAAGGCCATCGTATGCGGGTAGGGGGAGACTTTGACCATATGTCATAATTAGCTTTCCAACACGGACAGCGCCTGTAGAGATAGACCCACTAAGGCTTCCGTACGGGGGTGTTAGCTTCTACTCTCACCAACCATCTTACCCTTCTCGGACGGACTGACTACTGTAAATACAGACCCATCAAAGGCACCATAGAGATGTGGACATCAATGCCCGTACAGACGTGTTAAGACACCTCAGAATTTAGTTCACGTGCTCTATGAAGTTAGACCCATCAGGGCCACCGTAAAGGGGCGGAGACTTTAGCCCTTAGAAACCATTAGGCTTCTGCCGGGGACAGAGCCTGTAGAGACAGAAACACTAAGATCACCTTTCAAGGGAAGGTCTTTCTGCTCCTACAAACCCTCCTAACCCCTCCTGAAACGGATGGAATCCTCTGGATATAGACCTAACAAAATGACCATCTAGTGGCAGAAATCAATGCCTGTACAAACCTATTAGGTTACTTCCGAAGATGGTTTGCGAGTTCTCTGTGACTAGACCCACCAAGGCTACCGTACACGGGTGGAGAATTACCACCAAAACACCTAATTAGGCTTCCATACACGGGCAGAGGCTAGGCCTGTAGAGAATGACCCAATAAGGCCACCGTACAGAGGTGGAACCTTGTACTCTCAGCAACCGAATTAACACGCTAAAAAAAAAAATGATGGAATCCTGTGAATACAGACCCAACACAGCCACCGTACAGGGGTGAAAACAAATGCCTGGACAGATATATTAGGTCTCCTCAGAAGGTGTTCGCAAGGTCTCCGTGTTTAGAACTACCAAGATCACCGTATATAGGCGGAGACTTTTTCCCATAGAAACCAATGGGCTTCCGAAAGGGGCTGGGCCTGTAGAGACAGACTCACTAAGGCCACCGTACCAGGGTACAGACTTGTATTCTTGCAAACCCTCTTAACTCCTCTTGAAAGTGAAGGAATCCTGCGAATACAGACACAACACTGCCACCATACTGAGGTAGAGACCAATGCCTGTGTAAAACAACTAGGTCAATTCAGAAGCCGGTTCGTTAGGTCTCTGTTTTTACACCCACCAAGGCCACCATACATGGGCGGAGACTTTCTCCCATAAAACTTAGTTAGGCTTCTGGGGAGGGCTAAGGCCTGCAGACAAAGACCCATAAGGCCTCCCTAGAGGGGTGGAAATGTGTACTCTCAGGATCCCTATTAGCCCACTAAAAAAATAAAAATAAAAAAAATAAAAACAAACAAAAAACTTGGAATCCTGCCAATAGAGTCCCAACACAGCCACTATACAAGGCTGGAGACCAATCTCTGTATAAGCCTTTTAGGTTACTTCAGAAGCTTGTTCACAAGGTCTCAGTGGTTAGAATCACCAAGCACATCATATAGGGGAGGAGAATTATGCCCATATATACTAATTATGCTCCCAAAAGGGGAAGGAATATAGATAAAGACCTACTTAGGCCACCGTACAGCTGCAGGGCTTTGTGTTTAGCAGACACATTTAGCCCTCACGAAAACCTTGGAATCCTATGACTACAGACCCATCAAAGCAAACATACAGGGGTAGAAACCAATGCCTGGAGTAAATTATTAGGAGACCTCAGAATCCGATACGTGAGGTCTCTGTGCCCAGTCCCACCTGGGCCACCATATAGGGGCAGAAATATTTGTCCATACAAATCATTAGGCTGCTGACAGGGACAGAGCGTGTAGACACAGACCCACTAAGGCCACCTTACAAGGGTGGAAACTTGTGCTCCTACAAAGCTCTTAACCCCTCTCAAAAACAATAGAATCCTATGAATACAGAACCAAGAAAGCCACCATACAGGGGTAACAACCAATGACTTTGTAAAGCTATTAGGTCACTTCGGGAGTTGGTTCACAAGGTCTCTGTGGTTAGACCCACCTAGGCCATCGTATGCGGGTAGGGGGAGACTTTGACCATATGTCATAATTAGCTTTCCAACACGGACAGCGCCTGTAGAGATAGACCCACTAAGGCTTCCGTACGGGGGTGTTAGCTTCTACTCTCACCAACCATCTTACCCTTCTCGGACGGACTGACTACTGTGAATACAGACCCATCAAAGGCACCATAGAGATGTGGACATCAATGCCCGTACAGACGTGTTAAGACACCTCAGAATTTAGTTCACTTGCTCTCTGAAGATAGACCCATCAGGGCCACCGTAAAGTGGCGGAGACTTTAGCCCTTAGAAACCATTAGGCTTCTGCGGGGGACAGAGCCTGTAGAGACAGAAACACTAAGATTACCATTCAAGGGAAGGTCTTTCTGCTCCTACAAACCCTCCTAACCCCTCCTGAAACGGATGGAATGCTCTGGATATAGACCTAACAAAATGACCATCTAGTGGCAGAAATCAATGCCTGTACAAACCTATTAGGTCACTTCCGAAGATGGTTTGCGAGTTCTTTGTGACTAGACCCACCAAGGCTACCGTACACGGGTGGAGAATTACCACCAAAACACATAATTAGGCTTCCATACACGGGCAGAGGCTAGGCCTGTAGAGAATGACCCAATAAGGCCACCGTACAGAGGTGGAACCTTGTACTCTCAGCAACCGAATTAACACGCTAAAAAAAAAAAAATGATGGAATCCTGTGAATACAGACCCAACACAGCCACCGTACAGGGGTGAAAACAAATGCCTGGACAGATATATTAGGTCTCCTCAGAAGGTGTTCGCAAGGTCTCCGTGTTTAGAACTACCAAGATCACCGTATATAGGCGGAGACTTTTTCCCATAGAAACCAATGGGCTTCCGAAAGGGGCTGGGCCTGTAGAGACAGACTCACTAAGGCCACCGTACCAGGGTACAGACTTGTATTCTTGCAAACCCTCTTAACTCCTCTTGAAAGTGAAGGAATCCTGCGAATACAGACACAACACTGCCACCATACTGAGGTAGAGACCAATGCCTGTGTAAAACAACTAGGTCAATTCAGAAGCTGGTTCGTTAGGTCTCTGTTTTTACACCCACCAAGGCCACCATACATGGGCGGAGACTTTCTCCCATAAAACTTAGTTAGGCTTCTGGGGAGGGCTAAGGCCTGCAGAAAAAGACCCATAAGGCCTCCCTAGAGGGGTGGAAATGTGTACTCTCAGGATCCCTATTAGCCCACTAAAAAAAAATAACTAAAAAAAAATAAAAACAAACAAAAACTTGGAATCCTGCCAATAGAGTCCCAACACAGCCACTATACAAGGCTGGAGACCAATCTCTGTATAAGCCTTTTAGGTTACTTCAGAAGCTTGTTCACAAGGTCTCAGTGGTTAGAATCACCAAGCACATGATATAGGGGAGGAGAATTATGCCCATATATACTAATTATGCTCCCAAAAGGGGAAGGAATATAGATAAAGACCTACTTAGGCCACCGTACAGCTGCAGGGCTTTGTGTTTAGCAGACACATTTAGCCCTCACGAAAACCTTGGAATCCTATGACTACAGACCCATCAAAGCCAACATACAGGGGTAGAAACCAATGCCTGGAGTAAATTATTAGGAGACCTCAGAATCCGATACGTGAGGTCTCTGTGCCCAGTCCCACCTGGGCCACCATATAGGGGCAGAAATATTTGTCCATACAAATCATTAGGCTGCTGACAGGGACAGAGCGTGTAGACACAGACCCACTAAGGCCACCTTACAAGGGTGGAAACTTGTGCTCCTACAAAGCTCTTAACCCCTCTCAAAAACAATAGAATCCTATGAATACAGAACCAAGAAAGCCACCATACAGGGGTAACAACCAATGACTTTGTAAAGCTATTAGGTCACTTCGGGAGTTGGTTCACAAGGTCTCTGTGGTTAGACCCACCTAGGCCATCGTATGCGGGTAGGGGGAGACTTTGACCATATGTCATAATTAGCTTTCCAACACGGACAGCGCCTGTAGAGATAGACCCACTAAGGCTTCCGTACGGGGGTGTTAGCTTCTACTCTCACCAACCATCTTACCCTTCTCGGACGGACTGACTACTGTGAATACAGACCCATCAAAGGCACCATAGAGATGTGGACATCAATGCCCGTACAGACGTGTTAAGACACCTCAGAATTTAGTTCACTTGCTCTCTGAAGATAGACCCATCAGGGCCACCGTAAAGTGGCGGAGACTTTAGCCCTTAGAAACCATTAGGCTTCTGCGGGGGACAGAGCCTGTAGAGACAGAAACACTAAGATTACCATTCAAGGGAAGGTCTTTCTGCTCCTACAAACCCTCCTAACCCCTCCTGAAACGGATGGAATGCTCTGGATATAGACCTAACAAAATGACCATCTAGTGGCAGAAATCAATGCCTGTACAAACCTATTAGGTCACTTCCGAAGATGGTTTGCGAGTTCTTTGTGACTAGACCCACCAAGGCTACCGTACACGGGTGGAGAATTACCACCAAAACACATAATTAGGCTTCCATACACGGGCAGAGGCTAGGCCTGTAGAGAATGACCCAATAAGGCCACCGTACAGAGGTGGAACCTTGTACTCTCAGCAACCGAATTAACACGCTAAAAAAAAAAAAATGATGGAATCCTGTGAATACAGACCCAACACAGCCACCGTACAGGGGTGAAAACAAATGCCTGGACAGATATATTAGGTCTCCTCAGAAGGTGTTCGCAAGGTCTCCGTGTTTAGAACTACCAAGATCACCGTATATAGGCGGAGACTTTTTCCCATAGAAACCAATGGGCTTCCGAAAGGGGCTGGGCCTGTAGAGACAGACTCACTAAGGCCACCGTACCAGGGTACAGACTTGTATTCTTGCAAACCCTCTTAACTCCTCTTGAAAGTGAAGGAATCCTGCGAATACAGACACAACACTGCCACCATACTGAGGTAGAGACCAATGCCTGTGTAAAACAACTAGGTCAATTCAGAAGCTGGTTCGTTAGGTCTCTGTTTTTACACCCACCAAGGCCACCATACATGGGCGGAGACTTTCTCCCATAAAACTTAGTTAGGCTTCTGGGGAGGGCTAAGGCCTGCAGAAAAAGACCCATAAGGCCTCCCTAGAGGGGTGGAAATGTGTACTCTCAGGATCCCTATTAGCCCACTAAAAAAAAATAACTAAAAAAAAATAAAAACAAACAAAAACTTGGAATCCTGCCAATAGAGTCCCAACACAGCCACTATACAAGGCTGGAGACCAATCTCTGTATAAGCCTTTTAGGTTACTTCAGAAGCTTGTTCACAAGGTCTCAGTGGTTAGAATCACCAAGCACATGATATAGGGGAGGAGAATTATGCCCATATATACTAATTATGCTCCCAAAAGGGGAAGGAATATAGATAAAGACCTACTTAGGCCACCGTACAGCTGCAGGGCTTTGTGTTTAGCAGACACATTTAGCCCTCACGAAAACCTTGGAATCCTATGACTACAGACCCATCAAAGCCAACATACAGGGGTAGAAACCAATGCCTGGAGTAAATTATTAGGAGACCTCAGAATCCGATACGTGAGGTCTCTGTGCCCAGTCCCACCTGGGCCACCATATAGGGGCAGAAATATTTGTCCATACAAATCATTAGGCTGCTGACAGGGACAGAGCGTGTAGACACAGACCCACTAAGGCCACCTTACAAGGGTGGAAACTTGTGCTCCTACAAAGCTCTTAACCCCTCTCAAAAACAATAGAATCCTATGAATACAGAACCAAGAAAGCCACCATACAGGGGTAACAACCAATGACTTTGTAAAGCTATTAGGTCACTTCGGGAGTTGGTTCACAAGGTCTCTGTGGTTAGACCCACCTAGGCCATCGTATGCGGGTAGGGGGAGACTTTGACCATATGTCATAATTAGCTTTCCAACACGGACAGCGCCTGTAGAGATAGACCCACTAAGGCTTCCGTACGGGGGTGTTAGCTTCTACTCTCACCAACCATCTTACCCTTCTCGGACGGACTGACTACTGTGAATACAGACCCATCAAAGGCACCATAGAGATGTGGACATCAATGCCCGTACAGACGTGTTAAGACACCTCAGAATTTAGTTCACGCGCTCTCTGAAGATAGACCCATCAGGGCCACCGTAAAGGGGCGGAGACTTTAGCCCTTAGAAACCATTAGGCTTCTGCCGGGGACAGAGCCTGTAGAGACAGAAACACTAAGATCACCATTCAAGGGAAGGTCTTTCTGCACCTACAAACCCTCCTAACCCCTCCTGAAACGGATGGAATCCTCTGGATATAGACCTAACAAAATGACCATCTAGTGGCAGAAATCAATGCCTGTACAAACCTATTAGGTCACTTCCGAAGATGGTTTGCGAGTTCTCTGTGACTAGACCCACCAAGGCTACCGTACACGGGTGGAGAATTACCACCAAAACACCTAATTAGGCTTCCATACACGGGCAGAGGCTAGGCCTGTAGAGAATGACCCAATAAGGCCACCGTACAGAGGTGGAACCTTGTACTCTCAGCAACCGAATTAACACGCTAAAAAAAAAAAAAAATGATGGAATCCTGTGAATACAGACCCAACACAGCCACCGTACAGGGGTGAAAACAAATGCCTGGACAGATATATTAGGTCTCCTCAGAAGGTGTTCGCAAGGTCTCCGTGTTTAGAACTACCAAGATCACCGTATATAGGCGGAGACTTTTTCCCATAGAAACCAATGGGCTTCCGAAAGGGGCTGGGCCTGTAGAGACAGACTCACTAAGGCCACCGTACCAGGGTACAGACTTGTATTCTTGCAAACCCTCTTAACTCCTCTTGAAAGTGAAGGAATCCTGCGAATACAGACACAACACTGCCACCATACTGAGGTAGAGACCAATGCCTGTGTAAAACAACTAGGTCAATTCAGAAGCTGATTCGTAAGGTCTCTGTTTTTACACCCACCAAGGCCACCATACATGGGCGGAGACTGTCTCCCATAAAACTTAGTTAGGCTTCTGGGGAGGGCTAAGGCCTGCAGACAAAGACACAATAAGGCCTCCCTAGAAGGGTGGAAATGTATACTCTCAGGATCCCTATTAGCCCACTAAAAAAAAAATAAAAAAAAATAAAAACAAACAAAAAACTTGGAATCCTGCCAATAGAGTCCCAACACAGCCACTATACAAGGCTGGAGACCAATCTCTGTATAAACCTTTTAGGTTACTTCAGAAGCTTGTTCACAAGGTCTCAGTGGTTAGAATCACCAAGCCCATCATATAGGGGAGGAGAATTCTGCCCATATATACTAATTATGCTCCCAAAAGGGGAAGGAATATAGATAAAGACCTACTTAGGCCACCGTACAGCTGCAGGGCTTTGTGTTTAGCAGACACATTTAGCCCTCACGAAAACCTTGGAATCCTATGACGACAGACCCATCAAAGCCAACATACAGGGGTAGAAACCAATGCCTGTAGTAAATTATTAGGAGACCTCAGAAGCCGATTCGTGAGGTCTCTGTGCCCAGTCCCACCTGGGCCACCATATAGGGGCAGAAATATTTGTCCATACAAATCATTAGGCTGCTGACAGGGACAGAGCGTGTAGACACAGACCCACTAAGGCCACCTTACAAGGGTGGAAACTTGTGCTCCTACAAAGCTCTTAACCCCTCTCAAAAACAAGAGAATCCTATGAATACAGAACCAAGAAAGCCACCATACAGGGGTAACAACCAATGACTTTGTAAAGCTATTAGGTCGCTTCGGGAGTTGGTTCACAAGGTCTCTGTGGTTAGACCCACCAAGGCCATCGTATGCGGGTAGGGGGAGACTTTGACCATATGTCATAATTAGCTTTCCAACACGGACAGCGCCTGTAGAGATAGACCCACTAAGGCTTCCGTACGGGGGTGTTAGCTTCTACTCTCACCAACCATCTTACCCTTCTCGGACGGACTGACTACTGTAAATACAGACCCATCAAAGGCACCATAGAGATGTGGACATCAATGCCCGTACAGACGTGTTAAGACACCTCAGAATTTAGTTCACGTGCTCTATGAAGTTAGACCCATCAGGGCCACCGTAAAGGGGCGGAGACTTTAGCCCTTAGAAACCATTAGGCTTCTGCCGGGGACAGAGCCTGTAGAGACAGAAACACTAAGATCACCTTTCAAGGGAAGGTCTTTCTGCTCCTACAAACCCTCCTAACCCCTCCTGAAACGGATGGAATCCTCTGGATATAGACCTAACAAAATGACCATCTAGTGGCAGAAATCAATGCCTGTACAAACCTATTAGGTTACTTCCGAAGATGGTTTGCGAGTTCTCTGTGACTAGACCCACCAAGGCTACCGTACACGGGTGGAGAATTACCACCAAAACACCTAATTAGGCTTCCATACACGGGCAGAGGCTAGGCCTGTAGAGAATGACCCAATAAGGCCACCGTACAGAGGTGGAACCTTGTACTCTCAGCAACCGAATTAACACGCTAAAAAAAAAAATGATGGAATCCTGTGAATACAGACCCAACACAGCCACCGTACAGGGGTGAAAACAAATGCCTGGACAGATATATTAGGTCTCCTCAGAAGGTGTTCGCAAGGTCTCCGTGTTTAGAACTACCAAGATCACCGTATATAGGCGGAGACTTTTTCCCATAGAAACCAATGGGCTTCCGAAAGGGGCTGGGCCTGTAGAGACAGACTCACTAAGGCCACCGTACCAGGGTACAGACTTGTATTCTTGCAAACCCTCTTAACTCCTCTTGAAAGTGAAGGAATCCTGCGAATACAGACACAACACTGCCACCATACTGAGGTAGAGACCAATGCCTGTGTAAAACAACTAGGTCAATTCAGAAGCCGGTTCGTTAGGTCTCTGTTTTTACACCCACCAAGGCCACCATACATGGGCGGAGACTTTCTCCCATAAAACTTAGTTAGGCTTCTGGGGAGGGCTAAGGCCTGCAGACAAAGACCCATAAGGCCTCCCTAGAGGGGTGGAAATGTGTACTCTCAGGATCCCTATTAGCCCACTAAAAAAATAAAAATAAAAAAAATAAAAACAAACAAAAAACTTGGAATCCTGCCAATAGAGTCCCAACACAGCCACTATACAAGGCTGGAGACCAATCTCTGTATAAGCCTTTTAGGTTACTTCAGAAGCTTGTTCACAAGGTCTCAGTGGTTAGAATCACCAAGCACATCATATAGGGGAGGAGAATTATGCCCATATATACTAATTATGCTCCCAAAAGGGGAAGGAATATAGATAAAGACCTACTTAGGCCACCGTACAGCTGCAGGGCTTTGTGTTTAGCAGACACATTTAGCCCTCACGAAAACCTTGGAATCCTATGACTACAGACCCATCAAAGCAAACATACAGGGGTAGAAACCAATGCCTGGAGTAAATTATTAGGAGACCTCAGAATCCGATACGTGAGGTCTCTGTGCCCAGTCCCACCTGGGCCACCATATAGGGGCAGAAATATTTGTCCATACAAATCATTAGGCTGCTGACAGGGACAGAGCGTGTAGACACAGACCCACTAAGGCCACCTTACAAGGGTGGAAACTTGTGCTCCTACAAAGCTCTTAACCCCTCTCAAAAACAATAGAATCCTATGAATACAGAACCAAGAAAGCCACCATACAGGGGTAACAACCAATGACTTTGTAAAGCTATTAGGTCACTTCGGGAGTTGGTTCACAAGGTCTCTGTGGTTAGACCCACCTAGGCCATCGTATGCGGGTAGGGGGAGACTTTGACCATATGTCATAATTAGCTTTCCAACACGGACAGCGCCTGTAGAGATAGACCCACTAAGGCTTCCGTACGGGGGTGTTAGCTTCTACTCTCACCAACCATCTTACCCTTCTCGGACGGACTGACTACTGTGAATACAGACCCATCAAAGGCACCATAGAGATGTGGACATCAATGCCCGTACAGACGTGTTAAGACACCTCAGAATTTAGTTCACTTGCTCTCTGAAGTTAGACCCATCAGGGCCACCGTAAAGGGGCGGAGACTTTAGCCCTTAGAAACCATTAGGCTTCTGCCGGGGACAGAGCCTGTAGAGACAGAAACACTAAGATCACCATTCAAGGGAAGGTCTTTCTGCACCTACAAACCCTCCTAACCCCTCCTGAAACGGATGGAATCCTCTGGATATAGACCTAACAAAATGACCATCTAGTGGCAGAAATCAATGCCTGTACAAACCTATTAGGTCACTTCCGAAGATGGTTTGCGAGTTCTCTGTGACTAGACCCACCAAGGCTACCGTACACGGGTGGAGAATTACCACCAAAACACCTAATTAGGCTTCCATACACGGGCAGAGGCTAGGCCTGTAGAGAATGACCCAATAAGGCCACCGTACAGAGGTGGAACCTTGTACTCTCAGCAACCGAATTAACACGCTAAAAAAAAAAATGATGGAATCCTGTGAATACAGACCCAACACAGCCACCGTACAGGGGTGAAAACAAATGCCTGGACAGATATATTAGGTCTCCTCAGAAGGTGTTCGCAAGGTCTCCGTGTTTAGAACTACCAAGATCACCGTATATAGGCGGAGACTTTTTCCCATAGAAACCAATGGGCTTCCGAAAGGGGCTGGGCCTGTAGAGACAGACTCACTAAGGCCACCGTACCAGGGTACAGACTTGTATTCTTGCAAACCCTCTTAACTCCTCTTGAAAGTGAAGGAATCCTGCGAATACAGACACAACACTGCCACCATACTGAGGTAGAGACCAATGCCTGTGTAAAACAACTAGGTCAATTCAGAAGCCGGTTCGTTAGGTCTCTGTTTTTACACCCACCAAGGCCACCATACATGGGCGGAGACTTTCTCCCATAAAACTTAGTTAGGCTTCTGGGGAGGGCTAAGGCCTGCAGACAAAGACCCATAAGGCCTCCCTAGAGGGGTGGAAATGTGTACTCTCAGGATCCCTATTAGCCCACTAAAAAAATAAAAATAAAAAAAATAAAAACAAACAAAAAACTTGGAATCCTGCCAATAGAGTCCCAACACAGCCACTATACAAGGCTGGAGACCAATCTCTGTATAAGCCTTTTAGGTTACTTCAGAAGCTTGTTCACAAGGTCTCAGTGGTTAGAATCACCAAGCACATCATATAGGGGAGGAGAATTATGCCCATATATACTAATTATGCTCCCAAAAGGGGAAGGAATATAGATAAAGACCTACTTAGGCCACCGTACAGCTGCAGGGCTTTGTGTTTAGCAGACACATTTAGCCCTCACGAAAACCTTGGAATCCTATGACTACAGACCCATCAAAGCAAACATACAGGGGTAGAAACCAATGCCTGGAGTAAATTATTAGGAGACCTCAGAATCCGATACGTGAGGTCTCTGTGCCCAGTCCCACCTGGGCCACCATATAGGGGCAGAAATATTTGTCCATACAAATCATTAGGCTGCTGACAGGGACAGAGCGTGTAGACACAGACCCACTAAGGCCACCTTACAAGGGTGGAAACTTGTGCTCCTACAAAGCTCTTAACCCCTCTCAAAAACAATAGAATCCTATGAATACAGAACCAAGAAAGCCACCATACAGGGGTAACAACCAATGACTTTGTAAAGCTATTAGGTCACTTCGGGAGTTGGTTCACAAGGTCTCTGTGGTTAGACCCACCTAGGCCATCGTATGCGGGTAGGGGGAGACTTTGACCATATGTCATAATTAGCTTTCCAACACGGACAGCGCCTGTAGAGATAGACCCACTAAGGCTTCCGTACGGGGGTGTTAGCTTCTACTCTCACCAACCATCTTACCCTTCTCGGACGGACTGACTACTGTGAATACAGACCCATCAAAGGCACCATAGAGATGTGGACATCAATGCCCGTACAGACGTGTTAAGACACCTCAGAATTTAGTTCACTTGCTCTCTGAAGTTAGACCCATCAGGGCCACCGTAAAGGGGCGGAGACTTTAGCCCTTAGAAACCATTAGGCTTCTGCCGGGGACAGAGCCTGTAGAGACAGAAACACTAAGATCACCATTCAAGGGAAGGTCTTTCTGCACCTACAAACCCTCCTAACCCCTCCTGAAACGGATGGAATCCTCTGGATATAGACCTAACAAAATGACCATCTAGTGGCAGAAATCAATGCCTGTACAAACCTATTAGGTCACTTCCGAAGATGGTTTGCGAGTTCTCTGTGACTAGACCCACCAAGGCTACCGTACACGGGTGGAGAATTACCACCAAAACACCTAATTAGGCTTCCATACACGGGCAGAGGCTAGGCCTGTAGAGAATGACCCAATAAGGCCACCGTACAGAGGTGGAACCTTGTACTCTCAGCAACCGAATTAACACGCTAAAAAAAAAAAAAAATGATGGAATCCTGTGAATACAGACCCAACACAGCCACCGTACAGGGGTGAAAACAAATGCCTGGACAGATATATTAGGTCTCCTCAGAAGGTGTTCGCAAGGTCTCCGTGTTTAGAACTACCAAGATCACCGTATATAGGCGGAGACTTTTTCCCATAGAAACCAATGGGCTTCCGAAAGGGGCTGGGCCTGTAGAGACAGACTCACTAAGGCCACCGTACCAGGGTACAGACTTGTATTCTTGCAAACCCTCTTAACTCCTCTTGAAAGTGAAGGAATCCTGCGAATACAGACACAACACTGCCACCATACTGAGGTAGAGACCAATGCCTGTGTAAAACAACTAGGTCAATTCAGAAGCTGGTTCGTAAGGTCTCTGTTTTTACACCCACCAAGGCCACCATACATGGGCGGAGACTGTCTCCCATAAAACTTAGTTAGGCTTCTGGGGAGGGCTAAGGCCTGCAGACAAAGACACAATAAGGCCTCCCTAGAAGGGTGGAAATGTATACTCTCAGGATCCCTATTAGCCCACTAAAAAAAAAATAAAAAAAAATAAAAACAAACAAAAAACTTGGAATCCTGCCAATAGAGTCCCAACACAGCCACTATACAAGGCTGGAGACCAATCTCTGTATAAACCTTTTAGGTTACTTCAGAAGCTTGTTCACAAGGTCTCAGTGGTTAGAATCACCAAGCCCATCATATAGGGGAGGAGAATTCCGCCCATATATACTAATTATGCTCCCAAAAGGGGAAGGAATATAGATAAAGACCTACTTAGGCCACCGTACAGCTGCAGGGCTTTGTGTTTAGCAGACACATTTAGCCCTCACGAAAACCTTGGAATCCTATGACTACAGACCCATCAAAGCCAACATACAGGGGTAGAAACCAATGCCTGTAGTAAATTATTAGGAGACCTCAGAAGCCGATTCGTGAGGTCTCTGTGCCCAGTCCCACCTGGGCCACCATATAGGGGCAGAAATATTTGTCCATACAAATCATTAGGCTGCTGACAGGGACAGAGCGTGTAGACACAGACCCACTAAGGCCACCTTACAAGGGTGGAAACTTGTGCTCCTACAAAGCTCTTAACCCCTCTCAAAAACAAGAGAATCCTATGAATACAGAACCAAGAAAGCCACCATACAGGGGTAACAACCAATGACTTTGTAAAGCTATTAGGTCGCTTCGGGAGTTGGTTCACAAGGTCTCTGTGGTTAGACCCACCAAGGCCATCGTATGCGGGTAGGGGGAGACTTTGACCATATGTCATAATTAGCTTTCCAACACGGACAGCGCCTGTAGAGATAGACCCACTAAGGCTTCCGTACGGGGGTGTTAGCTTCTACTCTCACCAACCATCTTACCCTTCTCGGACGGACTGACTACTGTAAATACAGACCCATCAAAGGCACCATAGAGATGTGGACATCAATGCCCGTACAGACGTGTTAAGACACCTCAGAATTTAGTTCACGTGCTCTATGAAGTTAGACCCATCAGGGCCACCGTAAAGGGGCGGAGACTTTAGCCCTTAGAAACCATTAGGCTTCTGCCGGGGACAGAGCCTGTAGAGACAGAAACACTAAGATCACCTTTCAAGGGAAGGTCTTTCTGCTCCTACAAACCCTCCTAACCCCTCCTGAAACGGATGGAATCCTCTGGATATAGACCTAACAAAATGACCATCTAGTGGCAGAAATCAATGCCTGTACAAACCTATTAGGTTACTTCCGAAGATGGTTTGCGAGTTCTCTGTGACTAGACCCACCAAGGCTACCGTACACGGGTGGAGAATTACCACCAAAACACCTAATTAGGCTTCCATACACGGGCAGAGGCTAGGCCTGTAGAGAATGACCCAATAAGGCCACCGTACAGAGGTGGAACCTTGTACTCTCAGCAACCGAATTAACACGCTAAAAAAAAAAATGATGGAATCCTGTGAATACAGACCCAACACAGCCACCGTACAGGGGTGAAAACAAATGCCTGGACAGATATATTAGGTCTCCTCAGAAGGTGTTCGCAAGGTCTCCGTGTTTAGAACTACCAAGATCACCGTATATAGGCGGAGACTTTTTCCCATAGAAACCAATGGGCTTCCGAAAGGGGCTGGGCCTGTAGAGACAGACTCACTAAGGCCACCGTACCAGGGTACAGACTTGTATTCTTGCAAACCCTCTTAACTCCTCTTGAAAGTGAAGGAATCCTGCGAATACAGACACAACACTGCCACCATACTGAGGTAGAGACCAATGCCTGTGTAAAACAACTAGGTCAATTCAGAAGCCGGTTCGTTAGGTCTCTGTTTTTACACCCACCAAGGCCACCATACATGGGCGGAGACTGTCTCCCATAAAACTTAGTTAGGCTTCTGGGGAGGGCTAAGGCCTGCTGACAAAGACCCAATAAGGCCTCCCTAGAAGGGTGGAAATGTGTACTCTCAGGATCCCTATTAGCCCACTAAAAAAAAAAAAATAAAAAAAACAATAAAAACAAACAAAAAACTTGGAATCCTGCCAATAGAGTCCCAACACAGCCACTATACAAGGCTGGAGACCAATCTCTGAATAAACCTTTTAGGTTACTTCAGAAGCTTGTTCACAAGGTCTCAGTGGTTAGAATCACCAAGCCCATCATATAGGGGAGGAGAATTCCGCCCATATATACTAATTATGCTCCCAAAAGGGGAAGGAATATAGATAAAGACCTACTTAGGCCACCGTACAGCTGCAGGGCTTTGTGTTTAGCAGACACATTTAGCCCTCACGAAAACCTTGGAATCCTATGATTACAGACCCATCAAAGCGAACATACAGGGGTAGAAACCAATGCCTGTAGTAAATTATTAGGAGACCTCAGAAGCCGATTCATGAGGTCTCTGTGCCCAGTCCCACCTGGGCCACCATATAGGGGCAGAAATATTTGTCCATACAAATCATTAGGCTGCTGACAGGGACAGAGCGTGTAGACACAGACCCACTAAGGCCACCTTACAAGGGTGGAAACTTGTGCTCCTACAAAGCTCTTAACCCCTCTCAAAAACAAGAGAATCCTATGAATACAGAACCAAGAAAGCCACCATACAGGGGTAACAACCAATGACTTTGTAAAGCTATTAGGTCGCTTCGGGAGTTGGTTCACAAGGTCTCTGTGGTTAGACCCACCAAGGCCATCGTATGCGGGTAGGGGGAGACTTTGACCATATGTCATAATTAGCTTTCCAACACGGACAGCGCCTGTAGAGATAGACCCACTAAGGCTTCCGTACGGGGGTGTTAGCTTCTACTCTCACCAACCATCTTACCCTTCTCGGACGGACTGACTACTGTAAATACAGACCCATCAAAGGCACCATAGAGATGTGGACATCAATGCCCGTACAGACGTGTTAAGACACCTCAGAATTTAGTTCACGTGCTCTATGAAGTTAGACCCATCAGGGCCACCGTAAAGGGGCGGAGACTTTAGCCCTTAGAAACCATTAGGCTTCTGCCGGGGACAGAGCCTGTAGAGACAGAAACACTAAGATCACCTTTCAAGGGAAGGTCTTTCTGCTCCTACAAACCCTCCTAACCCCTCCTGAAACGGATGGAATCCTCTGGATATAGACTTAACAAAATGACCATCTAGTGGCAGAAATCAATGCCTGTACAAACCTATTAGGTTACTTCCGAAGATGGTTTGCGAGTTCTCTGTGACTAGACCCACCAAGGCTACCGTACACGGGTGGAGAATTACCACCAAAACACCTAATTAGGCTTCCATACACGGGCAGAGGCTAGGCCTGTAGAGAATGACCCAATAAGGCCACCGTACAGAGGTGGAACCTTGTACTCTCAGCAACCAAATTAACACACTAAAAAAAATGATGGAATCCTGTGAATACAGACCCAACACAGCCACCGTACAGGGGTGAACACCTATGCCAGGACAGATATATTAGGTCTCCTCAGAAGTTGTTCGCAAGGTCTCAGTGTTTAGAAGCACCAAGTTCCCAGTATATAGGCGGAGACTTTTTCCCATGGAAACCAATGGGCTTCCGAAAGGGGCTGGGCCTGTAGAGACAGACTCACTAAGGCCACCATACCAGGGTAGAGACTTGTATTCTTGCAAACCCTCTTAACTCCTCTTGAAAGTGACGGAATCCTGCGAATACAGACACAACACTGCCACCATACTGAGGTAGAGACCAATGCCTGTGTAAACCTATTAGGTCAATTCAGAAGCTGGTTCGTTAGGTCTCTGTGGTTAGACCCACCAAGGCCACCATACATGGGCGGAGACTTTCTCCCATAAAACTTAGGTAGGCTTCTGGGGAGGGGTAAGGCCTGCAGAAAAAGACCCAATAAGGCCTCCCTAGAGGGGTGGAAAAGTGTACTCTCAGGATCCCTATTAGCCCAATTAAAAAAAAAAAAAACTTGGAATCCTGCCAATAGAGTCCCAACACAATCACTATACAAGGGTGGAGACCATCACTGTATAAACCTTATAGGTTACTTCAGGAGCTTGTTCAGAAGGTCTCAGTGGTTAGAACCACCAAGCCCATCATAAACGGGCGGAGAATTCCGCCCATATATACTAATTATGCTCCCAAAAGGGGAAGGAACATAGATAAAGACCTACTTAGGCCACTGTACAGCTGCAGGGTTTTTTGTTTAGTAGACACATTTAGCCCTCACGAAAGCCATGGAATCCTATGACTACAGACCTGTCAAAACCAACATACAGGGGTTAAACCAAAACCTGTAGTAAATTATTAGGAGACTTCAGAAGCCGATTCGTGAGGTCTCTGTGCCTAGTCCCACCAAGGCCACTATAGGGCCAGAAATATTTGTCCATACAAACCATTAGGCTGCTGACAGAGACAGAGCGTGTAGACACAGACCCAGTAAGGCCACCTTACAAGGGTGGAAACTTGTGCTCCTACAAAGCTCTTAACCCCTCTCAAAAACAATAGAATCCTATGAATACAGAACCAAGAAAGCCACCATACAGGGGTAACAACCAATGACTTTGTAAAGCTATTAGGTCAATTCTGGAGTTGGTTCACAAGGTCTCTGTGGTTAGGCCCACCTAGGCCATCGTATGCGGGTAGGGGGAGACTTTGACCATATGTCATAATTAGCTTTCCAACACGGACAGCGCCTGTAGAGATAGACCCACTAAGGCTACCGTACAGGGGTGTTATCTTCTACTCTCACCAACCCTCCTACCCTTCTCGAACGGACTGACTACTGTGAATACAGACCCATCAAAGGCACCATAGAGATGTGGAAATCAATGCCCATACAGACGTGTTAAGACACCTCAGAATTTAGTTCACGCGCTCCGTGTAGTTAGACCCATCATGGCCACCGTAAATGGACGGAGACCTTAGCCCTTAGAAACCATTAGGCTTCTGCCCGGGACAGAGCCTGTAGAGACAGAACCAGTAAGGTCACGATACAAGGGAAGGTCTTTCTGCTCCTAAACACCCTCCTAACCCCTCCTGAAACGGATGGAATCCTCTGGATACAGACCTAACAAAATGACCCTACAGTGGCAGAAATCAATGCCTGTTCAAACCTATTAGGTCACTTCCGAAGATGGTTTGCGAGTTCTCTGTTACTAGACCCACCAAGGCTACCGTACAGGGGTCGAGAATTACTTCCAAAACACCTAATTAGTCTTCCATACACGGGCAGAGGCTAGACCTGTAGAGAATGACCCAATAAGGCCACCGTACAGAGGTGGAACCTTGTACTCTCAGCAACCGAATTAACACGCTAAAAATAATGATGGATGGGTTCGGTCCCCAGCTCTGAAAAAAAGAACCAAAAAAAAAAAATGATGGAATCCTGTGAATACAGACCCAACACAGCCACCGTACAGGGGTGAAAACCAATGCCTGGACAGATATATTAGGTCTCCTCAGAAGTTGTTCGCAATGCCTCCGTGTTTAGAACCACCTAGAACACCGTATATAGGCGGAGACACTTTTTCCCATAGAAACCAATGGGCTTCCGAAAGGGGCTGGGCCTGTAGAGACAGACTCACTAAGGCCACCGTACCAGGGTAGAGACTTGTATTCTTGCAAACCCTCTTAACTCCTCTTGAAAGTGACGGAATCCTGCGAATACAGACCCAACACTGCCACCATACTGAGGTAGAGACCAATGCCTGTGTAAACCTATTAGGTCAATTCAGAAGCTGGTTCGTTAGGTCTCTGTGGTTAGACCCACCAAGGCCACCATACATGGGCGGAGACTTTCTCCCATAAAACTTAAGTAGGCTTCTGGGGAGGGGTAAGGCCTGCAGACAAAGACCCAATAAGGCCTCCCTAGAGGGGTGGAAATGTGTACTCTCAGGATCCCTATTAGCCCAATTAAAAAAAATAAAAAACTTGGAATCCTGCCAATAGAGTCCCAACACAGCCACTATACAAGGCTGGAGACCAATCTCTGCATAAACCTTTTAGGTTACTTCAGAAGCTTGTTCACAAGGTCTCAGTGGTTAGAACCACCAAGCCCATCATACAGGGGCGGAGAATTCCGCCCATATATACTAAGTATGCTCCCAAAAGGGGAAGGAATATAGATAAAGACCTACTTAGGCCACCGTAGAGCTGCAGGGCTTTGTCTTTAGCAGATACATTCAGCCCTCACGAAAACCATGGAATCTTATGAGTATAGACCCGTCAAAGTCAACATACAGGGGTAGAAACCAATGCCTGTAGTAAATTATTAGGAGACCTCAGAAGCCGATTCGTGAGGTCTCTGTGCCTAGTCCCACCAAGGCCACCATATAGGGGCAGAGATATTTGTCCATACAAATCATTAGGCTGCTGACAGGGACAGAGCATGTAGACACAGACCCACTAAGGCCACCTTACTAGGGTGGAAACTTGTGCTCCTACAGACTCTTTTTTTTTTTTTTTTTTTTGGTTCTTTTTTTTCCGGAGCTGGGGACCGAACCCAGGGCCTTGTGCTTCCTAGGCAAGCGCTCTACCACTGAGCTAAATCCCCAACCCCTCCTACAAACTCTTAACCCCTCTCAAAAACAGTAGAATCCTATGAATACAGAACCAAGAAAGCCACCATACAGTGGTAACAACCAATGACTTTGTACAGCTATTAGGTCACTTCGGGAGTTGGTTCACAAGGTCTCTGTGGTTAGACCCACCTAGGCCATGCGGGTATGGGGAGACTTTGACCATATGTCATAATTAGCTTTCCAACACGGACAGCGCCTGTAGAGATAGACCCACTAAGGCTACCGTACGGGGTTGTTATCTTCTACTCTCACCAACCCTCTTACCCTTCTCGAACGGACTGACTGACTACTGTGAATACAGACCCATCAAAGGCACCATAGAGATGTGGAAATCAATGCCTGTACAGACGTATTAAGACACCTCAGAATTTAGTTCACGCGCTCTCTGAAGTTAGACCCGTCAGGGCCACCGTAAAGGGGCAGAGACTATACACCTTAGAAACCATTAGGCTTCTGCCGGGGACAGAGCCTGTAGAGACAGAACCACTAAGGTCACCATACAAGGGAAGGTCTTTCTGCTCCTAAACACCCTCCTAACCCCTCCTGAAACGGATGGAATCCTCTGGATACAGACCTAACAAAATGACCCTACAGTGGCAGAAATCAATGCCTGTACAAACCTATTAGGTCACTTCCGAAGATGGTTTGCGAGTTCTCTGTTACTAGACCCACCAAGGCTACCGTACAGGGGTCGAGAATTACTTCCAAAACACCTAATTAGTCTTCCATACACGGGCAGAGGCTAGACCTGTAGAGAATGACCCAATAAGGCCACCGTACAGAGGTGGAACCTTGTACTCTCAGCAACCGAATTAACACGCTAAAAATAATGATGGATGGGTTCGGTCCCCAGCTCTGAAAAAAAGAACCAAAAAAAAAAAAAAAAAAAAGATGGAATCCTGTGAATACAGACCCAACACAGCCACCGTACAGGGGTGAAAACAAATGCCTGCATAGATATATTAGGTCTCCTCAGAAGTTGTTCGCAAGGTCTCCGTGTTTAGAACTACCAAGATCACCGTATATAGGCGGAGACTTTTTCCCATAGAAACCAATGGGCTTCCGAAAGGGGCTGGGCCTGTAGAGACAGAACCACTAAGGTCACCATACAAGGGAAGGTCTTTCTGCTCCTACAAACCCTCCTAACCCCTCCCGAAAGGGATGGAATCCTCTGGATATAGACCTAACAAAATGACCCTACAGTGGCAGAAATCAATGCCTGTACAAACCTATTAGGTCACTTCCGAAGATGGTTTGCGAGTTCTCTGTGACTAGACCCACCAAGGCTACTGTACAGGGGTGGAGAATTACTACCAAAACACCTAATTAGGCTTCCATACACGGGCAGAGGCTAGGCCTGTAGAGAATGACCCAATAAGGCCACCGTACAGAGGAGGAACCTTGTACTCTCAGCAACCGAAGTAACAGGCTAAAAAAAAATGATGGAATCCTGTGAATACAGACCCAACACAGCCACCGTACAGGGGTGAAAACCAATGCCTGGACAGATATATTAGGTCTCCTCAGAAGTTGTTCGCAAGGTCTTCGTGTTTAGAACTACCAAGATCACCGTATATAGGCGGTGACTTTTTGCCCTAGAAACCAATGGGCTTCCGAAAGGGGCTGGGCCTGTAGAGACAGACTCACTAAGGCCACATACCAGGGTAGAGGCTTGTATTCTTGCAAACCCTCTTAACTCCTCTTAAAAGTGAAGGAATCCTGCGAATACAGACCCAACACTCCACCATATAGAGGTGGAGACCAATGTATGTGTAAACCTATTAGGTCAATTCAGAAGCTGGTTCGTAAGGTCTCTGTGTTTAGACCCACCAAGGCCACCGTATATGGGCAGAAACTTTCTCCCATAAAACTTAGTTGAGCTTCTGGGGAGGGGCAAGTCCTGCAGAGAAAGACCCACTAAGGCCCCCGTAGATCTCTGGAAACGTTTTCTTTCAGCAACTCTATTAGCCCACTCAAAAAAAAAAAAAAGATGTAATCCTGTGAATACCCACCCAACACTGTCACCATACAGGGGTGGAGACCAATGCCTGTATAAACCTATTAGGTTACTTCTGAACCTGGTTCACATGGTCTCACTAGTTAGAACCAGCAATTCTACCGTATAGGGGCGGAGACTTTCATCCATACAACTTAATTCGGCCTCCCACAGGGACAGAGCCTTTAGTGACAGACCCACTACGGCCACCGTACAGGGGTGGACCCTTGTACTCCACCAATCCTATTAGCCCTCTCGAAATGGACCGCATCCTCTGAATCCTGACCCAGCTGAGCCACCATAGAGTGTTGGATGTCATTGCCTGTACAGACCTATTAAATCCCTTCAGAAGTTGGTTAGTGAAGTCTGCGTAGTTAGACTCACCAAGGCCACCGTATGAGTTGGAGACGTTCACCCATAAAACCTATTTAGGCTTCCAGACAAGGGCAGCCCCATTAAGGCCACTGTACTGGGGTTGGGATTTTGGCTCTCTTAAACTCAATTATGCCACTAGACTGGTGGGCGTGGTAGAGGCCTATGAAGGTATACCCCCCAAGGCAACTGTAGGGACAGAGACCTTTGCCCATACTCCCTAATCATTATTATAGAAAGGCAGTGAAGCATGTAGAATCATACCCACTAACACCATTATCCATGGATGGATCCTTTTGCTGTCACAAATGCAATTAGTCTTATCAAAAGTGTGGATGGCCTTTGTACATAATGTTATTGAGGCCATCATACAGACGGGCAGGTGGTGTGAGTTTTGTGGAGGTTGACCCAATAAGGACAGCATACCATGGTGGAGAAAATTCCAGTGGAGCCACTTCGACCACTACAGGGCATCAGAGTTCTGTGTATATCCACTCCACCCCCTCCTCCAGAACATGTAATTTTTAAAAGTGGCTTCTCTCTAGCCTTTAAGCCCTGGTCTTTTAATTTCTCTTGTCTAAGTCTAAAGGTAGCACACCAAGACCTCATTACATAAGGGGAAAGTAAAGTGGAAAGACTCGGTACAACTGGCAGTTCCACAGGCCCAAGGTCTATAAGTGCCTTTTCAGAGTAAAGGACTCAGAGGAGGAACAACAAAGAAGTTTTGAAAACGAGTTTGTAACCAGTTTAAAGCAGGTTATCCAACCCAAACACCCACAATACCTAGGATTAATCTCTGCAGACTGTATTCCAAGCCTCTTCTTCCTAGATTCTGGAGCGTGAAGTAGCTGGAAAGTGAAGTAATCTTCAACTTCCGGTCCCTCCCACTGTTTTCCTGTGGTCTTCTAAATATATCTCTCATGGGAGGCACGCTAGCTCTTATCTTTTGTTCCGGACTAGGAGGTTCCCTCGTCTTATGGTTCTGTCTTTTCTAGTTCATTCTTGCTCATCCATATTGGGTACAAAGCATCCACATGCTTTGTCTCCCTTTCACTACGCTTAGTTTCCATTATCTTCTCCAATTTCCTCTCCTGCCATCAGCTCTCCTACTCTCTCCCCCCTCCTCTTCCCTCCGTTCCAGTCTTCTGTACAGTGTTCTTGTACAGTAGTTCAGTGTTCTTGTCTTGCCCTCCTGTCCCCTCCCTTCTCTCTCCTTCCTCACTCCCCACCTTCCTGCTCCTTTAGCCTTGATTCCCCGCCCTCCCTTACCCTGCCCACCCTCCTTCCACGCCCACCTTCTTATCCTCTCCCCTCCTCTAAAATTCTATCCCTTCCCCACCTACTTCACTCCCCTGCTTTAGTCTATAATATCCTCACCCTCTCTCCTCACTTCCTCCATTCTCCCCTTCTCCTTTCTCCCCTCCTTATTCATCTCTTCCCTTATTTTGCCTTTCCTCTCCAACCTGCCCACCTCTCCTTAGTTTTCTTTTCTTTTGCTTTCTCCTCTTCTCCACTAACCTCCTCTACCCCATCTACCTCTCTCCCTATTTTGGATCCCCTATTTCTTTCCCACGTATCATTATTATTTTGTTATTTCACTCCTTCTTCTACCTACTTCTCCCTTCCCTTTTACTGCCCTCCTCACCATTCCTCAAATCTCTCTTCCTTTCCCATCTGCTTTTCTCCTTGCCTATTTGTCCCCTTCATTCCTTTTCTTTCTCCTCTCTTCCCCTTCTCCACCTCTTCCTCATTCTTCCCTCTCTACCATTCCACTCTCTTGAATCACTATGTGCTCAGGCTGCACTGGAACTTTGTTTTTGTATGGTTGGTCTTGAACTCTCAATACTCTGGATTGCTTGGATTAAAGGTATACAACTAATCTTGATTGTTCCCATATCATCAGAAATTTGCTTTCTCAGGGAGATTTGTTCTGAGGTACTTTGCTTGTAACCTTTCATGGACATAAACTGACAATCAGCCTGCCCGTGTTTCATGAATTCTGAGATTATATGTGTTTACTGTTATACTTAAATCCCATTAAACTTACTTTTCATCCTCATTGTTTGTAGGTGATCAGCCACTTCCATTCAGCAGAATTTGTGCCCAACCCTCAAAATAACGACATTAATCACTGAGATTGCAGGTATGAAGTACTAGTGTGCTTCATCTAGCTACTTTTATCTGGCCTGGTTGAAAAAGGTCATGGTAGATAAAGGAAAAGAGACTGCGATCTGTATAATTTGAAATATGACTGTCTTGTGTTCTCATTTCAGTTCTCTCTACTGCTGTCCAGTACTGGATATAAAACCGTTTATTATATGAAATCATCCCCTTTATCCAAGTATATGGCCTGGCTGCCTGTAATGGGAAATGGGGAGGGCAGCTCATTAGCCAGATGACTGTGTTTGGGTCCTCTGCTGACTGACATAATGGTATGTCCAAGATGTTCAGGAGTGAACTTCTACCCTTATCAGATATTAGTCTTGATTATATTTGCTGCTCTGTTTTCACCCTTGTAGGTATTTTCTGTTATGATCATAATAAATTGCTGACTAGGTTTCTTCCACTAAACATGATTCGAGGAATTTAGTACTTTCATGGGACTCACCAAACTCAAACATTTATGCTCCCTAAAACTCCATTGATAATAGCAATTATAGTTGCTGCCTTAGATTCCTTCACTAAGGAATTAAAAATGTTCTGTTCCAGATGAAACAAGTCAAACTTGAAAATGTTCTTTTCAGTTATTATGTCATCTTCTACCATAAACTGCACACCTGCTTCCATTTTATGGTACATTCATTCATAGATTCTAGTTCCACACAGAGCTAGAATTGGAGAGGTTTGTTTTTGTTTTTATTCCTTTCATTGTTCCATGATTTATTTCAATCATGGGGCAGCAGGCTGAACTTTGTTAGCATCTTCCCAGCCACAAGTGGGGCAATAAGTAATAATAATGTAAGATCAATTAGTATATTTTCTTCTCTTGTGAGTAAACTAATTCTATTGAAGATTACATTTTCATATTTTTTGCATGCCTTAATAACTTTTTTTTTACAGAACTGCAATTAGCCTTTCAATTTGTTGTAAAAATTTTATCTGAGAGAGAACAGATGACACTTTTTCTTTTGAATGTTCCTGGATTATTTTGTTTCACATGATAATTTAGTTATATCCAGTTTTCTGCAAATGTCATAGCTTTGTACTTGAAAGCTGAGTAAAATGTGTGTGTGTGTGTGTGTGTGTGTGTGTGTGTGTGTGTGTGTGTGTGTGTGTGTGTGAAATTCCTGTTTACCTGGTGGTGGTTACCTAAACTTATTGTATGATTTCGTTATTATATAAGATCCATGCTAAACATAATGATACATCTTTATGATAATATCCCTTACGTTCTTTTTTTATGTATTTAGAATGTATATAAATGTATAATACAGTACCTATATTTTATGGATTTTAAACTGCTTTACTGACTTCCATAGTATTTAGACTAATTTAAAACCCCATAAACAGTATAACAGTTTTCTCTTCTCCTCCTAACTTTGCCAAAATTTATTTATAATATTCTCACTGATATAAAATAAATTCTAAATATAGTATATTGATTTGAGTTTCCCTGATGTCTCAAAATGTTTAACTTTTTCATGTTTTTATTAGTCCTTTGTATTTCACTATCCAATTGCCCTCTTACTAAATTGTTTGTGTTTTGCTGTGCATGCTTTTAATTGTTTAAAATTTTTCCATACTAACTCACTGTAATATGAATTAGTAGTAAAATTTTTTTCTATTATTTTATCCCTTCATTCTTGTTGTCACTTTAGTATACAACTAAAATTTCCTTGGTTTTTGATCAGTAGTTGTGATGTGCAGTTAGCTCTGTATCTAGTTCACTTTAATGTTGGTAGCCATCACCTTTATCAGTTAATTCTTTAGGGATGACAGTATAGTAGCAATAAATAATATTCATATTATTGCCCTACTAATGTTAAACATTTTGTATATATAGGACTTGTACATTTTATTTTCTTAGTATCATTTCTTTCTATTTCTTTCAGTTTTTGTTGGAAAATATTTATGAACTTGTTTATATACCTTTAAAGAATTGGTTTTCTTTTGTTTTTTTTATAAAATTCATGCATTTTTGCATTCATTTTCCACTTGCTGCTTCTCTCTTTTGAAGTGGAAATTTCTAGTTTCTTTGGAGATTCAATTGTGTCATGTGATTTTTTTTTCTGGACACTGTCTTATAAGAGGATATTTTTGCTGAAACAGACATATGGGAGGATGTTTTGCTGAGAAATGACATGTGGTATTTTTCAGGAAGCTTCCTGGAAAAAGGGCATGTGATGTTTTGCCAGAGCAGACACTTGAGAGAACACATGATGTTTGGAAAGTGTATTAAGTAAACCCAAGAATCATTGGACAATGTGTGTGGTATTGGTATGACTTATCATTCTTTGCTGGTCATCTTGGGCTTTGGTGACGCTGGTCTTCACTGATGACACTGTATGGTATTGGTTCACATTGCTGTTCTTTGCTTATCATCTTTTCTAGTGACTTCATAGAAAGAAACACACAAAAAACTAGTGGTGTTATTCCTGCATCTTCTTCCTATATCTGTGAACTCGAGCATATTGGCAGAGCCTTGTGGTTTCTTCTGTCTCAAATTTCTGTTGCAGATTCATGAATGATTTTGGTGAGTGAATCACGATACATCAGTTGATTCATGTGAACTTAACTGATAATATCCTGACTACACAGATTGGACTCATCCTAAAGAACTATTCCTAAACAGCTCCATATCTTTCTTTACCCTATTAACCTTTCTTTTCCATTACCTTTGGTGAGTGGTGGGCTAGAAGGGAAGTTAAAGCATACATACACACATATTAAAGTAGGTTTTGAAAGTATAACCCTACACTGTTTAATTTAATATTAATTCTCTAATATTTTAAATTGACAGACCCTATTACATAATTTTCCCTATATACATGTTTTGTTTCAACCCAATGTCTGTCTTTGTGTTTCACAGTGGCCTGCCTGTGCCAATGGCTGCTGTTGAAATTTCTGTCCTCACACTTCCACCTTCTAAGTACTGACAATTATGACTATAAATATATTTTAATGAACAAAACACTTCCTTCACTGCCATGTAGGCTAGTTATAATAGAATCTATGATAGAACTGTGTATTTGTTGTATAAATATTACATAATTATATAATCTTTTGTAATACCACATAATATTTTGAACATATAAATATATGAAGTACATTATGGAAGTCTGTGTATGCACAAAGTCTATAGCAAATGTTTAATTACTTTTTTAGGGCAGCAAGAGATTTTTTTCAAAAACACAAGTTTCAGAATTGATGATTTGACTCACTGTTCTATTATTTATTAGCTTAGAACAAATTTAACAGCTAGGGACAGATAATTCTTTTCTTTGGTTGGAACAAAAAGGTTTACTTGAGATAAACTAATAAAAATAAATGGACTACAAGTATTCATAGAATACCCAAGAAAATAGAATCCCCTTTGAATAACTACCTTGGAATTTTTTTCCCTTTTCCAATTTTCTTCTCTCATTTTATACATGCTGACCACAGCCTCCCCTCCCTTGCCTCCTAACAGTTCCCCATTCTTTCTGCCCCAGATCTCTGTTTCCCTTCAGAAAATAACAACCCACACAAAGAAATAAAACAAACAGTATAACAAAATGCAGTAAGACTAGGCACAGAACCTCATATCAAGTCTGTAAGAGGCAACACAGTAGTAGGAAGGCAAAGGTCCCAAGAGCAGCCAAAAGAGTCAGAGACAACCCCACTCCAATTATTAAGAGTTACTTAAGAATACCAAGCTACAAGACTGTCACATATAAAGCAAAGAGCCTAGGTCAGACCAATGCAGGCTCTTTGATTGCCACTTGCATCTTTGTGAGCCCCTATGAGCCCTGCTTAATTGATTCCGTGAGCTGTGTTCTTCTGCTCTGCTTCACCCCTCTGGTTGTTTCCTTTCCCTGTTCTTCAGGATTGTCTGAGCTTCATCTACTGTTTGGCTATGAGTCTCTGCATCTGTTCCCATCAGATGCTGAAAGAAACCTCTCTGAAGATGATTGGGATAGGCACTGCTCTATGAATATAGCAGAATATCATTAGGAATCATTTCATTGAGGGTTTTGTTTTGTTTTGTTTTGTTTTGTCACTCATGTTTGTTTCTACCCTAGGACTCAGACCCACCTAGCTCCCTGTTTCTAGCGATCCAGGCAGTGTTGGTTGGGCATACTCTTCCTCTTGTGGCTCAAGCCTCATGTTAAAATAGCCATTGTTTGGCCACTTCCTAAAGTGCTGAGCACCTACTTTCCAAGTACACCTCACAGGCAGCACAGGTTGTAAGCAGTAGATTTTGTGGCTGGATTGGTATCACAGTCCCACCAATGTGAGCTTTGTCTGGCTATAGAAGATGGCTGCTTCAGGCTCCATACTCTCCATTATTACTCAGAGTCCTTGCTAGGCTCACCCTCATATGTTCTTGGAAGTTTCCATTACAGAAGGTTTCCACATTTCCCCTCTAACTACCCACTTATTCAAGTTGTCTCTCTCCATAATTTCTCCCTCTGTCCCTCTGCTCCCCACCTGATCCCTTCTGTTCCTCCATACCACCATGAATAATCCCAGTCTTATCTGATCTCAGAGTTTTAATTTATAGGTGTATTCACAGTAATTTGACATGTTCTACAATAGTAGGAGAAATGATCAAGGAGTCTTTATAAATTGTTACAATTCTTTCTGATATTCATTTTTGATATTGATAACATTCATTAACACAGTATTTGTGTTACCATAAATTAGTTAATATTGATGCATTGGTGTTATGTGGAATCCATGGTTATCTTTAAATATTCTGGGGATTTTGAAAATTAAAAATGAGAGGGCTGGAGATATGGCTGATAGCATTTGCTCTATTGTAGAATATCTGGGTTTGGTTCTCAAGACCTGGAAGCTTACAACCATTTGTAACTCCAGTTCTATGAGATCCAGTCCCCTGCACTGTAAACATGCAGCATATTTATATACAGGAAGGTAAAACACTCATCCATATAAAGTTTAATAAAATATTTTTTAAAGAAACCTCTATGATATGAATGTTGCCATAAAAGATTCCTTGTTGTTCATTCATTCACCTCTCTCCATACCTTTAAATACCTTGTCTTTCTAAAGATTTAATAGTTTCTCTTTTTCTAGATAGTCACATAGTTTGAAACATCCAGCATTTATCCTCTTTCAAATAGCCTACTTTCACTTATCTATATTCATGGCTTAGCAGCTTGTTTTTTATTACGACATATTATTCAATTTTATGGATGTTCCAGACATTGTTTATTCATTCATCTATCGAAGAACATCTTGATTTATTCTAAAATGTGACAATTATGAATAAAACTGCTATCAGCATTTGTATAAAGGTTTGTATGGACATAGCTTTCAAATAATGTAAACGTAGAGGAGTTCCATTGCTAGAAACTATGATGAATATATATGATTTTGTAAAGTAATATCAATCTGTCTTTCAAGTATACTGTGCAATTTTACATCAACACTAAAAAAATTGGGAGTTCTCTTGGTTTAAAATTATCCATCATTTTACTGGTAGGTATTTAGGATTTTATTCATTTTATTAAGAGTATAATTATATAGGAAGAAATACCCTGATTCAGATGTTCTCTTATACATGCATTCATTTCAATGTATTGCAAGAACCAAATTCAATTAAGCTATATTACTAACTTTTGCATATAGATTTGTTCCAAGTATTCCTTCATTTTACTGGCTACAAGTAATCATTATTGATAGTTTATTTGGTATTTGATGCTAGGAATTTAGGTCTTCTTTTTAATGTAGCTGGAAGGTAACATTGTTATATTAAAATCCTGGCTTCTATTGATCTAATTTTTTTCTATTAATAGATACCGTCTCATTGATTACTTTTTTAATGTACACTACTTTTGATAATATGTTCTTTATGTAATTTCAAATTAAAAGACAGCTTAAATGATTGTATTAGATATCATTCATGTTCTTTTTTATAAAAAAAGAAGCATTTAATTGGATTAGAATTTACAACGGGGGAGCAAAAGTATGGCAGCAGGAACATCGTTTTCTGATATATGTATTTTATGATATAAATTTTCCTGTTTCACTGGACTCAAGTATTGATGAATATTTAACTTTAAATTTAACTTAGTTCCTAATATTTCTATTTTAATTTTCTCTAGAATTATTGCTCCACCTATGTATTCTTTAGTAATATTTTAGCTAATCTCATAGTATTTTAGGATTTTCTTATTACCATTTTTATCATTTAATAGATAAATTCTGCTGTGTCCTTATAGCATATTTTGTACTATTTATAGTCTTTAATTTCATGGCATTTATGAAATGAGGCAAGATGTCATCTATCTTTGGTATATGTAATTCACACATATACATTATAAATACAGCTTGTGTTTTTAATTCTTAACATTGAGTATTTTCCAGGTACACAAGGATGTTTACTTTTCTGTTTTTTAAATATTTTTATACAGTATACTCTGATTATGTTTCTCCTCACCCAACTCCTCTAAGATCCTTGTCATCTCCCCTTCCATTGAATCTAAACTCTTTTATTCCTTAGAAAGTAATTATGCCTCCAAATAATAATAATAAAATGTATTGTTTCTTTTTATCACTAGATATTATTCAATTGTAAGGATATTCCAGACAAATTAGAATAGAACAAAACATACAAGTAGACAGAACCAAAACAAAAGCACACATTTGCACCAACAGAAATTCCAAAAAGACATAAAATCAGAAATTATAATATATAAGGAAAAGACCTTTAAGGGATTAAAAAAAGCTCAAACAAAGTACTAGGAGATTGGACAACAACAACAACAACAACAACAACAACAACAACAAAAACAAAATCACTCAAAATACCACCAAAATTGTTTTCTGTTGGCCTTCTTTATGGGATCTGCCCTTTAATGTAGATGTAGAACTAGTGATACTGCTTAAAACTAAAGTTTCCTTTGCAAGAAGTTATCAATAGGAGATAGCCTCTAGATTAGTAGAAGTTATCAATAGGAGATAGCCTCTAGATTAGTAAAGTAGAGCTTGTGTTCACTTTCTCTCTCAGCATTGGGAACACATCGGGCTTAGACCTGTCTGTGCTGTGTAAATTATGCATCAGTCGTGTTGCTTCATTGGTGAGCCAATGAGGATGAAATACCACAGAATCAATGTAAATCTTTAAATATACATGTAGATCTGAATTGTTGATAGTGGTTTTCTGTTTAATTGTCTTTTGTTTGGTTGGGATTTTTATTTCTTTTTGTATTTGTATTCTGTATTTCTTTGAGATTTTCAGTACATCATTTCTCTTTCCAACTGCCCCTCATGAACCCATCACCCACTTTCCTTCAAATTTGATTTTAATTGTTGTTATATATGTTTGTGTATATGTATATAGTTTATATGCATACATACATATATGTACATGTTTTCACATAAATAAAACCCACTCAGTCTAAATAATGTTATATGTATATGCTTTCAGGGATGATCACTTAGTATATTTGACAATTGTGCTACAGTGTGCCTGTGGAGATCAGATGACATTTTGTGGGAGTTGCTTCTCTCCCTCCAACATGTTGGTGACAGGAATGGGACTTAGATGCACAGACTTGTGAGATAATTGTGTTTACCCTCTGAGCCATCTTACTGGCCCAATTTATTTTTTATTTTCCAGATAGAGCAAGGGAACACTCAGTTAATGGATTAGTGACAATTCTATTACAACATAGGATCAAAATTCAGTTTTAATTATCTACTAAAATGTCTGTCAATGAGGAGATTCTGGGAGTATAGGTGTAATGAACACATACAGTGCACATTATACCTCTGTACTCTTTGTATATAAATTTGAGAACATGTAAATGTAACTTTTATTCACCAGATGTAATTGTGGTCTCAGAGGCTTACTGATTAATAAGTTTACCTTTTCTAGTTCGTTTAAAACTCTGGTTGGTTGGTTCAACTCAGCTATTCTGGCTGAAACTCATCTCCAAGCTGACTGATTCAAACTAGCTTCTCTTGGCATCTGAAATTTTGCTCTGCTTGGCCTCAACTTAACTCTGGCTATCTATTCTAATCCTCTGGATCCTTCTCATTCATTATCCTCTGTTTTGTTCATTTATCATCCGAAACCAGTCTCTGTAAAACTAACCCTGTAAATCGCCCTCCCTCTGCCCTACTCTGCTGCTGCTGTTGCTCTTCAGAGAAGAGGCATCACCTAGCCCACATTCAAAATCCATCACTAAGATAATTCTATACTAATGCCTATGTATGAATACATGCAATAATAATTGGAAATACGAGACAATATTATTACTAAAATCCAGTTCAGTCACTGCAGTGAATCCTTGGTGAGATTGCATATTCTAAAAGTAATTATTGATATTATTGTGAAGGTTAATACTTCCTTCCACTGGATTGTACACTGAACAGAATCTATACTAATTTAGTAAATAACCTTAGAGAACAGAGAATAAGCCTGTCAGCACATCTGATGTCTGTAAGCCATTACTGTATTATGTTAATAGAGGTGGAACAACCCACCTTAACTATGGCATCACCATTCCACTGGCTGGGGTCCTGGACTATATAAAAACATTGGATATAAGCACTAGGTACTCTCAGTTTTATAAGTGCACATGCAATGTGAACAGCTGGACTCTTGCTTCTGCCACCATGTCACTCTCCCCTACTACAAAATTTTTCTCATCATGATAGAATGATCCCCTCAAACTATAAACCAAACCTCTCCTCACTCAAATTGCTTCTTGCCAGTTATTTAGTCCCAGAAATGAGAAAATAACAAATCCATCATTTTACTTTTCATGGAATATATCACAGTGACAATTCTTTTTTTTTTCTTTTGTTGGATATTTTTTTTTAATTTACACTTCAAATGTTATTCCCTTTCCCAGTTTTCTGGACATAAGCCCACTATCGCATCCCCTTCCCCTTCTTCTATAAAGGTGTTCCCCTCCCTATGCACCCCTCTTCCCGCCACCCCTCCAACCTTCCCCTACACTGGGTGTCCAACCTTGGTAGGACCAAGGGCTTCTCCTTCCATTGGTGCTGAACAAGGCCATCCTCTGCTACATATGCAACTGGAACCATGGGTCAGCCTTTGGGTATTGGTTTAGTCCCTGGGAGCTCTGGTTGGTTGTCATTGTTGTTCTTTTGGGGTTTCAAGTCTCTTCAGCTCTTTCAATCCCTTCTCTAATTCCTCCAACGGGGGTCCAGTTCTCAGTTCATTGATTTGCTGCTAGCATTCGCCTATGTATTTGACATGCTCTGGCTGTATCTCTCAGGAGATATCTATATCCGGTTCCTGTCAGCATGCACTTCTTAGCTTCACCAATCTTATCTAGTTTTGGTGGCTGTATATATATGGGCCACATGTGGGGCAGGCTCTGAATGGCTGTTCCTTCAGTCTCTGCTCCAAACGTTGCCTCCATATCCACTCCTATGAATATTTTTGTTCCTCATTTAAGAAGGAGAGAAGCATCCACACTTTGGTACTCCTTATTCTTGACCTCCATGGGTAATCCGAGCTTTTGGGCTAATATCCACTTATCAGTGAGTACATACCATGTGTAGTTTTTGTGATTGACTTATCTCATTCAGGATGACATTTTCTAGTTCCATCCATTTGCCTATGAATTTCATGAAGTCATTGTTTTTAATAGCTGAGTAGTACACCATTGTGTAGATATACCACATTTTCTGTATCCATTCCTCTGCTGAAGGACATCTGGGATTTTTCCAGCTTCTGGCTATTATAAATAAGGCTGCTATGAACATAGTGGAGCATGTGTTCTTGTTATATGTTGGAGCATCTTTTGGGTATAGCTCAGGAGTGGTATAGCTCAGGAGTACAGTTTTCTGAGGAACCTCCTGACTGATTTCCAGAGTGGTTGTACCAGCTTGCAATCCCAACAACAATGGAGGAGTGTTCCTATTTCTCCACATCCTCACCAGCATCTGTTGTCACCTGAGATTTTTAATTTAGACATTCTGACTGTTGTGAGGTGGAATTTCAGAGTTGTTTTGATTTGCATTTCCTTAATGGCTAAGGATGTTGAGCATTTCTTTAGGTATTTCTCAGCCATTCGATATTCCTCAACTGATAATTTTTTGTTTAGCTATGTACCCCATTTTTAATGGGGTTATTTTGGCTCTCTTGAGTCTAACATCTTGTGTTCTTTGTATATTTTGGATATTACCCCTCTATCAGATGTGGGATAGGTAAAGATCTTTTAATAATCAGTTGGTTGGTGTTTTTTCCTAAAGACAGTGTCCTTTGCCTTACAAAAGCTTTGCAGTTTTATGAGGTCCCATTTGTTGATTCTTGATCTTAGAGCATAAGCCATTGGTGTTTTGTTCAGGAATTTTTCCCCAGTGCCCATGTGTTTGAGACACTTCCCCACTTTGTCTTCTATTAGTGTGAGTGTATCTGGTTTGATGTGGAGGTCCTTGATCCACTTGGATTTAACCTTTGTACAGGGTTATAAGAATGGATCCATTTGCATTCTTCTACATGCTGACCTCCAGTTGAACCAGCACCATTTGTTGAAAATGCTATCTTTTTTCCACTGGATGGTTTAGCGCCTTTGTCAAAGATCAAGTGACCATAGGTGTGGGGGTTCATTTCTGAGTCTTCAGTTCTATTCCACTGATCTACCTGTCTGTCTCTGTACCAACACCATATAGATTTTTATCACTATTGCTCTGTAATACAGCTTGAGAAAAGGGATGGCGATTCTCCCAGAAGTTCTTTTATTGTTGAGGATAGTTTTTGCTATCCTGTTTTGGTTTTTTGTATTTTTTTGTTTTTTTTTTGTTATTCCAAATGAATTTGCAAATTGCTTTTACTAAATCTATGAAGAATTGAGTTGGAATTTTGATGGGGATTGCATTGAATCTGTTGATTGCTTTTTTCAAAATACCCATTTTTACTATATGAATCCTGCTGATCCATGAGCATGGGAGGTCTTTCCATCTTCTGAGATCTTCAATTTCTTTCTTCAGAGACATGACATTCTTGACATACAGATCTTTCAGTTGCTTGGTTAGAGTCACACTGAGGTATTTTATATTATTTGGGAGTATTGCGAAGGATGTCATTTTTCTAATTTCTTTTTCAGACTGTTTATCCTTTGAGTAGAGGAAGACTACTGATTTGTTTGAGTTAATTTTATACCATTACATGTTGCTGAAGTTGTTTATCAGACATAGTAGTTCTCTGGTGGAACTTTTAGGGTCACTTAAGTACATTGTCGGATCATCTGCCAACAGTGATATTTTGACATCTTCCTTTCCAATTTGTATCCGTTTGACCTCCTTTTGTTGTTTTCTTGCTTTGGCTAGGACTTCAACTACTGTATTGAATAAGTAGAGAGAGAGTGGGCAGCCTTGTCTAGTCCCTGATTTTAGTGGGATTGCTTCAATTTTCTCTCCATTTAGTTTAATGTTAGCAACTGGTTTGCTGTATATGGCTTTTACTATATTTAGGTATGGGCCTTGAATTCCTGATCTTTCCAGGACTTTTATTGTGAAGGGGTGTTGAATTTTGTCAAATGCTTTTTCAGCATCTCACAGTGACAGTTCAAAACCTTGACCAACTGCACCAAGTCTATTACATCAGAAAGCTAAATTGTCTTCCCCAGTAGTTTTACTTCAGAGAATCTAATTTTTGATAATTACAGTTAAGATTCTCGTTTTGTTCTTGCTTTAGTTCTTTAATATGAGTTGTACAATTTGAGACTCTGGTGCCTTTTTTGAAAGTTTTCCCTCAGGTATCTCCATAATCTGGAACACTATTATTACTAAAATGTTCAACTTCCAGATACCCAAGAGATATTTATGTCTCAGGATATTTGCATTTTATAGACTTAATTTGCCACACCTTTCAAACAATTTTTTGAGTGCTCACATATGATACAATCACAAATGATTGAAACAACTTTCAATGATTCTATCATAGAAATCATAACATTGCAAGACTAGTATTTTGTTTTCACAAAACAGGTTAATATCCAGTCAGTGCTTGTAGATAAAATGAGCAAAAGCAAAATGTTACTGACTGAGTTTGAATATGTTTTTGAACTAGAATACTGAACACCTGACTTTTCCATGGAATCCTAACTCCAGATATTGAGGAATATGTAGCCCCAGCTGGCCATCTCTTGTCACCAAAGAAGCGTCTGGTACTGGGACTGAGTTATAGCCAATTGAGTTGTAGGCCAAAAGTGCCCCATGGAAATCCCCAAACAACCCAGAGTATTTCCAAGATATTAGGTTGCTCTCTAAAAATGACACCAATGGATTCACTGCTAAAAACAATATCCATACAACTCATTGAAAATTGGGAGGTCAAACTGGTATCTACATAGAACCTTCACCCCTATATTCTAATGTCTTTTGCATGGAAAGATAACCTGGAAACTACCAAAGAAAAACACAAACACCAACCCAGCCATTAAACCCTTTTATCTACAATGCTGTCCTGCCTGCGATAATATTCTAGGGCAAAGGTAGCACAAAGCTTGTGGGCGTAACCAACTAGTGTTGTTTGACTTAATTCTCACTGCACAAAATGGAATTCACCCAACATTTCTTGGGTGGCCAAGATCTGAAGACTAAATAGCCCAGACATCTAGGGTAAAACTAAATACTTAAAAATGTAACAATAAAATGACTACTAATGATATTCTATGCTTATAGACAGATGCCTTATTCAGCCATCATCAGAAAGGCTTCCTTTTGAAGCATATGGAAACAAATACAGAGACTCAAATCCAGGCATTGCAGTTGCATGCACACACACACACACACACACACACACACACACACACACACGAGGGGGGAGAAGAGAGGGAGAAGGGGACAGAGAGGGAGAGGGATAGGGAAAGATTTGGGGGAAGGAGACAGAGAGACAGACCTTGGAACACAGATCTACATGAGGTATCTCCATCAAATCTCTCCTCCGTTCAACATCTGTTGATGGAAAAGAAGGCAGAAAGAACATAAGAGCCAGAGGGGATTGGGGACATCAGTAGAATAAGGCCCTGTAAACCTACTAAGCAAAATACATATGAACTCATAAAGGCTGAAGCAGCAAGCACACAACCTACACAGATCTGCATCAGGCCCTCTGCATATATATTAAAGTTTTTAGTATAGTACTTTTATGTGACTCCTGGATGTGCAAATGAGTGTGTGGGTCTCTGATTCTTGTGCCATCTCCTGGGGCTCTTTTCCTTCTGTTGGTTTATTTTGTCTGACTTTGATGTAATGGCATTTGTTTCACATTCTTTTTTGTTAAAAACACTATTGAGAAAAATTAAATGCTTATAATTTTTGTTTTATATATATGAGTTTTTTGTCTGCCTCTATATCTGTGCACCATGTGCATGAAGTGTCCTTAGAGGCCAGAAATGGGCATCTGATCCCCTGGGTCTAGTGTAACAACAGATGTTGTTGTGGGTTTGTTTGTTTGTTTGTTTGTTTGTTTGTTTGTTTTTGGAGACAGGCACATGCTCCACCCTTGCTTCCTACACTTCTCTCCAAATCCCTTAATACCATCCAGATGCAGGAATAATAACTTCATGTTGAGAATCAGGAATTTGTGGTTTTACTCATTAGCTTATTCATTTAGATGCAGTGAAATAGTCAACTGCCGTCTATGTTTTCAATGCAGTTTTGTGTACTCAAAAGACTAATTCAGAGATGCTAACAAGACTAAAATCCAGGGCTGAACAGCTTGTGTGTCATCAGTGAACATGGGCCAGACATTCCATGGGACTGAGTTTCTGTTTTCTCATATGTGGGCTGTAGAAAGGATAATGGCTATTTTCTAAGTGAGGTTCTGTGCTCTCATCAGTTGATTCTCAACAAACACAAGCTTACTTCAGTAGAGTCTCAACAAACATGCACTCTCAACCTGTCTCCTTCCACCTCATGTTCCCCAGAGTTCCTTTTTCTACCTGAATTCAAACTAGCTGTCTCTGCTCTCATTGCAACTGGACTCTTTTCCAAGCTGTATCTGCCTAGCTCACAGGTAGCCATGCAGCCCTATTAAGGCAGAGATTTCCAGTCAAGATTGGGGAAGGCTTCAGAACAGAAGAGACAGGGGCAATGACGGGATGTTACTTACATATATGTAGGCCATAATGAGGTCACCAGAAAGAAGCTTATCTCATCACCACCACATGGCCTTTTCCCCCTTGTTTTTAATTTTGAGATGAGATAGGATCTCATGTATCCCAAGCTAACCTACAATTCCCAGTACAGTCACGAATGATTTTGAACTTCTATGTTTGTATGTATGTATGTTTTATTTTGACATGCCAAGCACATCCCCCTCCAAGAGAGGGTTCCCAGGTGGGCCCAACCCTATCAGAGGAGAAGGGGAGGTAGGAGGGTCTCAACAGCTGATTGTGACCTGAATCTGGATCCTCTGCAAGATCTACAAGTGCTTGTAACTACTCATGTATCTCTCTAGTTACATCATGTTTATTTCTTTGATGGAATTTCAGTTTTATATTTTAACAAAAGGAACAAAGCCAAAGTCATACATTTTATTTTTAAAATGCTAAGATTTATTGATAACAGTTAATACCTCCTAATTTCTTCACAATGCAATATCAATAAGGTTCTATTAAACTAATGCCAGAAACATAAAATCCATTTTTCACTGTGCTATTTGTAAACCAATATTATATCCTCAACACCTACAAATATGTCTGTACCACGAAAATTGACCTAATTTAATAGGTAGTACCTACATTTTCTTATTCAACTTTTGCATAAAATAATTAAACAAATTCACATGTTTCTGTAGAAATCTTTAACAGAAATTAAATGTACAGGTAACATTTGATCTTTATAGTAATAAGAAATAACCTGGTCAATTAGAACATATGGAGGAAACAAAATTACAATACCAGACATGCAGCATGATAATAAAACCCAACCAGTGCCTTGTGCTCACTTATTCATAGAAGATAAGGGCAGGTTTGTTCATTTTTTTCTTATTCATTTCAAAAGTATTAATCAATTAATACTTCTAGCACAAGTCCAAAGATTATTCAAAGATCGAATGCAAGTGAGTTTTGAACCTCTTTCCATTTTGATCCATGTATCTAATCCTAGAATGAAAGAAGATACCTGTTACATGCAGAATCTAAGTTGAAGGTCAGTAATTATGTGTTATGATAGAATTTGACCTTTGAGTTCAAATTCGCTACAGTCTTAAAATATAGGATGTAAATGGAAAAAGCGACTTTACTAATTTGAAATTCTTCCTCCAAGTCCTTAGTGACAGGTAGTTCTTGGATTTTTATTTCCCTCGGCTTTTGATACCTTCATCATTGTTTCTAAAGGAAACATCTACTGTGCTATTAAGTAGGATGATCTGGAAGGAGTGTTGTGTGTCCTAACAGGAGTAAGTAGCTATAGAATTAAGAGAATATAGAATTGTTATTATAATGATGGCCTAAAATCTTTCTCCTGCCACAATCTTGATACCATCACATTAAAAACTTTACTTTTTTGCCTTTGTTTTTTTTTTTTTTTTTTAGCATTGTTCCAATGGTGGGAATGACTCGTGCTAAATAAACACTTTACCATTGAGATACTTTAAAATATCTTTTAGGTGACTGTGTAAAACATCTAGATTTACTGTGCTCATTATTCAAAAAGCATAGGACTTCTTGTTTTCCTGCTTCAAGTTATGGAGATGATCTCTAGCCTATTCATAACATTAAAGGAAGTAGTAAGGAAATGTTTCAATCTTTGCTTTTAGTTTGCTAGCTCTGAAACAGTTTGTGAGACAGTCCCTTGCTACCAGTTATTTTAGATTCATCTAACTCGCCAAGCCATTTATAACTTAGTATTACCTCCTTCGTAGACCTTAGATCTCAAGTAGCCTTGCCTCAGCTTATATTTGATAGTTCAGGCCATTCGACTACTTAGGCCATCTCCATCGCATCTTTACACTTGTGATTTAGAAATTAGCTACAGTCATATAAAAATATCATCCATCTGCAGCCTCTGGAAAGCTATTCTGCAATCAGTGGCTTGGCCTTTCTGTTGTTCTGTATCACCCTTCCAAAACAGTTTCTAAATTATTGCCTAAGGCCTAAGAGAGACAGTAAGCAGTTCATTTAATTTATTACATAATTATTCCATAATTCTTAAATAAGCTTAAAAAGTCTTTCTCTGTGTATGTTTGTCTTTGTGTGTGTGCACGTGTGTGCACGTGTGTGCACGTGTGTGTGTGCGTGTGTGTAAGCATGTGTATATTTTAGCAAAATACTAATGGAAGGCCTACAGCTGGCAAAGGTACTTGCCACCAACACCAACCTCTACACACCTGCCATGGCAACAGGGGACACACACACCCATACATACACACACACAAACACACAGACAGTGCAAATACTAAAGAATTAATAAAAGAAATATTAAAGGAATTAAATAACAATTTACTGTTGTGTACTTTTCTGTTTTTACTTATCCTTATCCAAATTGTCATGCTATTTGGTTCTACATTATTAAAATGGTCACAGATTTCTGTTTCTTTTGGAAAATATCAAAACGCTAATGGAAAATGCAAGATATAGCAACAACTAGGTGATCTATATGCTTTATAGACTTAACCTCTATAGTCTAAAAAATATTTAAAGGAACAGTTAGAAGGAAATAAACATTTTCTGTGGCTGCCACAGCCTCCTAGAGCCCAGAGAAACCCGTTGGTGGCAACTCCCCTGCACCAGGTAGGGCACTAGTCATTCTAAATTATTGCTAATGGGGGAGAAAAAGAGAGAGCTGGAACATGAAGTTGGATGGGTAAGGGTGCAGGGACGATTTGGGAGGATTGAGAGGAAATAATAATATATAATCAAAATATATTGTGTGGAAAAATATATAAAATTATTTTCTGAAAAGCTAAGGCCCACAAAAACAAAATATACAGAGCTACAAAAATTAGAGAAAGATGGGAAAACTTCAAAATAAAAATGTATCACTGCCTAACAACTTAAAGCAAACAGTTTGATTTACCCTTGAATATTTCTGGAATATTGACCATCCCACAACTTCCTCAGAAGGTTAACATGGGAAATACGATAACATATTGATATTAATATCTTACTGTATACACTATTGTTTGTGAATACAAATGTAGACACTTCAATTCCTTGTGAACTTGGTGTTAACGCTACCTGTCTATGGTTTTCCTCCCCGTAGCATCTGTTTTCTTCCCTCCTGGTTTACTCACTCACTTTAATTAAATCAGTATTCCATATAATTTCCCTCTCTGGTATCTCAGTTTTATGTGGAACTCAAAGGGTATAACCCAATCAATTTACATAAATTTGATTACATAAATTCAGTCAGTTTACAGCAGCAGTTGCCCATTAGTTCATGAGCCTATGATGGGGGTGGGCTATTATTGTGTATGGGCTAAAAAGTATGGATTGATGTGTAGTGTTCATGCCTGATTATGGAGGATTGCTAAAGGATTGGGAAACATTTCTAGGCAGGGAACATTAAAGAGCATAGCTTATGCCTTATCTAAAAGATTCAAGTAAGTATGTCAAAGGGATCTTATAATGAAGCCCTAACAGATCAGCTTCTTGCCTCTCAAAGGACTATGCATCAGATACCTTACATGGAAAAACACTTTTAGTTTACAACTAGGAGGAACTTGATATTCATGAGTTTTTTGATGTTGTTTGTTCTTTTATTCCTTTTTATTTTTTAAGGATGATGCACTCCATTAGATAAATGTGTTTAAAAACAATAATCTTTTTTCCTCCTTCCCCAAAGTGAAGTCACTCAACATATCTAATCCTGTTTTTGCATATCTAAACTGAGTGAACAAGCCTAATATTTGTCTATTTTAAAACATGCAGGATACACGAGACTCTACTCTTAAGGACTCTGTATTCAAGAAATTTTTAGTTTAGAACATGTGTGGGAGGCTGTCATTGTAAAGAGATACTTCTAAAGTTTTGTTTTTCCTTTTTACTGTGACTACATAACCTTTGTCTTGTTTAGAAATGTAGACATGTTGAATGTTGAAATACTTCCTTTCCTCCTTTTTTCCATAAAATAAATAGTTCAAATTTGGATTGCTAGTTATTCATTTGTATTGTAGAAATAAAACCTTTTGTTCATTAGTTAATGCTGATTATTTTGCATCTCACCTTTAAGGAACAAGGAACAATTAGACTCTTAATTATCTTGAAGTTGGAAAATGTGAATATCAATACAGAGGACTCATGTTTATGTGGCTGTTCTCTGTATGTAAATCTGGGGAAGCCTGACAACACACATTTTGTGCTTATCTAAAATTTGAATAAGTTGCTTGGAGACTAGGAATCAGAGCTGCAGTGTGATACTGTTTAGTATGTCCCAAACTAGATTGTTAAAAAGACTTAATGCTTTCTGCAAGGCAATTTATTTTCAGGACTAAATGCATTTCTATTATTAAAACAAAGGAAAGGCTGCCGCCACGGAGAGCTCGTAGACAGCACCCCACGAGCAAACTTGAGCCTTGGGACCACAGGTAAGACCAACTTTTCTGCTGCAAGAGACCTGCCTGGTGAACTCAGGACACACAGAGGCAAAATTCCTCTAGGACCGGGCACTTCCGGTGTTTACCTGGAGTCCCAAACCCACGGATCCCGGCCCGCAGCAGCTCTCTGCTCCCAAACCACGTAGGAGAGAGACCTCACCGCCTGGTCAGGTGGGCACTCCTGAGGCTGCAGAGCGGAAGAGACCACCAACACTGCCCACCCATGCCCACATCCCTGGCCCAAGAGGAAACTGTATAAGGCCTCTGGGTTCCCGTAGAGAAGGGCCCAGGAGCAGCAGGACCGCTGCGGCTGAGACACCGCCAGAACCTTAAGGGACCTACTGGATAAACAGTCCTCTGCACCCAAATCCCGTGGGAAGGAGAGCTAAATCTTCAGAGAGGCAGACACGCCTGGGAAACCAGAAGAGACTGCACTCTGCACACATCTCTGACGCCAGAGGAAAAGACCAAATGCCATCTGGAACCCTGGTGCACGGAAGCTCCCGGAAAGGGCAGCACAGATCTTCCTGGTTGCTGCCGCCGCAGAGAGCTCGTAGACAGCACCCCACGAGCAAACTTGAGCCTCAGGACCACAGGTAAGACCAACTTTTCTGCTGCAAGTGACCTGCCTGGTGAACTCCAGACACAGGCCCACAGGAACAGCTGAAGACCTGTAGAGAGGAAAAACTACACGCCCGAAAGCAGAACACTCTGTCCCCATAACTGGCTGAAAGAAAACAGGAAAACAGGACTACAGCACTCCTGACACACAGGCTTATAGGACAGTCTAGCCACTGACAGAAATAGCAGAACAAAGTAACACTAGAGATAATCTGATGGCGAGAGGCAAGCGCAGGAACCCAAGCAACAGAAACCAAGACTACATGGCATCATCTGAGCACAATTCTCCCACCAAAGCAAACACAGAATATCCAAACACACCAGAAAAGCAAGATCTAGTTTCAAAATCATATTTGATCATGATGCTGGAGGACTTCAAGAAAGACGTGAAGAACTCTCTTAGAGAAACACAGGAAAACATTAATAAACAAGTAGAAGCCTACAGAGAGGAATCGCAAAAATCCCTGAAAAAATTCCAGGAAAACATAAATAAACAAGTAGAAGCCCATAGAGAGGAGTCACAAAAATCCCTGAAAGAATTCCAGGAAAACACAATCAAACAGTTGAAGGAATTAAAAATGGAAATAGAAGCAATCAAGAAAGAACACATGGAAACAACTCTGGATATAGAAAACCAAAAGAAGAGACAAGGATCTGTAGATACGAGCTTCACCAACAGATTACAAGAGATGGAAGAGAGAATCTCAGGAGCAGAAGATTCCATAGAAATCATTGACTCAACTGTCAAAGATAATGTAAAGCGGGAAAAGCTACTGGTCCAAAACATACAGGAAATCCAGGACTCAATGAGAAGATCAAACCTAAGGATAATAGGTATAGAAGAGAGTGAAGACTCCCAGCTCAAAGGACCAGTAAATATCTTCAACAAAATCATAGAAGAAAACTTCCCTAACCTAAAAAAAGAGATACCCATAGGCATACAAGAAGCCTACAGAATTCCAAATAGATTGGACCAGAAAAGAAACACCTCCCGTCACATAATAGTCAAAACACCAAACGCACAAAATAAAGAAAGAATATTAAAAAGCAGTAAGGGAAAAAGGTCAAGTAACATATAAAGGCAGACCTATCAGAATCACACCAGACTTCTCGCCAGAAACGATGAAAGCCAGAAGATCCTGGACAGATGTCATACAGAACCTAAGAGAACACAATGCCAGCCCAGGTTACTGTATCCTGCAAAACTCTCAATTAACATAGATGGAGAAACCAAGACATTCCATGACAAAACCAAGTTTACACAATATCTTTCTACAAATCCAGCACTACAAAGGATAATAAATGGTAAAGCCCAACATAAGGAGGCAAGCTCTAGCCTAGAAAAAGCAAGAAAATAATCGACTTGGCAACAAAACAAAGAGAAAAAAAGCACGCAAACATAACCTCATAGCCAAATATGAATATAACAGGAAGCAATAATCACTATTCCTTAATATCTCTCAACATCAATGGCCTCAAATCCCCAATAAAAAGACATAGATTAACAAACTGGATACGCAACAAGGACCCTGCATTCTGCTGCCTACAGGAAACACACCTCAGAGACAAAGACAGACACTACCTCAGAGTGTAAGGCTGGAAAACAACTTTCCAAGCAAATGGTCGGAAGAAGCAAGCTGGAGTAGCCATTCTAATATCAAATAAAATCAATTTTCAACTAAACGTCATCAAAAAAGATAAGGAAGGACACTTCTAATTCATCAAAGGAAAAATCCACCAAGATGAACTCTCAATCCTAAATATCTATGCCCCAAATACAAGGGCACCTACATACGTAATAGAAACCTTACTAAAGCTCAAAACACACATTGCACCTCACACAATAATAGTAGGAGGTTTCAACACCCCACTATCATCAATGGACAGATCATGGAAACAGAAATTAAACAGAGACCTAGACAGACTAAGAGAAGTCGTGAGCCAAATTGACTTAACAGATATATATTGAACATTCTATCCTAAAGCAAAAGGATATATCTTCTTCTCAGCTCCTCATTGTACTTTCTCCAAAATTGACCTTATAATTGGTCAAAAAACAGGCATCAACAGGTACAGAAAGATAGAAGTAATACCATGCGTGCTATCGGACCACCACGGCCTAAAGCTGGTCTTCAATAACAGTAAGGGAAGAACGCCCACATATACGTGGAAATTGAACAATGCTCTACTCAACGATAACCTGGTCAAGGAAGAAATAAAGAAAGAAATTAAAAACTTTTTAGAATTTAATGAAAATGAAGGTACAACATACCCAAACTTATGGGACACAATGAAAGCTGTGCTAAGAGGAAAACTCATAGCGCTGAATGCCTGCAGAAAGAAACAGGAAAGAGCATATGTGAGCAGCTTGACAGCACACCTAAAAGCTCTAGAACAAAAAGAAGCAAATACACCCAGGAGGAGTAGAAGGCAGGAAATAATCAAACTCAGAGCTGAAATCAACCAAGTAGAAACAAAAAGGACCATAGAAAGAATCAACAGAACCAAAAGGTGGTTCTTTGAGAAAATCAACAAGATAGATAAACCCTTAGCCAGACTAACGAGAGGACACAGAGAGTGTGTCCAAATTAACAAAATCAGAAATGAAATGGGAGACATAACTACAGATTCAGAGGAAATTCAAAAAATCATCAGATCCTACTATAAAAACCTATATTCAACAAAACTTGAAAATCTGCAGGAAATGGACAATTTCCTAGACAGATACCAGGTACCAAAGTTAAATCAGGAACAGATAAACCAGTTAAACAACCCCATAACTCCTAAGGAAATAGAAGCAGTCATTAAAGGTCTCCCAAACAAAAGGGCCCAGGTCCAGACGGGTTTAGTGCAGAATTCTATCAGACCTTCATAGAAGACCTCATACCAATATTATCCAAAATATTCCACAAAATTGAAACAGATGGAGCACTACCGAATTCCTTCTATGAAGCCACAATTACTCTTATACCTAAACCACACAAAGACCCAACAAAGAAAGAGAACTTCAGGCCAATTTCCCTTATGAATATTGATGCAAAAATACCCAATAAAATTCTGGCAAACCGAATCCAAGAGCACATCAAAACAATCATCCACCATGATCAAGTAGGCTTCATCCCAGGCATGCAGGGATGGTTTAATATACGGAAAACCATCAACATGATCCATTATATAAACAAACTGAAAGAACAGAACCACATGATCATTTCATTAGATGCTGAGAAAGCATTTGACAAAATTCAACACCCCTTCATGATAAAAGTCCTGGAAAGAATAGGAATTCAAGGCCCTTACCTAAACATAGTAAAAGCCATATACAGCAAACCAGTTGCTAACATTAAACTAAATGGAGAGAAACTTGAAGCAATCCGACTAAAATCAGGGACTAGACAAGGCTGCCCACTCTCTCCCTACTTATTCAATATAGTTCTTGAAGTTCTAGCCGGAGCAATCAGACAACAAAAGGAGGTCAAGTGGATACAGATCGGAAAAGAAGAAGTCAAAATATCACTATTTGCAGATGATATGATAGTAAATTTAAGTGATCCCAAAAGTTCCACCAGAGAACTACTAAAGCTGATAAACAACTTCAGCAAAGTGGCTGGGTATAAAATTAACTCAAAAAAATCAGTTGCCTTCCTCTACACAAAAGAGAAACAAGCCGAGAAAGAAATCAGGGAAACGACACCATTCATAATAGACCCAAATAATATAAAGTACCTCCTTGTGACTTTAACTAGGCAAGTGAAAGATCTGTATTATAAGAACTTCAAGCCTCTGAAGAAAGAAATTGATGAAGACCTCAGAAGATGGAAAGATCTCCCATGCTCATAGATTGGCAGGATTAATATAGTAAAAATGGCCATTTTACCAAAAGCAATCTACAGATTCAATGCAATCCCCATCAAAATACCAATCCAATTCTTCAAAGAGTTAGACAGAACAATTTGCAAATTCATCTAGAATAACAAAAAATCCAGGATAGCTAAAACTATCCTCAACAATAAAAGGACTTCAGGGGGAATCACTATTCCTGAACTCAAGCAGTATTACAGAGAAATAGTGATAAAAACTGCATGGTATTGGTACAGAGACAGACAGATAGACTAATGGAACAGAATTGAAGACCCAGAAATGAACCCACACACCTATGGGCACTTGATTTTTGACAAAGGAGCCAAAACCATCCAATGGAAAAAAGATAGCATTTTCACCAAATGGTGCTGGTTCAACTGGAGGTCAACATGTAGAAGAATGCAGATCGATCCATGCTTATCACCCTGTACAAAGCTTAAATCCAAGTGGATCAAGGACCTCCACATCAAACCAGATACACTCAAACTAATAGAAGAAAAACTAGGGAAGCTTCTGGAACACATGCGCACTGGACAAAATGTCCTGAACAAAACACCAATGGCTTACGCTCTAAGATCAAGAATCGACAAATTGGATCTCATAAAACTGCAAAGCTTCTGTATGTAAGTGTAACTGTGGTTAGGACAAAACGGCAACCAACAGATTGGGAAAAGGTCTTCACCAATCCTACAACAGATAGAGGCCTTTTATCCAAAATATACAAAGAACTCAAGAAGTTAGACCACAAGGAGACAAATAACCCTATTAAAAATGGGGTTCAGAGCTAAACAAAAAATTCACAGCTGAGGAATGCCGAATGCCTGAGAAACACCTAAAGAAATGTTCAACATCTTTAGTCATAAGGGAAATGCAAATCAAAACAACCCTGAGATTTCACCTCACACCAGTGAGAATGGCTAAGATCAAAAACTCAGGTGACAGCAGATGCTGGCAAGGATGCGGAGAAAGAGGAACACTCCTCCATTGTTGGTGGGATTGCAGACTGGTATAAGCATTCTGGAAATCAGTCTGCAAGCTCCTCAGAAAATTGGACAGTGAACTGCCTGAGGATCCAGCTATACCTCTCTTGGGCATATACCCAAAATATGCCCCAACATATAAAAAAGACACGTGCTCCACTATGTTCATAGCAGCCTTATTTATAATAGCCAGAAGCTGGAAAGAACCAAGATGCACTTCAACAGAGGAATGGATACAGAAAATGTGGTACATCTACACAATGGAATATTACTCCGCTATCAAAAACAATGACTTTATGAAATTCGTAGGCAAATGGTTGGAACTGGAAAATATCATCCTGATTGAGCTAACCCAATCACAGAAAGACATACATGGTATGCACTCATTGATAAGTGGCTATTAGCCCAAATGCTTGAATTACTCTAGATGCCTAGATGCCTATTTCCATTTTTAATTCCTTCAACTGTTTGATTGTGTTTTCCTGGAATTCTTTCAGGGATTTCTGCGATTCCTCTCTGTAGGCTTCTACTTGTTTATTAATGTTTTCCTGTGTTTCCCTAAGGGAGTTCTTCACATCTTTCTTGAAGTCCTCCAGCATCATGATCAAATATGATTTTGAAACTAGATCTTGCTTTTCTGGTGTGTTTGGATATTCCATGTTTGTTTTGGTGAGAGAATTGGGCTCCGATGATGCCAAGTAGTCTTGGTTTCTGTTGCTTGGGTTCCTGCGCTTGCCTCTCGCCATCAGATTATCTCTAGTGTTACTTTGTTCTGCTATTTCTGACAGTGGCTAGACTGTCCTATAAGCCTGTGTGTCAGGGGTGCTGTAGACCTGTTTTCCTGTTTTCTTTCAGCCAGTTATGGGAACAGAGTGTTCTGCTTTCGGGCGTGTAGTTTTTCCTCTCTACAGGTCTTCAGCTGTTCCTGTGGGCCTGTGTCTTGAGTTCACCAGGCAGCTTTCTTGCAGCAGAAAAGTTGGTCTTACTTGTGGTCCCGAGGCTCAAGTTCGCTCGCGGGGTTCTGCCCACGGGCTCTTTGCGGCGGCAGCAACCAGGAAGACCTGTGCCGCCCCTTCCGGGAGCTTATGCAGCCTCAGGAGTGCCCACCTGACCAGGCGGAGAGGTCTCTTTCCCACGGGGTCTGGGAGCAGAGAGCTGCTGCGGGCTGGGATCCGCGAGTGTGGGACTTCCGGTAAACACAGGACGTGCCCGGTTCTAGAGGAATTCTGCCTCTGTGTGTCCCGATTTCACCAGGCAGCCTTCTTGCAACAGACAAGTTGGTCTTACCTGTGGTCCTGAGGCTCAAGTTTGCTCGCGGGGTGCTGCCCACGGGCTCTCTGCGGCGGCAGCAACCAGGAAGACCTGTGCCGCCCCTTCTGGGAGCTTCAGTGCACCAGGGTTCCAGATGGCCTTTGGTGTTTTCCTCTGGCGTCCGAGATGTATGTACAGAGAGCAGTCTCTTCTGGTTTCCCAGGCTTGTCTACCTCTCTGAAGGTTTAGCTCTCCCTCCCATGGGATTTGGGTGCAGAGGACTGTTTATCCGGTCTGTTTCCTTCAGGTTCTGGAGGTGTCTCAGGCAGGGGTCCTGCCGCTCCTGGGCCCTTCTGAACTGATTCTTTATTATTTATTGGACTATTTTATTTTCATTTCAAGTGTTATCCTCTTTCCCAGTTTCCCATCCAAAGTCCCCCAATCCCATCCCCCTCCTCTTTCTTCTATGAGGGTGTTCCCTTACACAATGCCCCACCCCCTCCCACCTCCCTTCCCTGCCCTTCCCCTACACTGGGTGTTTGGGTTCAGCTTTGGCAGGACCAAGGGCTTCTCCACTCATTAGTGCCCAACAAGGCCATCCTCTGCTACATATGCAGCTGGAAACACAAGTCTGCCCATGTGCACTCTGGGTGGTGGTTTTTATTATGTCATGATTAAAAATCTCTACATTTACTGCCTGATGAATATGTATAGAAGCTTTGGTTTGTATATTTGCCATGTTCATAACTACAAAGTAGAGACTTGTGAATCTACTGAGATCCTACAGGCTGCAAAAAAATTTTAATCCTGACATAAGGGAATTAAAGGAAGCAGTGAGTGTTGTAATGTGGCTTATGAAAGTTGCCAACATAGAGATCCTCTAACCTGTCTCCAGGGATGCAGACCTGTCCTAAGAGTACAGGGGGCCTTGCATGTTTTTCACAAAAGAGAATAAGATTTACTAACCTCAGCTACCCTTCCATACTCTAAATTCCTGATTACTTGTTTTTAAAGCAACTCTGTTTAAGACCCTTATCTTTTTCCTGACTGTCTTTCAAGGCATTCTGCCTATAGATACTGTGACAAGGTGTTGCCAGTATTCCTATCTTGCAAGCATTCCATTTATATAGATTCTCAGAATCACTTAGGCTCACACAATATGCTTCTTCTCAAGATGTCTCCTGGTAATAGGTCTTTCAGACACGGAGGATAATTCCATAAAATTCTCAAATGGTAGCCTTCCACACCAGAAGTGCCTGTTTCACACAAAATCAAAGCTCTTAATTCAAGCCCTGGGAGAACCAAAGATTTTTCTCAGACTAGGACCAATAGTTATTTTTTATCGGGTAGCCTTATGCATGAGGCATTGCCTTCTCCTTACATAACAGGAAGCCAGGATTCTAACTGTAAATTTTCTTACTTTACTTTTCTTTCACTCATGAGAATTAATTTCTATTGTAACTCTGTGCTTACTGGTAGACTCACATAGAGCAATTTAAAACCCTTTAACAGCCTGAGACGAAGGACTGATGCTTTAATGCAGGCTCTCAATGCATCTCAGGCCCCATTTTGATCACTGCAATGAAGTTAGAAGTGACTAATGTTTCAGCTGCATTGAAGATATCTGAGTGAATGAGTCATTCATTTTCTCTGTCTTTAAACTGTGTGAGATGTTTGAGACATAAAAAGGGGGTAAACAGTTTCTCAAAGTTGCTTCACTATCTATTTAATGTAACAATATAGCTAAATTGTTTACATGTTATACAGCAGAGGACTGCCTGGCCTGGCCTTAGCTAAAGAAGATGTACCAACCCTGGAGGGACTTTAGGCCCCAGGGAGTGGGGCGGCCTGGTGGGATAGTGGGATAGGAGTTGGTGGGGAACATCCTCTTGGAGACAGAGGGTGGCAAGGAGGTATGGGATGGGGAGCAGTCCAGAGGTAGATGGGGGTGGGAGGGATGAAGTCTGGATTGTAGAAAAGGATTAAAAACAAACAAAAATAAATGTAAAAATGTTTATGTGAATACATGACAACTATTGCTAAACCAATTTAGCTTTCCTAATCCTTTTGTTTATCTTAAATGAAAGTGATACACAGCATATAAAGTATCAACTATATACCATCTCTCTGTCTTTCATTTTCAAATATCAAAATTTAGACACCTAGCATTTTGTTAAATGTATATCAATTACATTTCCATTCAAATACAAAATTTCTTCATTGCTCTTTTCCAATGGAACAGATATCCATGGACAGAGAAATCCTATGGGAAAGGCCTAAGTCAATAATAGGTTGTTCTATGATTCTTAGAGAATATCTGATGTAGTTGAGCTTTAAGAAATGTCTTCCTGACACTTAATGCAGATATTAGGAGTTTTGCATCAGATTGTAGAACAGGAAAAACAGACATTTTCTGTGGGACAAAGCAAGTATTTTTCTTTCTCATAATATATTAACACTGATAGCCCCTTATGCTTTGACCCACAAATAAATTCTAGCTCCTTAAACATGCTTGTATTAAGTATTCTGTCAAAGTGAAGAAAAATGGCTAAAAAAATTTTGTGTTGTCATGGCCATAGGACCATTCCATTACCATTGCTCTATGCTGATTAAAGCATGGTCTCGGCAAACGCATAAGAACTCCTAACAAGGCAGGCACCTGGTGGATGCCGGCCTCTGTTCTGGGGACTTTTTGCTCTTTCATGTCTATCCTGAAGAGATTTCTAATTCATGCTCTATGGAATTGATGTCCCAGCAAATATTGAAATCTGATTCAAATTTTTCATATCTTTTCTGTGGTAGTTTTTGTTAATAAGAGATCCTACCTGGGAGCAACTCCAGGGTACTGCTCTTGGGCAATCTTGTGTTAATATATTCAAACTTTCATTATTGGCTTTGTTTGTTTAGTTTAGTTTTGTATTTTTTGTTTGATTTTTTTCTTTTTCTCCGTCTTTGCTCTTTCTTTTTTCATATAATTTTACTTTCCACATCATCAGATTGGTCACATAGGCCAGCTTTCTTTGATTTAAGGCCAGAGATCATGACCATGTGCTCATGAGCTCTGAGAATCTGAGAAAATGGCCTCATACATCTTCAGTGACAACTTTTAGTAATGCTACTTTTAAAAGTGCCCTTTTATTTTTATAAAACTCTAACAGTAATTTCTTTATTCTTGACAACAGGGACTCTTCTTGAGCTCTGAATGGAAGGTGCTGCTTTAAACGTACTTGGTATTTTCTTTTCTGAACCTTTGTCCTCTTTATTAGACGTTGTACTTGAAACACCTAAAAATAACAGTAGTGAATGACCAAGGCTCTGTGAAATGTACTGGACCTGTCAGCAGTAGATAATCTCTGAGATCTACCCCAAAAACATAAATGACAATAAAATGTCTTGCTTTCCTGCTGTGGCCTGGAAACCTCTGAGGCCAAGTGGCATTTATAATTAGCACTAAGCTTCCTTTTATGGTGCTGAGTAATATGTGTGCTCTGAGACATCAGGTAGAAATGTGCATCTGTAGGATCTTGAATGGAGATCTATCTAAGGCAGTCCTTGGTTTTTTACTGAAGCTAAATATGTATGATTCTATGAGAGCACTGTTCTAGGTACCCGTGTGTTTATGTATTATCTAGCAGGTCTGCTCTAGGGAAAAGTAGAATGAGCCTTAGATTACATTTTACCACCTTGGACTGGGGCATACTCAAGTGAAAACAGAAACTGGGTTTATGACTTACTGTGTCCTAAACAGGAAGAAGCCCCATCAGCTTTTATTCATGTCAACTACATCATGTCAACTACTGCCATAACATTTACCTACAAAGGACACTGGTTATACTTAAAATGAAGGAAAACCTAGCATAGTACCCATAGGATTATTTTGTCCTCCTTCAGAGTTGTAATCTTGCTCTGCTATTATTCTTTAAATCCAAGCACTGGCACTTTCGTGGCTTCATTTTCAATCTATGAAATCCACCTAGATTAACCTGTTTAAAAAAATGGAGGAAGTCTCTGCTTGTCATTCCTATCCTAGTCCTTCAAATGTTGGAAATAATGTAGGGTTAGAAGTTTAGTAGTCCCAGTGCTGAGATACAGTAAAAGATATGTTTTATTTTCTTTTTAACTGTCATAATAGAACACAGTAATTTATGAAGTATAAAGCTCAAAGTTCTGCAAAGTGGAAGATTAAGGAACCACATGTAGGAAGTAGTTTGTTCATGGTAGTTAGTATATGCATAGAAATAAGCATGGTACATCCCATGGAGGGATAACACACATACAAGAAACTTTAATATATTAATCAATTGTTGATAAACAGACAAATCTATTTTAATACTGTAATAACGAATTTTAGTATTGGAGTAACAAACAACTACTCTTTAATAGTTACTCAGACACCCATAAGTTGTAATTAGAGTTGTTACAACCTGAGTTTTGATGAAGATATAATACATGTTGAATGCTATTGTATCTGGTACTCTCGGTACTTGTTTAGTGTCCTCATTTTTACTCCAGAGAGGGTAGAGGGTGTGTGACTGTTCTTTCCTTTGAATTGAAAATATCTTCTTATAAGAAGGCATATAGTTCTCTGAGGTTGAATTGAGAAAAAGGAAGGCAATTTTATTTGGCCATACCTGTAGTCTCCTAAGACAGAGCCATGGTAGACAAATTTAGGCTTCAAGATAAGTTGCCCTCACAAGTCTTCTGCCAGGTTCTTCATTGAGATTCATGGGAGAATCTCAACCTCTTAGCTTATCATGAGCCTTACAATGAAAAGTTCCCCCTTTCCCTGTTGTCTTTTTTTTTTTTTTACACTTTTTATTTATTTATTTTTTTTATTAACTTGAGTATTTCTTATATACATTTCAAGTGTTATTCCCTTTCCCGGTTTCCGGGCAAAATCCCCCTCCCCCCTCCCCTTCCTTATGGGTGTTCCCCTCCCAACCCTCCCCCCATTGCCGCCCTCCCCCCATAGTCTAGTTCACTGGGGGTTCAGTCTTAGCAGGACCCAGGGCTTCCCCTTCCACTGGTGCTCTTACTAGGATATTCATTGCTACCTATGGGGTCAGAGTCCAGGGTCAGTCCATATATAGTCTTTAGGTAGTGGCTTAGTCCCTGGAAGCTCTGGTTGCTTGACATTGTTGTACTTTTGGGGTCTCGAGCCCCTTCAAGCTCTTCCAGTTCTTTCTCTGATTCCTTCAACGGGGGACCTATTCTCAGCTCAGTGGTTTGCTGCTGGCATTCGCCTCTGTATTTGCTGTATTCTGGCTGTGTCTCTCAGGAGCGATCTACATCCGGCTCCTGTCGGTCTGCACTTCTTTGCTTCATCCATCTTGTCTAATTGGGTGGCTGTATATGTATGGGCCACCTGTGGGGCAGGCTCTGAATGGGTGTTCCTTCAGTCTCTGTTTTAATCTTTGCCTCTCCCTTCCCTGCCAAGGGTATTCTTTTTCCTCATTTAAAGAAGGAGTGAAGCATTCACATTTTGATCATCCGTCTTGAGTTTCCTTTGTTCTAGGGATCTAGGGTAATTCAAGCATTTGGGCTAATAGCCACTTATCAATGAGTGCATACCATGTATGTCTTTCTGTGAGTGGGTTAGCTCACTCAGGATGATATTTTCCAGTTCCAACCATTTGCCTACGAATTTCATAAACTCGTTGTTTTTGATAGCTGAGTAATATTCCATTGTGTAGATGTACCACATTTTCTGTATCCATTCCTCTGTTGAAGGGCATCTGGGTTCTTTCCAGTTTCTGGCTATTATAAATAAGGCTGCTATGAACATAGTGGAGCACTTGTCTCTTTTATATGTTGAGGCATCTTTTGGGTATATGCCCAAGAGAGGTATGGCTGGATCCTCAGGCAGTTCAATGTCCAATTTTCTGAGGAACCTCCAGACTGATTTCCAGAATGGTTTTACCAGTCTGCAATCCCACCAACAATGGAGGAGTGTTCCTCTTTCTCCACATCCTCGCCAGCATCTGCTGTCACCTGAGTTTTTGATCTTAGCCATTCTCACTGGTGTGAGGTGAAATCTCAGGGTTGTTTTGATTTGCATTTCCCTTATGACTAAAGATGTTGAACATTTCTTTAGGTGTTTCTCAGTCATTCGGCATTCCTCAGCTGTGAATTCTTTGTTTAGCTCTGAACCCCATTTTTTAATAGGGTTATTTGTCTCCCTGCGGTCTAACTTCTTGAGTTCTTTGTATATTTTGGATATAAGGCCTCTATCTGTTGTAGGATTGGTAAAGATCTTTTCCCAATCTGTTGGTTGCCGTTTTGTCCTAACCACCGTGTCCTTTGCCTTACAGAAGCTTTGCAGTTTTATGAGATCCCATTTGTCGATTCTTGATCTTAGAGCATAAGCCATTGGTGTTTTGTTCAGGAAATTTTTTCCAGTGCCCATGTGTTCCAGATGCTTCTTTAGTTTTTCTTCTATTAGTTTGAGTGTGTCTGGTTTGATGTGGAGGTCCTTGATCCACTTGGACTTAAGCTTTGTACAGGGTGATAAGCATGGATCGATCTGCATTCTTCTACATGTTGCCCTCCAGTTGAACCAGCACCATTTGCTGAAAATGCTATCTTTTTTCCATTGGATGGTTTTGGCTCCTTTGTCAAAAATCAAGTGACCATAGGTGTGTGGGTTCATTTCTGGGTCTTCAATTCTATTCCATTGGTCTATCTGTCTGTCTCTGTACCAATACCATGCAGTTTTTATCACTATTGCTCTGTAATACTGCTTGAGTTCAGGGATAGTGATTCCCCCTGAAGTCCTTTTATTGTTGAGGATAGCTTTAGCTATCCTGGGTTTTTTGTTATTCCAGATGAATTTGCAAATTGTTCTGTCTAACTCTTTGAAGAACTGGATTGGTATTTTGATGGGGATTGCATTGAATCTGTAGATTGCTTTTGGTAAAATGGCCATTTTTACTATATTAATCCTGCCAATCCATGAGCATGGGAGATCTTTCCATCTTCTGAGGTCTTCTTCAATTTCTTTCCTCAGTGTCTTGAAGTTCTTATTGTACAGATCTTTTACTTGCTTGGTTAAAGTCACACCGAGGTACTTTATATTATTTGGGTCTATTATGAAGGGTGTCGTTTCCCTAATTTCTTTCTCGGCTTGTTTCTCTTTTGTATAGAGGAGGGCAACTGATTTATTTGAGTTAATTTTATACCCAGCCACTTTGCTGAAGTTGTTTATCAGCTTTAGTAGTTCTCTGGTGGAACTTTTGGGATCACTTAAATATACTATCATGTCATCTGCAAATAGTGATATTTTGACTTCTTCTTTTCCGATCTGTATCCCCTTGATCTCCTTTTGTTGTCTGATTGCTCTGGCTAGAACTTCAAGAACTATATTGAATAAGTAGGGAGAGAGTGGGCAGCCTTGTCTAGTCCCTGATTTTAGTGGGATTGCTTCGAGTTTCTCTCCATTTAGTTTAATGTTAGCAACTGGTTTGCTGTATATGGCTTTTACTATGTTTAGGTATGGGCCTTGAATTCCTATTCTTTCCAGGACTTTTATCATGAAGGGGTGTTGAATTTTGTCAAATGCTTTCTCAGCATCTAATGAAATGATCATGTGGTTTTGTTCTTTCAGTTTGTTTATATGATGGATCACGTTGATGGTTTTCCGTATATTAAACCATCCCTGCATGCCTGGGATGAAGCCTACTTGATCATGGTGGATGATTGTTTTGATGTGCTCTTGAATTCGGTTTGCCAGAATTTTATTGAGTATTTTTGCGTCGATATTCATAAGGGAAATTGGTCTGAAGTTCTCTTTCTTTGTTGTGTCTTTGTGTGGTTTAGGTATAAGAGTAATTATGGCTTCGTAGAAGGAATTCGGTAGTGCTCCATCTGTTTCAATTTTGTGGAATAGTTTGGATAATATTGGTATGAGGTCTTCTATGAAGGTTTGATAGAATTCTGCACTAAACCCGTCTGGACCTGGGCTCTTTTTGGTTGGAAGACCTTTAATGACTGCTTCTATTTCCTTAGGAGTTATGGGGTTGTTTAACTGGTTTATCTGTTCCTGATTTAACTTCGATACCTGGTATCTGTCTAGGAAATTGTCCATTTCCTGAAGATTTTCAAATTTTGTTGAATATAGGTTTTTATAGTAAGATCTGATGATTTTTTGAATTTCCTCTGAATCTGTAGTTATGTCTCCCTTTTCATTTCTAATTTTGTTAATTTGGACGCACTCTCTGTGTCCTCTCGTTAGTCTGGCTAAGGGTTTATCTATCTTGTTGATTTTCTCAAAGAACCAACTTTTGGTTCTGTTGATTCTTTCTATGGTCCTTTTTGTTTCTACTTGGTTGATTTCAGCTCTGAGTTTGATTATTTCCTGCCTTCTACTCCTCCTGGGTGTATTTGCTTCTTTTTGTTCTAGAGCTTTTAGGTGTGCTGTCAAGCTGCTGACATATGCTCTTTCCTGTTTCTTTCTGCAGGCACTCAGCGCTATGAGTTTTCCTCTTAGCACAGCTTTCATTGTGTCCCATAATTTTGGGTATGTTGTATCTTCATTTTCATTAAATTCTAAAAAGTTTTTAATTTCTTTCTTTATTTCTTCCTTGACCAGGTTATCATTGAGTAGAGCATTGTTCAATTTCCACGTATATGTGGGCATTCTTCCCTTATTGTTATTGAAGACCAGTTTTAGGCCGTGGTGGTCCGATAGCATGCATGGGATTATCTCTATCTTTCTGTACCTGTTGAGGCCCGTTTTTTGACCAATTATATGGTCAATTTTGGAGAAAGTACCATGAGGAGCTGAGAAGAAGGTATATCCTTTTGCTTTAGGATAGAATGTTCTATAAATATCCGTTAAGTCCATTTGGCTCATGACTTCTCTTAGTCTGTCGACATCACTGTTTAATTTCTGTTTCCATGATCTGTCCATTGATGAGAGTGGGGTGTTGAAGTCTCCCACTATTATTGTGTGAGGTGCAATGTGTGTTTTGAGCTTTAGTAAGGTTTCTTTTACGTATGTAGGTGCCCTTGTATTTGGGGCATAGATATTTAGGATTGAGAGTTCATCTTGGTGGATTTTTCCTTTGATGAATATGAAGTGTCCTTCCTTATCTTTTTTGATGACTTTTAGTTGGAAATTGATTTTATTTGATATTAGAATGGCTACTCCAGCTTGCTTCTTCTGACCATTTGCTTGGAAAGTTGTTTTCCAGCCTTTCACTCTGAGGTAGTGTCTGTCTTTGTCTCTGAGGTGTGTTTCCTGTAGGCAGCAGAATGCAGGGTCCTCATTGCGTATCCAGTTTGTTAATCTATGTCTTTTTATTGGGGAGTTGAGGCCATTGATATTGAGAGATATTAAGGAATAGTGATTATTGCTTCCCTTTATATTCATATTTGGATGTGAGGTTATGTTTGTGTGCTTTCATTCTCTTTGTTTTGTTGCCAAGACGATTAGTTTCTTGCTTCTTCTAGGGTATAGCTTGCCTCCTTATGTTGGGCTTTACCATTTATTATCCTTTGTAGTGCTGGATTTGTAGGAAGATATTGTGTAAATTTGGTTTTGTCATGGAATATCTTGGTTTCTCCATCAATGTTAATTGAGAGTTTTGCTGGATACAGTAACCTGGGCTGGCATTTGTGTTCTCTTAGGGTCTGTATGACATCAGTCCAGGATCTTCTGGCCTTCATAGTTTCTGGCGAGAAGTCTGGTGTGATTCTGATAGGTCTGCCTTTATATGTTACTTGACCTTTTTCCCTTACTGCTTTTAATATTCTTTCTTTATTTTGTGCGTTTGGTGTTTTGACAATTATGTGACGGGAGGTGTTTCTTTTCTGGTCCAATCTATTTGGAGTTCTGTAGGCTTCTTGTATGTCTATGGGTATCTCTTTTTTTAGGTTAGGGAAGTTTTCTTCTATGATTTTGTTGAAGATATTTACTGGTCCTTTGAGCTGGGAGTCTTCACTCTCTTCTATACCTATTATCCTTAGGTTTGATCTTCTCATTGAGTCCTGGATTTCCTGTATGTTTTGGACCAGTAGCTTTTTCCGCTTTTCATTATCTTTGACAGTTGAGTCAATGATTTCTATGGAATCTTCTGCTCCTGAGATTCTCTCTTCCATCTCTTGAATTCTGTTGGTGAGGCTTGTATCTACAGCTCCTTGTCTCTTCTTTTGGTTTTCTATATCCAGGGTTGTTTCCATGTGTTCTTTCTTGATTGCTTCTATTTCCATTTTTAATTCCTTCAACTGTTTGATTGTGTTTTCCTGGAATTCTTTCAGGGATTTTTGCGATTCCTCTCTGTAGGCTTTTACTTGTTTATTAATGTTTTCCTGTGCTTCCCTAAGTGTGTTCATGTCTTTCTTGAAGTCCTCCAGCATCATGATCAAATATGATTTTGTAACTAGATCTTGCTTTTCTGGTGTGTTTGGATATTCCATGTTTGTTTTGGTGGGAGAATTGGGCTCCGATGATGGCATGTAGTCTTGGTTTCTGTTGCTTGGGTTCCTGCGCTTGCCTCTCGCCATCAGATTATCTCTAGTGTTACTTTGTTCTGCTATTTCTGACAGTGGCTAGACTGTCCTATAAGCCTGTGTGACAGGAGTGCTGTAGACCTGTTTTCCTCTCTTTCAGTCAGTTATGGGGACAGAGTGTTCTGCTTTCTGGCGTGTAGTTTTTCCTCTCTACAGGTCTTCAGCTGTTCCTGTGGGCCTGTGTCTTGAGTTCACCAGGCAGCTTTCTTGCAGCAGAAAATTTGGTCTTACCTGTGGTCCCGAGGCTCAGGTTCGCTCGTGGGGTGCTGCCCACGGGCTCTCTGCAGCGGCAGCAACCAGGAAGACCTGTGCCGCCCCTTCCGGGAACTTCAGTGCACCAGGGTTCCAGATGGTCTTTGGCTTTTTCCTCTGGCGTCCGAGATGAGTGTGCAGGGAGCAGTCACTTCTGGTTTCCCAGGCTTGTCTGCCTCTCTGAAGGTTTAGCTCTCCCTCCCACGGGATTTGGGTGCAGAGAACTGTTTATCTGGTCTGTTTCTTTCAGGTTCCGGCGGTGTCTCAGGCACAGGGGTCCTGCCGCTCCTGGGCCCTTTCCCACGGGAGCCCAGAGGCCTTATACAGTTTCCTCTTGGGCCAGGGATGTGGGCAGGGGTGAGCAGAGTTGGTGGTCTCTTCCGCTCTGCAGCCTCAGGAGTGCCCACCTGACCAGGCGGTTGGGTCTCTCTCTCACCGGGTCTGGGAGCAGAGAGCTGCTGCGGGCCGGGATCCGCGGGTGTGGGACTTCTGGTAAACACAGAACGTGCCCGGTCCTAGAGAAATTCTGCTTTCCTGTGTCCCAAGCTCACCAGGCAGCTTTCTTGCAGCAGAAAATTTGGTCTTACCTGTGGTCCCGAGGCTCAGGTTCGCTCGTGGGGTGCTGCCCACGGGCTCTCTGCAGCGGCAGCAACCAGGAATACCTGTGCCGCCCCTTCCGGGAGCTTCAGTGCACCAGGGTTCCAGATGGTCTTTGGCTTTTTCCTCTGGCGTCCGAGATGTGTGTGCAGGGAGCAGTCACTTCTGGTTTCCCAGGCTTGTCTGCCTCTCTGAAGGTTTAGCTCTCCCTCCCACGGGATTTGGGTGCAGAGAACTGTTTATCCGGTCTGTTTCTTTCAGGTTCCCTGTTGTCTTTAAGAGTGCTACTTCTGCTATATTTAAACATCTGTCTGTATCTCCAAGAACTCACCTTTAAAGAATTATGTGCTGCCTCACTATTATGGGTCTCATGATCCACTCTTTCCTGAGGATGCTTACCCTCATCCCTGTAACAGTACAGTAATATCTCTGTCTGACTAATATCCCTCAGACTAAGAATCTCACTATCCTGAGTCTCTAGGCATGGAAATCAGAGTGAATGACATCTGGCAAGAGCTGCTTGGAGATTCTGTTATATAGCATAGAGGCAAGATACAGATTTCCACCATTCTGAATCTGGAGGCGTTTACAAAATATAAATGTGGTGGCAGCAGATTAATTTGGTTCCTGGCAGGCTCAAGCCAAGATGTACCCCTGAGAAATCATACCATGTGACAGATCTAATATAAGGGAAGTTTATTGTGGGGGAAATAGAGTGAAGACTTGGAGAAGGGATAGAGACAGAGAAGAGGGGCAGAGAAGGACAGAAAGAGAAAAGGAGAGGCCATCTGGGAACATATGAGAAGAGAGAGAAAGAGTCAGAAGGGAGAGAGAGAAAGAGGGAGAGAATAGAATGAAGACTTGGAGAAGGGATAGAGATAGAGAAGAGGGGGCAGAGAAGGACAGAAGAGAGAAGGAGAGGCTAGTTGGGAACATGTGAGAAGAGAAAGAGAGAGTCAGAAGAGAGAGAGAAGAGAGAGGGAGAGAGAGAAAGTGTATGTGAGTGTGTGTGTGTGAGAGAGAGAGAGTGCATGTGTGTGTGTGTGTGTGTGTGTGTGTGTGTGTGTGTGAGAGAGAGAGAGAGAGAGAGAGAGAGAGAGAGAGAGAGAGAGAGACGCAGGGGCCTGAAGCAGGGGCCTGGCTGGGGTAGTGAGCGGTCATCTTATACACTGCCAGGCCACCTGCACCTGGCAGCTGCACAAGTAGTAATGGCAGGAGATGATGATATAAGCTGTTGCTAAGTCACTGTTCATTGGAACGTATAAGAATTGTCTGTAAGCCAGCAAAGGCCCATTTGGTCTTTACTCAGTATCTGAAACTCTCCCTTTAGGGCTCTGTGCCTGTCATGGTTAGAAATGAATGGAATGTGTATGCAGTAACCCTTATTTGGATCATAATTGAATTGAAAGGTGAAGACAGGTATTTTTGTTTCTCCTTATTAGTTGAGTGTTCCCTGCATTCTTCATTTAAGGACCACATACTAAATATTCCCAAGACTCAGAGGCCTGTATCTTCATTCAGTCCTGTGTAATTCCCTGGTACCATTTGGGAGAATGAAACAGTATGTCACCTAAACAAAACTGACTGTGCCACAGTCAGAAATGGATCCTACAAAATCTTTGGTTTTAGTGGTACCCTAGGACATTAGTCTCTTCCTTTCAACATTTGGAATGATAAGGAGTTATTCTTTATAGTAAAATGATTCTGATCCTGTACTGGGGATATGACTCAGGGTTAATATTCTTGCCCCACAATTATGAGAACCTGAATTCAGATCTCTAGGTTCTGTTTAAATGCCAGGGGTTAAGGCACACTTCCTGTACATCTAAAATTTGGAAAGAGGAGATTGGATTATTTGAACAAGCTGACTATACAAGTAGACCATATTTGCAAGTTCTGGGTTCAACTGAAGGACCTTGTTTTATGATTTGAATGAGAATGTCCTATATAGGTGAAGATGTTTGAATTCATGATCTTGATGGTACTGTTTGGGTAGGTTTAGAAAGAAGTATTCTGGATGAAGGGTATCATTGGGGTTGGGGATTGAAGTCTCAAAACCATGCACCATTCCCAGTTTGCTTTCTCTGCTCTGTGCTTTCAGTTTAAGATGTGAACTCTCATCCTGCTCTTCCAAGGCCAGACTACCTGCCTGATGCCATGACTCCATGCTCTTATGGTGATCTACACTCTACTCTTATTCCTCTGGAACCATAAGCTCAAATAAACATTCTGTAACTTTCTGTGATCATAGTGTTTTATCATAGCAACTGGAAATAACTAATATACACAGCTTTAGTGAATAAGGTAGGAAGTTCTGGGAGAAGTCTCCACCGATGTTAATCTTAACTCTCCACATACACATATACAAACAAGCATGAGCACCAGCATGTATATGTTTACTCAAATACATATAAAAACACACTGGTGTGTATTTAAATTAAAAAAAATGATTCTATCCTCTTGGATAAAATACTTGTCCTCTCTGAGAAGCTATATAAAAGGTTGAATAAAACAGACTTGCTCCTTTGGCAGGGGCTAGAACCATTATCTGACATCATTTTTTAAAGGTCTCCACTATCATCCTCACTTATAGTCATTTACTTGACTTTGTTTAGGGGCTAGTTTCTATTTTCAATGTGTCTGATCCTGTGATCATACATCCCTCACCTACCCAAGACTACTCCCATAGGAAACAAAGGGACATTTCCTGAAAGTTTTCCCTTATGTTGACTGAAGGTACTGCATACATAAGCATATTATTTATTCTCACTCTAGGCCCTCACATTTTCTGCTAATCATACCTGAGCATCCTACATCAAACAAAGGCTACCGTCAGACCAAGGTTATCATCTCCAAGTTAGAAAATGTCCGTAATCATATCTATTCATGGGTGTTTGTGATTCTGACTTTTTAAAATAGTTGAGAAATTTTGTAGATTTTGTTATCTGTTGAGCATATCTGCTAAGCTGTAGCTTCAAGTGACATTTGAGTATTTATGATGTACACACACACATATCACATTATATAACTAATATATAACTAATAGAATATGGATTAAGAAATATTGGATACTAAATAATAGTAATTGTATGATTCTTTTATTTTAAAATTATTTTTAATTTTTTATTATATCTTTTTTCTTCCCCTTTAATAAAAATAGCCTTTTTCTCACATAATGTATCCTTACTAGTGTTCCCTTAACTTTTATTCCTCCTAGATCCTCCCCACTTCCTCTTCCCTCTGGATCCACTTCCTTTTTGTCTCTCATTGCAAAACAAACAGGCTTCTAAATGATAATAATAAAAAGTAATATGATAAGTTAAAACAAAAAACAACATATCAGAATTGGAAAGAACAAATAAAAAAATCAGAAACCCACTTGTTCACCTACTCAGCACTTCCATTAAAAAAAAAAAAACTAAACTGGAAAGTATAATATATATGCAGACGGCCTGATGCAAACCAGTGCAGGTCCTGTACATGCTGACTCAATCTCTGTGGGTTCATATGAGCTTTGCTCTTGTTGACTTAGAGGGCCTTGTTCTCCTGGTATTGTCCATTCTTTCTATGTGACACCCCTTTCTCCTTGAAGGCCACCAGCCTAAGACGGTTAAAGGAGCAGAGGCAGAGAGCAGGGTTCAGAGGACCGTGAGTATGGCAGAACCTCTGGAGACTGTTCCTGCAGAGGAATAAGTCTATTTTATGGTTTGAAGAATTGGGTATATATGGGCTTTTTAAAGGAGTACAAGTGGAAGGGGATAATTAGTTATAGCATCAAGCAAGCAGAAAGGGCTTATTATTATACAGCACCTAATTATCATGTAGGCAGGAAACCAGAGAGGGACATGTGTGTTGACATATACAGCCTTGCAGAGAGCTCTGTACAAGATCACTTTTCAAACAAGGACAGTGTGTTCAGAGACACTCTCCAGACAGACTCTCCAGACAGAGACAGAGACAGCGAAACCCCACTGAGAAAGGGAGTCCCTTATTTTGCACCAAGTTTAGAAAGCTATCCAGTCGTGAAGAACTGCTACCATAATAGCAAGTTTGCTACCATAATAGCAAGTTTTCCCAAAATCTCTGGCTCTTATACTTTTTCTGCCTCCCCTCTGCAGGGTTCTCTGACCTATGCGAGGAGAAAGTTGATGGAGACATCCCATTTAAGTCTGGCTGTGGGTCTCTGTATTTGCTCCTATCTGCTGCTGGAGGAAGCTTCTCCAGTGATGGATGAACAAGGCACTATTCTATGAGTATAGCAGAATGTCATTAGGAGTCATTTTATTGCTAAATTTTTTGTTGTTTGTTAATTAATTTGATTTTAGAATAGCAGTATTTGGTCTTATCCTAGGACCCTGGGCTATCTAGTCTCAGGTTCTTAGTTACTCAAGCACTGCTGGCTATGGATTCCATATTGTGGAATTCCATATTGTGAGTCTTATGTCAAATCAGATATTGGTTGGTTATTCCACCATTACAATAACATATCTTGCAGGCAGGATAGCTTTGAGGATCAAAGGTTTTATGGCTGAAGTTGTGTTTACATTTCTCTTTTGGGTAGAATGCAAAATACCTTCATGTATCAATTATGTTAGAACATATGTGTTCAGTTACTATGTAGGCACCAGCTCAACTTCTTTAAGTTTAATGAGTTATGTTAGTGAGGTCTTCAAAATGTAAACTTACTATCAGTTTGTGAAGAGCAAACTATAGTCTTGGCACCAACCTGAGTAATTTGGGGATTGCCGTGGGACTGCTTTGGACAACAATTCAAGTAAGTGGTAAATCAATCTCAGTACTGAAAGTCTCATTAGGTGACAAGAGATGACCAGTGGGCTTCTGTCTCCCTGGTTATTTGCCTTCATACATGTATATATTTTAGGAAAATTCTACTGAGTTAGGTTTCTATACTACCTCTCAAATAGTCATTAATTTTAATGGTGTTTCCCTATATTTCCTCCCTCAGCTCTCTTTTTCCTCCTCATTCCCTCTTGATCCTTCTGTTTCAACTTTCCATGTCCATCTATAATTATCTCTTTTGTTTCCCGTTTCTAACAAGATATATGATCCCCCAATCCATTTTTTCATATATAACTTCTGTGCTTCTATAGATTGTAATTTGGTTATAGTTAGCTTATCTGTTAATATTTACATATAAATTAATACATACCATTTTTGTCTTTCTGGATCCTCACTTGGGAAAGTTTTATTTCTAGTGTTAACTTCTAGTATGAGCTGTCAGTTCTTTTGTTTTATTGATCTTAATAATTCTGACAGGTGTAAGAAAAATATCAAATAGGTTTAATTGCATTTCTGTGATGGCTAGGGATTTTGAACATTTTAAGTGTTTCTTAAACACTTGATTTACCTGTTTTAAGAATTCTCTGTCTATAGGTGCTGATGAGATGGTTCAGTGGTTAAGAACACTGGGTGTACCTTCAGAGGTCCTGAGTTCAATTCTCGTCAGCCACATGGTGGCTCATGATCATTTGCAAAAGGATCTGATATCCTATTCTAGAATGCAGGTAGATTAAAAAAAATCTGTGTTTATATCTGCACCTCATTTAAATTGGGTAAATTGTTTTCTTCATTATCTAAGGATTTTTCTAGTCATTTATATTAGCCCTCTATCAGATATGTAGTTGGTAATCTTTATCCCTCTGTTTTTCCAAATGATGGTACTCTTGGCAGTGCAGAAGATTTTCCGTTTCATGAGGTCCCATTTAGTAATTGTTCATCTTAGTGCTTATGTTCATGGTGTTCTGTTCAGAAAGTCATTTCCTGTGCCAATGAATTTAAGTCTACTGCTCACTTTCTCTCCTATCAGTTTTAGTGTGGCTGGCTTTATGATCCACTTGTACTTTAGTTTGTGCAGGGTGATAAATATGGAGTTATTTTCATTCTTCTATATGCAAACATCTAGTTAGACCAGCACCATTTGTTTAAGATGCTTTCTTACAGTGTGTATTTGTGACTTCTTTATAAAAAAAATCAGGTGTCCAGAGGTGTGTGGATTTATACATGTCTGGGTCTTCAATTAGATTCCATTGCTCAATGTGTCTGGTTTTGTGTCGATATCATGCTATTTTTATTGTAATAGCTCTATAGTACAATTTGAGGTCATGGATGGTGGATATTTCCAACAGTTCTGCTATTCAGGATTGTTTTAACTAGCCTTTTGTTTTTGTTTTTGTTTTTGTTTGTTTTTAGTTTTACTTTTTGTTTCCATATGAAGCTAGAAATTGTTCCTTTGAGATTTGTGAAGAATTGTGTTAACATTTAGATGGAGAGTGCATTGAATCTTTAGAATGATTTTGATGTTATGCCCTGTTCGAGAGAACCTCAGGAGACTGCCAGAAATCAAGACACAGATGTAAGCACACAGGAGTCTTTTCTGAGTTCAAACTTGGGATACAACTCCCCACGCTCAGTGGGTTAGGAATGCAACAACTAGGACTAGGGGCTTATGAAATACATAAGCTGGGACTTTTGAGCCTTGGCATTACATGATTGGGTGAAGGGTAAATAAAAAAACTGATACCATTTGCTCAGACAGCAAGAGGGGACCATACATCTGGAAAAGGACATTTTTGACCTGGGAAGAAATGACTCATTTCATTACAAGTGCATTTTTATAAATTGGCTACAGCTGTCTGGGAACGCTTGGTTGTTTCTCTCCCATAAATTGAGAGTAAGGGCCTTATCACTTCAAGGACAGTAATTTTCTGCCTCCTTCAAAGACAGGAGACATCTGCACTAGGGAGTAGCACTGGCTGTTTAACTCTGCACTGGGACTAATGCTGAGGGTACTGCTAACACCATGCCAGGGCTAAAGCAGAGGCAAGAGCAGGCAGACTTCCTGAGCAGGCTGCCTTTTGTCTCTTCATTGGCAGATGGCCACTTTACTGTATTAATGCTACTGACTCATGAGCATGGGAGATCTTTCCATTTTCTACTATCTTCTTCAGTTTCTTTTTTAAGTGTCTTAAAGTTTTGATACAAGTGTTTCCCTTGTTTTATTAGAGTTACCCAAAGATATTTTATATTATTTGAGACTACTATGAAAGGTGCCATTTCTTTTGGTGTTGCTGTTGCTTTGTTTTTCTCAGCCTATTTGTCATTTGTATATAAGAGGGATACTGATTTTCATATGTTAATTTGTTTATCCAACTACTTTGCTGAATGTGTTTATCAGCTCTCAGTGTTTTCCAGTGGAAGTTTTAGGGTCTCTTATCTATAGTATCATATCATCCGCAAATAAGATACTTTGACTTCTTTTTCAAACTTGCATCCGCTCGATCTCCTTCAGTTGCCCTATTGCACTAGCTAACAGATCAAGTACTATATTGAATAGGGAGAGTAGACAACTTTGTTTTGTTCCTGATTTTAGTGGAATTGCTCCGAGTTTCTCTCCATTTAAATTGTTGTTGGCTAAGGGCTTGTTGTAAAGTGCCTTTTTATGCTGATGTATAGTCCTTGTTTCCCAAATCTTTCTAGGACTTTAATCATGAATGGGGTATTGAATTTTTGACCAAAATTTTTCTGTGGCTAATGAGAAGATACTGTATTTTTCTTTCAGTTTGTTTATATAGTGGATTATATTTATTGACTTACATATGTTGAATCATTCCAGCATCTCTGGAGTGAGGCCTACTTGATGATGGTGAATTATCTTTTGGATGTGTTTGTGGATTTAGTTTGCATATTTGGCATTTATGTTCATAAGGGAAAGTGGTCTGTAATTATCTTACTTTGTAGTCTCTTTATGTGGTTTGGATATCAGAGTAAATGGCCTTGTAAAATGAATTGGCCAATGTTCCTTCTGTTTCTATTTTGTGGAGTAACTTAAGAAAGATTGGCATTAACTCTCCTTGAAAGTTTGGGAGAACTCTGTGTTAAACCCATCTGTTCCTGAGCTTTCTTTAGTTGGGAGATTTTTCTGACTGCTACTATTTCACTAAGAGCTATAGGTCTGTTTAAATTGCTTATATAATCTTGATTTAACTTTAGTAAATGTGAGAAATTATCCATTTCTTTTAGACTCTCCAGTTTGGTGAGTACAGTTATTTTTTTTAATAATTATGGTTTTCTCAATTTCCTTGGTATTGATTATAATGTCCTCCTCATTTCTATTCTTTTTAAAAATGAATTTCTCAACATTTGATTTAATTTGGATAAGTATTTATCAATCATATTGATTTTTGTCAAATAACTCACTTTTGTTTCATTGATTTATTATGTTATGATGTTATTGATTTTATTTTATTGATTTCAGCAATGAGTTTGATTATTTCTTTTTTTTTAATTTAGAGAATACTTTATTAGTTTTTGTAATCAAACCCACGTATATAAGACCTTACATATTTAATACAGTGTGTTACCCCTGTACAAATGGAAAAAACTTAAGTTCAACATTTCTAGACCAATATGGCTGTTAATTTCTGTACAGTGCCAACTCAACACAGTAAACGGGGATACTTTTTTTGAAAGTTGACAGCACAGGTAAAGTTTCAAAAAATTCAAATTATATATCTGTATATATATATTTATATTTATATAAAAAGACCAATAATAGCAGTGTGTTATGCATCAACAGCACCAATAGCTTTTCCAGGTTCTGCAGTCATCTGAACAAAACTGTAGAGACATCCAGCACACTCCATTAAAAAAAAAAAGTAAAAAAACAAAACCCGAGAAAACAGCACAGTTCTGTTACTCTTGTGGTACCTGGCACCATTTTTTTTAAATTAGCTTCTCAATCATCATCTGGAAAGAAAACATTCTGAGCAACATCATTAAAAACAGCTCTGATAAAGCACGGTCACTACTACGTATCATAAAGCAGGTACAAGCTATTTTACATCCACAGAGGTATGATACAGTACTGTCCTACATCTATAATACTAGAGGATACAATTTAAAAAGCATTATTTGAGACTTGATTCTACTTTTCCAGCAGAGGGCCCAAAGGATGGTGTGACACAGCTTTGTAAAGAAACATACTCTAGACAGGATTTCCTTTCACTAGTGGCACACTTCTAAGGATTCATTCTCTCCATGAATGTCAGCTAAAACCGTTATTAAAAAAATGAAATATCCCTAGAACAAAACCGTATAACCACCGGATTCACATGAAGATGATCTAGTGGAGACAAGCTGGACCTCACCTTACCAACAAGCTATCAAATCTGTTATGTTTAAACAGTGAGACCTCCAAGGAAGGAGATGCCAAGTAGTGCTTCAAAGCTTCGGACCACAATCAAACACAGCATCCTTTTCAACAGAAGCAGAAGCTCATCTGAATATGCTCAAGGATGCTGACATCAACATTTAATCATCTCCTCACTCATCCAGGAAGAAGGGGAGATCAGTTACTACTGTACTTTATTGTGTTCAACCAAATCACCATGTTACAAAAATAGCAAGCTGCCATAATAAAAAACAAGGCTCCTCTATCCAGCACCAGATAGCATCATTTTACTTTCAAGCCTAGAAATTGCACACTTGTATATAAACCAATCGAAGATGAGGATTGAGAGTTCATCTTGGTGGATTTTTCCTTTGATGAATATGAAGTGTCCTTCCTTATCTTTTTTGATGACTTTTAATTGAAAATTGATTTTATTTGATATTAGAATGGCTACTCCAGCTTGCTTCTTCTGACCATTTGCTTGGAAAGTTGTTTTCCAGCCTTTCACTCTGAGGTAGTGTCTGTCTTTGTCTCTGAGGTGTGTTTCCTGTAGGCAGCAGAATGCAGGGTCCTCATTGCATATCCAGTTTGTTAATCTATGTCTTTTTATTGGGGAGTTGAGGCCATTGATGTTGAGAGATATTAAGGAATAGTGATTATTGCTTCCTGTTATATTCATATTTGGATGTGAGGTTATGTTTGTGTGCTTTCATTCTCTTTGTTTTGTTGCCAAGACGATTAGTTTCTTGCTTCTTCTAGGGTATAGCTTGCCTCCTTATGTTGGGCTTTACCCTTTATTATCCTTTGTAGTGCTGGATTTGTAGAAAGATATTGTGTAAATTTGGTTTTGTCATGGAATATCTTGGTTTCTCCATCTATGTTAATTGAGAGTTTTGCAGGATACAGTAACCTGGGCTGGCATTTGTGTTCTCTTAGGGTCTGTATGACATCTGTCCAGGATCTTCTGGCCTTCATAGTTTCTGGCGAAAAGTCTGGTGTGATTCTGATAGGTCTGCCTTTATATGTTACTTGACCTTTTTCCCTTACTGCTTTTAATATTCTTTCTTTATTTTGTGCGTTTGGTGTTTTGACAATTATGTGACGGGAGGTGTTTCTTTTCTTGTCCAATCTATTTGGAGTTCTGTAGGCTTCTTGTATGCCTATGGGTATCTCTTTTTTTAGGTTAGGGAAGTTTTCTTCTATGATTTTGTTGAAGATATTTACTGGTCCTTTGAGCTGGGAGTCTTCACTCTCTTCTATACCGATTATCCTTAGGTTTGATCTTCTCATTGAGTCCTGGATTTCCTGTATGTTTTGGACCAGTAGCTTTTTCTGCTTTACATTATCTTTGACAGTTGAGTCAATGATTTCTATGGAATCTTCTGCTCCCGAGATTCTCTCTTCCATCTCTTGTATTCTGTTGGTGAAGCTTGTATCTACAGCTCCTTGCCTTTTCTTTTGATTTTCTATGTCCAGGGTTGTTTCCATGTGTTCTTTCTTGATTGCTTCTATTTCCATTTTTAATTCCTTCAACTGTTTGATTGTGTTTTCCTGGAATTCTTTCAGGGATTTTTGCGATTCCTCTCTGTAGGCTTCTACTTGTTCTCTAAGGGAGTTCTTTATGTCTTTCTTGAAGTCCTCCAGCATCATGATCAAATATGATTTTGAAACTAGATCTTGCTTTTCTGGTGTGTTTGGATATTCCGTGTTTGCTTTGGTGGGAGAATTGGGCTCCGATGATGCCATGTAGTCTTGGTTTCTGTTGCTTGGGTTCCTGCGCTTGCCTCTCGCCATCAGATTATCTCTAGTGTTACTTTGTTCTGCTATTTCTGTCCGTGGCTAGACTGTCCTATAAGCCTGTGTGTCAGGAGTGCTGTAGACCTGTTTTCCTGTTTTCTTTCAGCCAGTTATGGGGACAGAGTGTTCTGCTTTCGGGCGTGTAGTTTTTCCTCTCTACAGGTCTTCAGCTGTTCCTGTGGGCCTGTGTCTTGAGTTCACCAGGCAGGTTTCTTGCAGGGGAAAAGTTGGTCCTACCTGTGGTTCCAAGGCTCAAGTTTGCTCGTGGGGTACTGCCTAAGTCCTCTCTGCTGTGGCAGCAACCGGGAAAATCTGTGCCGCTCCTTCCGGGAGCCTCCGTGCACCAGGGTTTCAGATGGCGTTTGGTGTTTTCCTCTGGCGCCTGGATGTGCACAGAGTGCAGTCTCTTCTGGTTTCCCAGGCGTGTCTGCCTGTCTGAAGGTTCAGCTCTCCCTCCCACGGGATTTGGTTGCAGAGAACTGTTTATCCGGTCTGTTTCCTTCAGGTTCCGGCAGTGTCTCAGACACAGGGGTCCTGCTGCTCCCGGGCCCTCCCCTATGGGACCCCAGAGGCCTTATACAGTTGCCTCTTGGGCCAGGGATGTGGGCAGGGGTGGGCAGTGTTGGTGGTCTCCTCCGCTCTGCAGCCTCAGGAGTGCCCACCTGATCAGGCGGTGAGGTCTCTCTCCCACGGGGTTTGGGAGCAGAGAGCTGCTGCGGGCCGGGATCCGCGGGTGTGATTATTTCTTAACATCTAATACTTTTGGATGTGGTTTCTTCTTTCTGTTCTAGACCTTTCAAGTGTTCTGTTAAGTTGCAAGTAGTATAAGATATCTCCCTTCCCCACTTTTTAAAATGAATTTGTTTCTTTTTTTTAAAGAGATTTATTTATTTATTTATTTATTTATTTATTATGTATACAATGTTCTGCCTGCATGTACACCAGCAGGTCAGAAGAGGGCACCAGATCTCATTACATATGGTTGTGAGCCACCTTGTAGTTGCTGGGAATTGAACTCAGGACCTCTGGAAGAGCAGACAGGGCTTTTAACCACTGAGCCATCTCTCCAGCCCTGAATTTGTTTCTTCATTTTGTTCCATATGTTTGGGTATATGATTTGTTTATTTTTTATTCAATTCTTGAAAGTTTTTAATTTCTTTGTTTCTGTGTTGGCTCATTTTTCATTCAGTAGTTTTTCAGTTTCCATGACTTTGTATTACATCTTTTGTTTCAGTTGTTGTTGCTATCCAGCTTTAATTTATATCAGTCAGATAGGATGCAGTGTTTTATTACAATTTTCTTGTGTAATTTGAGACATGTTCTATATATACATCAATTAGGCCTATTTGCTTTATAAAGTCTAGCTCTAGCATGTTTCTGATTAGTTATCTGTATGACCTGTGTATTTGCAAGAGTGGGGAACTGAAGTATTCCACTATCCATGTGTAAAGGGTAGCATGTGATTTAAGTTATAATATTGTTCATTTCAAAACTTGGGTTCCCTTGTGTTTGGTGCATAAAGTTTAAGAATCAAAATGTCCTCTTCTATGTCAATGGGTTCAAGGCTATTCCACCATTTTTCTTCTACCAAGTTCAATATACCTGGTTTTATGTTGAAGCTTTTTATATATTTGGAGTAATTTTGTACAACTTGACAAACATGGATGTCATTGAATTCTTCTTTGTGCAGCAGTTATTTAGGGTTGGGTTTGTAGGTAGATACTTGTTTAAATTCAGTTTTATCATGGAATGTAACCAATACCCTTGGCCGTATCCTGTGATGTTTGAGAGGGCCTATGGGACTCCTTTGCCTAACAGTTCAACATGAGACATCCCATTTCTGGCACTGAAGGTTTTACTTAGTGGCATAGAATGTCTAGTTGTGATATTATTTTTCCCATTATATGAAAACTCCATTTAAATCCCTTTCACATATGTATATATTTTATGAAGCTTCTATAGTTGTAGGTTTTCATATGGGTTTTCAAAGGGCCTTTATGTTAATTGTCCCTCCCCATTGACCCTCCTCTAGCCTACTTTTCTACCCCTTTTACCATTTATTCCTCCTGTTCTAGTTTCATGCTTACAACTTTATAATACTATATTCCATTTTCTCTACCTTGGAAAATTCTTTCCTCTTTTCAGGCTACTTATATAACTTTGTAGTTATTTGGATTGAAGCACATATACTGAAGCATATAAAAGCTAATATCCACAAACAAGGGAAACTTGCAATATTTGTCTTTTGTGGTCTAGGTTAGCTCACTCAGGATAATAGATTCTACCTCTGATTTCTCTGAAACTTTTATTTATTTTTTATTTTTATTTATTTTTCATTGTATAAATGTACTGCATTTTTTATTATGTCAATTTGGTGGACATCTGGGCTGTTTCTAATTTCTTGCTATTATGACTAAATGAGCAATGAACGTGGATGAGCAAGTGTCTCTGTAGTAAAAGGCAGAGTCCTTTGGGTATATGCACATGAGTTGTACAGTTGGATCTTGAGGCAGATCAATTTTCAGCCTTTTATCAACCTCCACACTGGTTTCCATAATAGCCACTTAAAATTTTGCTTTTTTAATATGTGTGTGTCAATGGCTGTATGTATGTACATACAAGGTATCTGCAGAGGGCAGAAGAGGGCACCAGATCTTTTGGAAATGAAGTTAATAGGTATTATATGTCACATAATGTATGTTTTGGGAAACAAACCTGGATGGGTACTTTGCAAGAGTATCAGATGCTTTTAATAACTGGGTCATCTCTCTAGCCTCTTTTTTTTCTTTTCATTTTGGTCATTTACAGTGTGGAATAATTCTTTTACTGTGGGATTACTTTGACTTTCCACTTTACCCAGTACTAGGCCATAAGCAACAAGAAAAACATGGTTCTGAATTTGGTATTTTTACACTAAAATTGTGTGAGAACAAAACAATCGAACTAAAAAAGGTATGGCTATTAGTAGTCCCAGGTGAAACTATCCTGAACATTAATCTTAGTTGTTTTAGCTTGAGTTTTGGAATCTTATAGAGGCTCATAGACTGATGGATCAGTACCAGATAGTTGGCAGTTACCAGGTACATTTTGGCACCAAATCTTTGCTAACTAACTTTTGGCTTCCCAAAGATAAAGTGATTGGCCCTGTCTGAAGAACATGTAATACACTTTAGTCACAGCAGATCAAGAATCTCTCCTTTAGGCAAACTATTTTAAGACTATTTGGTGAAACTGAAGATAAAATGACTGAGGATAATATGCTGTGCATTTTTTAAATTAAAATAAACACTTTCTTTAAAGTGTTAATTTCATAAAACCAGAAACAATTATTCTATTGATGTTTAAAATGGTAGTATTTGCAGAGTAATATTTAGCAATATTTTCTTTTAAGCAGAAATATTGGTGTCTTTTGCTACCTGTAGTTGGGTATATGGGATGAAACAAAACTAGTGAAACACATTAGAATCATAAAAGTTAACATTTCTCCTGTTCTGGATTTTAAAAAATGTCAAAAACAAAGCTTCTCATTTTTTTGACAAATATAAAGTCTACGTTTATACTTAACACATAACAAAAAGTATACAAACTAAAGATTTAGAAATATACCTTGAAACTGTTCAAACTAGCTAATAAAGATGGAATGTTTGAAAAGTCATAGAGAAAAGAAAAAGAATGACATATATGGAATGAGAGAGGGGGCAATTTCTAACATGTTATGTAAAGCAGAATTTGAAGATGATAGATATCCACGATAACAATGGCAGCACAATGGAGTTGGGGTATGGTATGGTCTGTCAGGGTTGTGTATCAGAGCCTGTCCACTTCAGTGAGAATAGAGTTTAACCTTCAGAGAAAGATGCAGTAGAGTTATACATGAGATCAGGCTGCAGAGGTGGAAGGAGGAGTGAATACTGGAGAAGATCCTGGGAAAGGATGCTTTAATGTACAAAATTCTGGAGGTGGGCAGACTACCAACTCCTGTGTCATGTTGCCTTTCAGTTACCATGGCCCTAGGAAAGCAAAGCATAAGACCATTATCTACATTTAAATTTATCTCTTCCCTTGCTCTTTTTAGACTTCTTTTCACTACTTTGACTACTACTGGCATTTTATTATCTGAGAGTCATTTTTTAGAATAGTAAGAAAAAAATAAACTGTAGGCAGAGTGACTCGTCAAGAAGGAGTATATAAACACAGTAGACAAATGTATACCAGGACTCTAGTCTCACTGTTCTATCTACCAGTCTAAAAAAGACAACTACAAGATCAATATCTAATGAGTCTGGTGTAGGTACTATCTGGTTGGGTTAGATAGCTGAAAAATAATGCCTGATCTTTGGGAAATAATTGTTATTATATTGATCTCAGTTGACATATCTACATAGGACATGGGGGACAGTGCTACCAGATAGGCATAAGAACTGGTAAGCTTTTATGAGTGAGCTCAGAATCTCAGAGATTTGAGAATGACAGTAGAGCTTCTCCCTACATGTCTCTGTACTTATTCTGGAACACATAACCGTGGCACCCAACTGAGAGGACCATGGACAGTCAGTTATGTAGCATAGCATCTGGAGTTCTTCTTCATGCTAATGAATTATCTAGATAGCTTTAGCCTTTAGCCAATGACTTTTCCTTCCTAAGTACTGTCATGCCCTTCCCCCAAGAGATATATAATCCCTGGTTCACCCCAATAAAGTGTATGTGCCTACGTCCACCCCCAGTAACTCAATATGATCAAACAAGGATCTTCTCAGGGAGATGTTCTTAAAGATTGCACTGGGGAAGGCCTTCTCCTAAAAGAGCCACACCTAAGAATTCCTAAGAAGGCTTTGCTCCTACTCCTTTAGTACTTCATAATTGCTTCCAATTGGAACAGATCCTGCTTGTCCTGGGCTTTGCTTTTTCCTTCTTGTTTGGCATATAGACACCTCAAGGGTTGTACACTGTGGACCTGTGTTTCTGAATCCCCTCCAGGTGGTACACTAGAAGCACATGACTACCCAGAGAGGAGAACAGGAACCACAACATTTGTCCCAGATCCCACTGTTCCCCTTCCAGTGTCATGTGTCTGACACCCCAAAGTGAAACATGGGCTATGGACTCCCAGTTATGGCCTTTGTTCTACCTCCTCTGGGGCAGTGTGCTGGTGGCATCTGGATACCCCCAGCAGAAAGGCAGAATGCTGTATCTAGTTGTAGTAGAATATCTTATATTCATATCTCGAAGGTATTATAACATATAGAGTAGTTCTAAATGTTAATATAATAAACAGGGTAAAAGTTCTTTTTAATAAGTGCAACCATGTTAAATATTAATGTGGTAGTATTGATTTGCATGTGGGGTAGACTGTCCCAGAAGACCTAAGAAGATCTTAGAATTTGTGATGAATCACAGATCCTTCTACTGCCTGCAAGATGTACTTCTATCCAGCTATCTCATTTTAGTTATTATTTACTTAAAATATAGCCCTTGATAAATGTTTGGAAAAATAAATTGGAAAATAAAATCAAGATAACCTAATATGTTCTCATCAATTAGGATTTTTTCATGGTGCATGTCAAATGGTGTCAATAGATGTTGAAAAGTCCTGCTATTTTTATTATACTGTGTCCTGGACATCTCCTCTGAGCTAAGCACAAAATGTAAGGCTCCCTTTGCTAGCAGGGATTCCTCTTCTCTACTTTATCTGGGGGAGCTCAACCCTCAACGCCCTACCTGAGGAATGTCACATAAGTGAAATTACAGGTTCAACTTCCTGGAATGCCTCTCCATGCAAATAAGGCCCTTAAGCCAGTGACTTAAGCCTCAGCAATGAAACTTCATACTGAGAAGAACCCCTTCCCACTTTCCAAGGTTTATATAGTACTTGTTCACTCCAAATAAAGAGCCTAAGTTTTTTCGTTGAATACTGTCTGAGAGAGTTGTTTAGTTGAATGTCTTCTAAAAGAGCTATATCAATGAAAAATTCGTAGAAGATCCCCAGCCCCCACTCCCGCATTCACTGCCATACCGGATCTTGCTCTGGACTCGATTTATCCTTCCCCATCTAGTGTAGAGCAATGCCTGGACACCCTAAGGGGAAAAGTGAAACTGTAACCCACAGTCTTATGCATGCTGCCTCAGTCTTTCTGAGTTCATATGTATATCATTCCAGTTGGGTCTGAAACACTGTTTTCTTGGACTCTACCACCTCTAGCTCCTACAATCTTTTTGCAACCTCTTTCACAGATCTCTGAGTCTTTAGGGGAGGGGTTTAATGAAGATATCCCCATTTAGGATAGAGTGAGAGAGCTTTACACACACACCCCCCATTTTGATGTTAGCTATGCAAAAACAAGGAAGAGTAGAATTTTTTCTCACTTGATCTTGTACTTTTCTTCTCTTCCTCCTTCTTTCTTTTTTTCTTTTCCTCTCCCTGACTCCCTTCCTCCTTATCTCCCTCTGCCTTCCTTCCCTTTCTTCGCTTGTCCTTTACTTTTGTCCATTCCTTACTTCCCCGTATTAGCCCTTCCTCAAAGTCTTAAATAAGGGTAGCATTATTACGAATTGGGTCATTTGTCACCTTGATCTTGCATGTTTCTGTATCCAGAACAGTGAAAATTAAATATCAATTAAGGTGATACCCATACATTCCACCCTAACCCCAGTGTATATTTTATCTGAGCTGCTAGCATAGACTTACAGGGTTTTGCCCCTAAACTCCTATGTATACTATGTAAAGTTATGGCATTTATTCACTACTTTAAAAGTCCAATTATCCCAAATCGTACATGACTGATGGATGAAAATTAAATCTGGTTTTGGGAATTTGACTCTTCCTTATTTGCCACATGCCTTGTTCAATGAACTTCAACTTGATTGCTCTTGTAAGAAACCACCACCTTACACCAATAAACCTTACACCAATTTTAGTTTCCATTAGCTCAGAAAGGGGAAATTCAGTCCTACTGGACAACTGCAGAAATTGGCTGGAAAAGTCTGCAATTGAAGGCTGGAATATTATATTACCTTTCTAACACTTTCATATGGACTTCTAAAGGTAACATATTTAATATATGTTTGTTGTATATCAGTAAATAAGCACAAAGTATGATGCATAAACATTTATTTTTATGTTTTTTATAATCCAGAGAAAATATTTCCTTGCATTTATTGAATTTAACTTTACCGAACCAAACAAAGAAAGCAACTAAAGGAAACTAGTCTTAACCATGTTGACAATCCCCTGATATTCCCGGTGTACTGACCTACTAACTCTTAAGATTATATTTTCAAGAAAATCTCTTGATGACAGGAAAAGTTCAAGTGTCAACAGGGGTGGTAGAAGCTGTTGGTGATTTTTCTGGGGAACCTTCAGTAGATTGGTCAGTGGTATCAGTATTATCTTCATCTCTGACTTCTGCTCGCTCTTTCTCATCTTTCAAAGCCTCTTGGTAAAGGGCTGAGATGGCATGAGGTGTTGTTTTGTTGATCTTGGCCAAATATTCCAGGACCTTCATCTTGCTTGTTTCAGCATGGGCTTGGGGACCCCACAGGAACTCATAGCGTGGAGGATCACTGTGGGCCACCTGCCGGTACTCCAGGTACTTCAGCTTCACCAAATACTGGGTCATGAGCTTCCGGGGCTCACCAAAGATGCGGTGCTTCTTCCCTGGATAGATTTGCTTCTTCTTCAGGATTTTCCAAATGTCTTCTTCACTGGCGCTGTTGCCTTGAATGAAGATGATACCCAGGATACTCATCAGGAAACCGGTCTTGGGTAAGCCTTTACCAGCACGGATCCTCCCATTGTTGGGGAGCTTCAGCTTGCTGATGAGGTCGTATGAGGGTTGACTGGAGCTGACTTCCCTCACTTCCACTGCAAAGGCATCTTCCAGCTTCTCAGAGGCTTTCCTGAGGATCTCAGGAAAGTCTTTTTCATACTTCTTGGTGATAACCTTCAGCATTTCTTCCTTGGTAGTGAGCTGCTTCAAATTGTAGTTGTGGAGCAGGTACTGTAACAGTATTGCCACCCTCCTTGCGATCAGATCTTGGTGCAGAAAAGGGCGATCCTTTTGTACACTTGGCTCACTTTCCTCATGGGAACTTTCATCTGATTCTGAGGAAGAGCTACTCAGAATAAGTTTGGCAGATGGTTTTGCTTTCTGACTTGCCTTGGGAGTGCTGGAAGACTTAGCCTTAGGCTGGCTCTGGGAGGTGGCAGAAGACTCTCTTGCTGCCTTTGGTGTTTCTCCTGCTGTTGCCTGATCATCTCGACAAGCCTGAGCCTCACCTTGGTTCTGGAGGTGTTTCTCCTGAGCATGGGGCTTGCTCTTCTGACTTCGAAGCATGATCACTGATGTTGGTGATGCAAACACCTGATGAGGGGAGAATGAAATTATATGAGCACTCCATCAAGGGAAATCCTCCTTGTGTTTAACTAAGTAAGATTCTGCATGTTTCTATGAGAACACTTCTTTAGGAGCCTACTGACCTTCTATTCTTAACTGCCTACTTCCTAAGAAAGAAGGAAGAGAAAGTCTTAGGTTATAGCCTATCATTCCCAACTGTGCTGGGCTTGGCTGCAAGCAGGGAGATGACATTCATGTCTTCTGCTCTTAGACTTTTGATACCCTCTCAGTTCCCTGTGAAAATCTTTATGTGAAATCTTGGAAATCCTGAGCCTCTGTTCTCTACCACTTACTAAATGTCTCTCTGTGATACTCTGTTGTATGTGAAGGAGGAAAGCTTATGAAGCTCCAACTCTAGACAAAAAGTATAGTCAGTGACCACCATTTTTTAATCTCTCAGTAATATTTGTCCCTTCCCAATCACATACCCAGGATCGTACTTTAACTGTCATGTAGAATATTTAGGTCATCTCCTCTAGCCAAAATCCCTCCCCACTATTTCCTCATAGCATGGGAGTAAATGAGGGCCTGACCCATAACTACTACTGTTGTTAATAATTTTTTTCTGGGGTGTTCCCACTAGTGTGAATACATCTTAGCTTCCTGAGATGTAGTGCGGATACTTCTGTGGGAGTAGCAGAGACTGAGAACAAGTGGGTGTGTGGCAGGGAAGGGACAAATATTATTCAAACTGCACAAAGACAGATAAAAATGGTAGTCACTAACTGTATTTTTTGTCTAGGTTTGGAGACTCATGAGGTTTCCTCCTTCCACATTACCATAGCTGTTGGTATCCTTCTTGTCCAGGTTGAACTATAGTCAGCCACGAAAATAAGCATTCGTGTAGCACTGTATGTATTTAACAAATCACATTGTATGTATATATTTAGTAATATACACACCACCACCACCACTAATAACAACAATTTAAAAAAAAATAGGCCATGAATTTGAAGGAGAACAAGGTGGGCACATTGGAAGTGTTTGGAAAATGAAAAAGGAAGGGGGAAATTCTGGAATATGATCATCTCAAAAATAAATTAATTCAAAATAATATAAAAAATGGTAGTTGCTGCGGTAAGAGTGTTTTTTACAGTGGTGAAAAATGAAAAAAGTTTTATGCTTCAAGATGGAGGTACTCCTCTGAGTTGGGCCAAAGCGGTTAAAATGGGCACCGTTTCCGGGGAGGGGGGGCAGGGCCTCTTAAGGTTGGCAAAGAATGGTAGGTAGAACATACTTTGTGGGCCTTGGCTGTTTTTAGAGATGGGACAAAAATAAAAATAAAACCCAGACTTCCAGTAGGGCAAGAATACCGTTATTCCCTTTGGTTCATATAAAGAGTAAGAACAACAATATAGCTTTTAAGAACTGGCAGTTTTCTGAAATGGCCGCCTGACTAAGGAAAAAGCCAGAAGGTCACACGGGGGTTACTCCCGCTAGGGGAACCAGTGCTGTAGGGAGGGAATGGCAAGGGTAGGGAAAGGAGGCGGGGGTAACAGAGAGGGAAGCTCTCAAGGATAGAGATGGAGGCTTTATTTTGAGGTGGACCAAGTCTGACCAGGGGCCACCTTTGGGCAGGGCCGAGAGGTGTAAGGGCCCTCAGCTTTGAGGGGGCGAGAAGGGAGCTAATGGCGGTTGGTGGTGAAGGGAATTTCTAAGGGACAGAAACCGAGACCAAAGGGCATGCAGGGCTTCAAAAAAAAACAAAAAACAAAAAACAAAAACAAAAAAAGAAAGAAAGAAAGAAAGAAAAAGGGAGGAGGGGGACTCTATTCCTAGATGGCTGTTTCTCAGCCGCAATAACTCCTAACCTTGTTTCCTAGTTTTGTTGAGTCACAGGCCTCAGAAAGCTCTCCTCAGCACCTCCTGGTCCGGTCCTCAAACTGTGACAAGGGAAGTAACAGTTGTCTCCAAGGAAAACGAAAGGACCTTGGAGAGAGGCATCCTGGAAGCCCCGCCTCTCTGGCGCCACCTGTGGCTTGGGGTGTGTAGTTTCTCACTCTTGTAGCAGACTGTACATACTCCGAAGCGATTTTAGTGGATTCCTTCTGTCACTCCACCTTACTGGGAATCATGCCTTTTGAAACGCTCCATCTAGACATCACCCTCTCCAGGCTACTCGGAGAGAAAGTTTCCTGCACAATTTGTTTTTCTGCAAGTCTGTAAATAGCCCAAACTTTGTCTTGGCTCCTATCTCTTTAAAAATTTTATAGCAGATGTCATATCTGTAAATATTCACAAGTACTATCCTTCTTCAAATATTGGGAAAAGCCAGGGTGTGTCTTCGGGGTTTGGGGAGAAAATCCAGGACAAGGACTTAGAATAGAAAGAAACTTTACAGACATTACATATTTATGTATTCCTTCTCTTTAATAGCACCTTTATTTTTTTTTGAGTCAAACCCCTCATTTATGTTCATATTCTTTTTACTCCAGCAGTGGATCCAATCCAGTATTTTGAGTACAAAATCTATTTTTACATCATTTGGGATACCCTTGAGGGGATGATTTAAAGATAAAGAAATTTCAATAAAAATATATCAAATTCAAAACAAAATTAGTGAGGAGAAAAACAAACAATTTATTTTAATTTATATTTATGTTTGAGTGCCTGTATGTGTGTGCACCACTTATGTGTGTGTGGTGCTTACAGAAGTCAGAAGAAGACATCAGAGCCCCAGAAACTGGACTGTTAAAAGGGTATCAGGCATTTTGTAGTTGTTGAAAACTGAACATAGATCCTCTGCAAGAGCAGTAAGTCCTCTTAACTGTTAACCCATTTCTCGAGCCCTGAACTTTAAGAATTGTTTAGGTTATTGATCATACAAGTGAGTTATTTAACTTTCTTATGGACTCAGTCTTTCTGTTGTTTTTTTTTTTTAATTGATACGTGCATTTGTTTGTATGTGTATGTTTAAGACACAGGAGTGTAATGTCCAGGGACTTCTGAAAACCAGGCAAGCACATGATTACAGGGCAACACTACCGCACACAACTTATGAGTTGAAAAATAACTGCTAGTGTAACCGTACAATGGACTGGGGACTTAGGAAGGTAATATTATTTATATGTTTAGTTTTGAAACACGGTCTTACTGTATATCTCTGGCTAGCTTGGAGTTTACTGTATATACCAGGCTGACCTTGAACTCAAAGAGGTCCACCTGTCGAGGTGGATCCAACCTCTTGAGTGTTGAAATTAAAGATACATGCCCCTACACTTGGTAATAATTACATTTAGATTAGACAATAAGGATAGAAACTTTATGGTAAATTACATCCCTCATGAGAAAAGACCAGAATATTTTGTCTCACTCTACACCATATGAGGATGAACCAAGAAAGGAAGTATATGAAGGAGTTACCAGGAACTCAATTGGCTAGCTCTTTCTCTTAGACATTGTGTCTTCCATGATATTAATTAGTAATTTGTTTTGATTAAAGCTTCTATCTATTACTGAAATCTAACTAAATCAAACTAGTTTTATATGATAATTGAATGTGACATGTATAAAACACTTGTCATGGTAACTGCCAAATATTTAGTAGTTAATGAATGGCAGATATAGTAATTTTGTAGTGGATCATACTGCTATCCTGTATGAATTATGTCATATAAAATAAAATGCTCTTAGATAATTGTTATTTTTTAGCAAGTAAAATTAGATTCTTCCCTTTTATGACACATGTTATTTAATTTGGATATTGGGTTTACTCTCCAACTAGCTACACTTCAAATCTCCTAGAATTTTATTAATCATCACATCCTTCAGTCCCTCTCAACTATCCTTCCATTTGCATTTTTGTCCATTCATTTAATCCCATGTAAAAATCTAGATTTCCATTCAATTTAGACAAAATATATTTAAGATTACTAGGAAAGCATATTCAATACCTCTCTAGGCAAACAAAACCATATTGAAATAATGTCTTTTGTACTTCTAAACTTGAAGGAATAGTGAGTGTTCTTACCATTGGGAAACTATCCGGTAATAGGCAAAAACAAAATGTCCATTAAAGTATGGTATTCTAGTATATGGGGAAAAATTGAAAATAGTTCTATTCTTGTCCATTATAATTTTCCATTCTCCTTTCATACAATTTCTTCATTTATACAATACATGCTGACTGTAGCCTCCCCTTCCTCCATTCCTCTCAGTCTCCTCTAACACCACCTCTCTCTCCCCCAGATCCACTGATCCTGTTTCCCTTTAGAAAATAGCAGGCTTCCCAGTGATATCAACTGTACATGGCATAACAAGATGAAATAAGACTAGGCACAGACCCTAGTATCAAGGCAGACTGAGGCAACCCAGTAGGAGGAAAAGGTCCCCAAAGCAGGCAAAATAAAGATTCGGAGAGACCCCTATTCCCACTGTTAGGAGTTACACACACACACACACACACACACACACACACACACACACACACACACACCCTAAGTTAAACAACCACAACATGTATGCAGAGGATCTAGCACAGACCATACAGGCTCTTTGATTACCATTTCAGTTCCTGTGAACCTCTATGAGCCCTATTCAGGTGATTCTGTGGCTGTGTTCTCTCTGGTTTCCTCAACCCTGGTGCCTCCTCCAATCCTTCCTCTACCTCTTTTGTAGGCTCTTTGAGCTCTACCTAATGTTTAGCTATATCTCCGTGCATTTGCTCCCATCAGTTGCTGGAGGAAGCCTCTCTAATAGGCATCAAACTGAGTATGGCAGAATATTATTAGGAATAATTTCATTGTTTTTTATATATTTTTCTTTTACATATTCTCATTTATTTTTCACTTCTAAAATTATTTTATTATATTTACTTTCACTTTTATTATTTTATTTATTTACTTTAAATTAAGTAAATTCAGTACTTTAATTAATGTATTTACTTACTTCTGTTTTGTCAATTGTATTTGGTTCTACCTTGTCACTAGACCACCCAGCTTCCTGTTCCTGAACATCCAGGCACTGTCAAACATGAGCTACATCTTGTAATGTGAACCTCAAGTTAGATTAGCCATTTGTTGGCTACTCCCACAATCTCTGAGCTACCATTGCCCAAGCATAACTTACACTTGTAGGTCCAACATTTCAAAACTGGGTTGTTATCTCAGTTCTACCAACAGAAGCCTAACCTGGTTACAGAAGATGGCCTGCTCAGGCTCCATAGCCTCTATTACTCAGAGTCCTTGCTGGGATCACTGTGGTGTTTTGAATGAAATGGTCTCCATAGGCTCATAGGGAGTGGGATTATTAGGAGGTGTGGCCTTGTTGGAGGATGTGGGGCATAGGCTTTGAGGTCTCAGATGCTCAAGCCAGCCCTAGTGCCACTCTTCATACCTGCGAATCGAGATGTAGAACTCTCAGCTACATTTTTAGCACCATGTCTGTCTGCATGCCATCATATTTAATGCCATGATGATAATGGACTGAACATCTGAACTGAAAGACAGCCCCAATTAAATGTTTTTCTTTGATGCCTTTTCACAGCAATAGAAACCCTCACTAAGACAGTAACCCTCATAGGTTCTAAGAAAATTTCATGGCATTAGATTTCCACATTGCCCACCCAGCCCCCAAATTCAGTCACCTCTCCCCATACTCTCTCCTGTCCTCCCTCCTTCACTTGATCCTTCCTGTTTCTGTCCCCACTTGCCCCCAGTCTGTTATAAAATCTAGTCTATTTCCTCTTTCCCATGGAGATTCATACATTCCCCCAGAGTACATTTTATTACTTAACATCTCTGAGTGAGGCAGCTGGGAGAGGCAGAAAAACAAACATTATATGTAGTCATAAGTAGATATTAGCTCTTAAGTAAAATGTAGTCATGGTATAATCCACAGGTCTATTATAATTTTTATTGTATATATTTTCTATAATACTCATGTTGCACAGTACCTCAAAATATAACATATTTGAAGATGAGATTCTCAAATTAAATTATTGGAATAAACAATCATACAATGGGACTGGGATGATCTTATTTGAACATGTTGAGACACAGAAGGATGGACAAAGTATGTGCACAGGAAAGAGACTGCCAATAGAGACAGCAACAAGATGCCACTTATGCTGATGACAAAGACTTTACTGGAAATCAAACCTGTTGACACCTTAATATTGGGCTTCTAGCATCCAGATTTTGAGAAAATAAAAACATTTATTCTATTTAAGCCACTGTGGTACTTTCATAGTATCCCAAACAAGTTAATAGATTTTCCTCCATACATATTCTTTCTGTATTGTCCTTTACTACAACATAATCATATGTTTTAAGGACCCATTTATTCTGTGTGAGTGAAAGAGGAATTTCCATAATAGGATTATATTTAAACATAAAACACTAGATAGTATATAGATAAGATGGAAGCTAATCATTCACATTTTATTATATTCATAGACAGTGGGACTTATATTACTTGAAAGACAGGGCTATATGAGGTTTGTAACACATGGTAAGTAAGCAAGGTCACTAGGAGTCAGGGAAAAACAAGGAAGAGCATCATACACTATGCAATGCAAGTACATGTGACATTGTAGTCTGAAGAGAGTAAACAAATGCTTAAGTTATTTTAAGTCTTGCTGTATCCACCAAATGTCAAGGCAGTGTATAATATTCCAACCTTATTTTAGAGAACCTCCTTCAGAACATAGTTTTCCATTCAGTAATTTTTCCTTCAATGTTCTGATATACCATATGAAGGACTATATAGTGTTCATCAGATTCTTAGGCTTAGGTAACTGACCATGCAGCTTACTTTAAAATTATATCACAGGGCTGGGGATTTAGCTCAGTGGTAGAGCGCTTACCTAGGAAGCGCAAGGCCCTGGGTTCGGTCCCCAGCTCCGAAAAAAAAGAACCAAAAAAAAAAAAAATTATATCACACTATATTGACTTGAAGTTTTCAAAATCCAAAGTGCCTTGCCTCAGGAAGTTTATGCTCACTTTTATCTATTAGTCTTGTGTTGCTGTAATTCCCATAGGATATTGTAATATTTTTCCTCATAAGATTTTAGTTTTTTGCTTCAAAAATTCTGTGGAATGAAGGTGGATCCTTTTGGGAGCATCACCCTCAGCAGCACAGAACATCTTGAAGAGCAAATAGATACTCAGTTGATATAGGAGAAGATGAGAGATAGTAAGGAGGAAACCTAACTTCCTAAAAATTGATGTCTTCTTTTAATACAGAATTCCCATTCATTCTTCATTCCAGGGAATCTCTACAGGCCCATGTTTTCCTCTCATTAGTCAAATGTATTTTAACTGATAAAACCACCGAAGGTTATACATACTAAATTTTAGAGTGCTCAAGAGGTAACTCAACAGTTAAGGATGCTTACTGTGTATGCATAAGAACCTGTCTTTTGATGTCTTGTCCACTTACAAAAGCTAGACATGGTCACACATGGGCCAATTCCCCCAGTTCTGTAAAGGCAGAGATGGGAGGATAAAGAAAGCTTGCTTGCTATCATCTTAGCTCCAGGTTTAGTGAAAGATTCCATATCAAGGTAATAAACCATAGAATGATGAAGCAAACTACCCAGTTCCTTACTCTAGATTCCTCATGTGTTCATCCTCATGGACATATGCCACATACATATACCGTATACACACACTCACACTTCTTCATCTTTTTTGTCTTGGTCTTTATAGCTTACATACTATCTTATTCTGTTACATGTACTTAATGTCAGGATATTTTATAATTTTTCTTGTACCATCTCTAGTACTATTAATGGAGATAACTATGTAGAGCAGAAGCTTAATTAATGTTCATAAAATAAAGTATTAAAAAGATTAAAAGATTTGAACTGTTACAAATCAATATTTCATACAGTTTGAGTAAACTAATTCCAAATTTATTTCAATCAATACTATAAGTAAAGGATAAAATGTACAGCAAACTTTGAATTGACAATTTTATTTTATTACATATTTACTGATACCAGTTGCATAAAAATCACTTTTCCCAAACCACCCTACCTTATGATATAGTTAAAAAGTAATTACTTATGCTTTATTTATTCATTTAAAAATATCAAACTCATCTTAAAAGTAATAGCAATAAACATGGCAGGCAAAAATATGTAAAGACATAGACTATGAGATGATTAAAAGATACCTTAACTTCGGGTAAATCACTTAACTTTGGTTAAATATCATATGCAATATAACAAAGAATAAAATATCTGTAATTTGCTCATGTATAGCAGCACAATAAGATTAAAACTTTGCTACTACAAGCTTAGAATGCATTCTACTATATGGAAGGCTGACTACTCTTCAACAGAGTGTAAAACTCTCAAATGCAGTTAGACATAGGAGAGGTTGTGGGTTATGTACCCTAAATGAGGACTGTCACTGGCATTGCCAGGCACAGCTGTAACTCTCCTTGCTGCTCTATTAGCCTCATCAATCAGAGCCTCTTCATATAGACAAGGGAAGGAACTAGGAATACCATCATTGATCTTAGCTAAAACTTTCAGGACGTTCATCTTAGTGGTTTCAGCATGGGCTCTGGAACCCCACAGGAACACATATTTTGGGGGATCAATGCCACACACCCGGTGGTACTCCAGATAATTTTCTTTCACGAGATCTTTTGTGATAAATTCCCTAGGTTCCCCAAAGATTGGATGATTCCTCCCAGGAAATATCCCCACTACTTTCAGGAATTCCCAGATGTCTTCCTCACTGGAAATGTTGCCATTCATGAAGATCACAGCCAGGAGGGTCATCAGGAGCCCTGTCTTGGGTAACCCACTACTGCCCCTCAGATTTCCCTCGGTGGAGAGACCCAGAATGCCCACAAGCGTATATGACTGAGAATTGGGATCAACTTCCTTCAACTCGAGGCCAAAGACAAGCTCCAGGTGCACAGAGATTCTTCGAATGATCTCAGGGAAGTGTGCTTTGTACTTCTTGTTAATCACCTTCAACATATCTTTCTCTGTAAAGTGCTCTTTTACCCTAAACTTCTCCAGCATGAATGCCATCAATACGCTTGCCTTCCTGTTGAGAGGATCTCTGCGCGCAGAATGAGTGGTAGAGCCTATTGTGAAGGTGCGTGAACGTTGCAGAGAGCTTATAATAGAAGCCTCAGCATTTATTCTAGAAGTCTCACCACCTACGACACCTATTGGGAGCATACTTAAGTCGTCAGAAACAGAGACTGCATTTGGACCAGAAGCCTCAGCATACACAGCACTTGTTGAGAATACACTTAAGTGGTCAGAAACAGAGGCTACATTTGCCTGAGTACCCTGGTATATACAGCTATCAGGGGAGCTGGGCGGATCCCCTTGACCAATAGAAGATGTTGGTTCTTCCTTTGCAGTAGTATGAGCAACATCAAGACTTTGGCTCCTCTCCTGTACATTTTGACGTTTGGTACGAGAGCGACCTTTACCCTTGTGGCTCCTAGGCATGATGACTTGGCTCAAGGGTACCAGGACAAGGACGTAGGCAGGAGACCCGGCAAAGCAGAAATCTGGAGGGGCAAAGTGACACTGCGTAAGCATATGGTATCTTCATGATATCAGAGAGCACCTTTCATTTTAACAAGGTCCCCATTCTCCTGATTTCCTGAACAAGGTTTTAGGAATTCACCTTGCTCCTATTGTCCTGGGCAACGTGTGTCCTGAGAAATCTGTGGAGGAAATCAATTCTGGTTAGGGAATGGTCTATGGCCAGATTTTGTACATCTTGAGGTAAGAGATTGATTCTTATTGATTGATTCTTATTCATTAAAGTGCTTTTGACACAGTCTGGATACCAACACATCTGTCTGTTGTTCTGATATTAATAGTGCAATGTTTCCTAGTATCACATAGAAGAAAATTAAAAGGAGCATATCACCACCACCACTCATTCAGGAGCAACACAGATTACTAGTGCAGGCAAAGAGGGGTGTAATTGAGGACCCTTGCTGTTACCAAGAGTGTAGTTCCCACAGTGATCAAAGTTCTCACCATGAGTCTTTTATTTGGAAACAGCAGGCTTCTCAGAATGAATAGGTCACCTCCTGGTTTTCAAAATGGCAAATAGCAGGAGCAACAGTGTCTTTAGGCCTGCCTTAACACCTCAGGCCACTGTAGAGGGGTGCAGTTCACCATGGCCACCCTGTCCCACCCAGCTTGAAATATCCCTTAATTTTCATGACTTTATATTAATTGGGGTAGTGGTTACCCTCTTCTGAGCCCTCCAGTCTCCTAGGTAGGATTTCATTCCTGAGATGAGCAAGGGAAATGAATTGCCTTTGGACCTAACTGCCTGTCATGTCTGGGGGTTCTGGAGACCAGAGCTGAGGCAGAGCCTTTGTGGCCTCCTTATGCCATGGAGTGTGGCTTGTAGTTTGGAAGATTCACAGTGGATTTCACATTGCTACTGTTTTAATTCTGATTATCCTTTCAGGCCTCTGACAGTACACCTGACAGGAGACCATATCTCTCAGACCAAGCAAGCCCTTCTGACCTCAGGCTGGTGAAGAAGTCAAAGTCTCACACTTCCACTCCTTTCCCTATTACTGTGCATCTCTCTGGTCTTCTGAGTAGAACCCCAGAGTTGAAAGTATGCCAGTTTATTCCAGGACAGAGGATTGCCAGACAACTCAAAGAAATTGTGTTTATCTTGCTTGGGGCTGGGTTGTGTCTCTCTTGAAATGAGCTAATGTGTCCCAGACAAAAGATCTCATTCCCTTTAAAATTATTTCTTAGAAAGTTTCATATAATATGTTTGATCATATTTACCCTCTCCCAAACTTTTTCAGATGTACTTCTTCTTCCCTACTTATATAAGTTCATATTCTCTCTTTTTTCTTACTCTTTAAGTTCAGTTTGTGTTGCTCATATATTCCTGAACATGTGTTCTACCAGTGAAGCATGGTAGGCTTGCTAGAGGCGATCCTCTTAAGAGAAACTGAATATTCCTTTTCCAGTAGCTATCAATTGTCAATAGTACTCCTGCTAGGGGTGGGATTTAGTATCTTTCTTCCCTCTATATGCCAGAATTTGAGCAGATTTGATCCTGCATGCTACTTGTGCATGCTTTTGTAATTTCCAAGATGTCTGTGTCTCCAAAGTCCTAATAAAAAGTTCTGGTTATAGTTAGGGCTTTCCAGGCTCCAGTTTCTGTTGTGTTTTGGTCTGTTTACATTATTCTTATGTGGTCATCTTTTCACAACATGGGTGATGGCACTTTTCAAAGGACTTTAAAGGAGTTTGTGTTCTCATAGATTTGTCCTGTTATGTATCTACTTACCTAACAGCACTTAGGATGTGTCTACTCAGCTGAATAGAGCCCACACCAGTAAGACTGAAGGTGAAGCTGATGTCAGGTCTTCGATTTCTGGGATTTCTAGGATCTTGTAGACCTAGTCTTTGGAACAGAAATCATGGGGCATTGTCAGTCCTGTATTGATCAAAAGGTGAGAATCTTTGAAGAACTCACAATGATAATTGATTAATCATTTGCTCAAAGCCTGTTCCAATTTCTGGGGTAAGTCTGAATGTCTCAAATCAATGATCTTTCTCCCATATGAGTTCTAAGTAGGAAAAAGGGTAGAGTTCTAACAAAAATTGTGGCTACAACTTTGTGGGTCTTTTCTTTGGGAAGTGGCACCCTCATTCAGAACTGTTGTAGCAAGGCTCCTGTAGAAACTTGTTCACCTACCTTCCAAAATTTATATGTTTCCAGAGTCCTGATAAGGCACAATTATGATTATAGGTACAGCTTCCCAGGATCTAGTTTCTGTTGTGTTTGGCTTTCTAACATACTGGCTCTAAGGACTGGAGGGACTCTTGTAAGCCCCAGAATATTACTTCTGAGTACATATACTTCATTTGGTCACTAATTTATTGAGCCTCCAGGATGAAACAGCGTCTGGAAATTGCTGGTCCATAGAGGATTTTAGGGAGATTTGTGGGGTCCTGTCTAATTTGTGTTTTGTAGTACTTCTGTTTTAACTCTAATTGTCATGCAGACGCCTGGCAGAGCCTTGTATTCCTTTATTTTCTGATTTTAATTATACTTCCTTAACCTGAGAAGAAATTCTAAGATGAAAATCTTGAAAGCTATAGCTGGAGTCCTTTTCCACTTACATCATGGACATTTCCAAATGTTTTATACATGAATTCATACCTGTCACATGCAATTCATTTTCATTTTTTTCTATTCCATTTTAGTTCATTCTTTGTATTTTCTGAAGTTGAGAATAGTAATATAACATAAGATTCTCATTTTCAGTTCATGAAATCAATCACTAAAGAACTTTCAAGTGGCTATTATTAGAATGGCTGGACTTATTGACTTGGTCTACCCAAATGATTATCCTTTCCTGTTATACCTCTGCAGGTCTAATATATGGGATCCTAAGTTGTACCTCAGAGTCTGTCATTGACCTAGGACTTCTTTTCTCCTAAGGTATAATGGAAAAGAAACAAGGCTGAATGTAAAATTATTCTTCTACCTGAGCCTGTCATCTGCTGTATATTAAAGCTTACACAGTTGTTTCTGTCCCAGGGCTTACCTTCACACAGGTATTGATTCCACAGACAACTGAGTGTTTCTCAGGGCTCTCTTGTTAATCTACCTGATGCTATTTTCATTTATTCCTTTAAAATTTTTATATAGTTAGTTTTGGGCATTGAGTCATAACTGAGTCAAACGGTAGTCATAACTTGATTGATACCTTGAAAGGTATTGCTAAGACACTGTATCTGTAACTGATACTTTATAACAGACTTTCCCTGAACAAACATAGACTGTTGGACTTTATACCTCCTAAGTTTTTGAGTAAATTTTATAGTTACTCACAAAAGGGTCTTGTAAATTTCTGTAAGTTTCATTTTAGGTTCATTTTAGATATCGGTGCAGTCAAGAATAACATACTTTCTGTTACATGTTCTAATTATTTGTTTTCCAAGTAATAAATTTAAGTATTTAGGTGCAGGCAGGTCACTTTTACTAAAATGTTGACTAGCAGTTTGTTAAACAGGGATTTAGTTAGATTTGGGATATAGAACAGTTTTTAAGGTTAAGACTCAATGTCTGTGCAGGGCATAGTCACTAAGCAGAAATTGATCAAGGAAGTGTGGCTTGAGAGTGACAAGAGATGTGGTAGACTTGAGTTCTTGTTTAACAGAGGTAGTTGGTGTTGGATTAAGGCTTCATTATTAATATTGCTATAGTCAAGAATGACTGTATTTTCTATGTGTTCTAATTGATAATTGTTAATAAGATAAAACCAAGTCATCTATTACTAATATTAGTTAACATTGGTGTATAACAGTATACCTTAAGTTGAATAACTGTTGCTGTGGTAGTCTGTGTCTGCTAGTTCACCAGCTCACTGTCCTAGATCTACACATATTCTATTTCTGGGCACCTTAAATACCTGCTGGTACAGATGGTAAGATGTACCTGCCAATCTAGTTACTAAAATTCCCCAGCCTCTCTCTCAGTGTGTCCTATCATGGTCCTTAACACTGAGATGCAGGCTGCATTGTGTAGTTTTCAGAACACTAGAAAGACCAAGGTCTCCTGCTGGTGAGAGTCTTTTAGATCAGGAATCAGGCTTTTTCCACATATCTTGGTAGTGCTCAGCAAGAAAACTTTCAGTGTGTACAACATTTTGGTTCCACCAGCTCCCAGCTCTAACTTTGTGAGCTCTAGATTCCAGGGCCCCCATAACACCACTGTACTCCATTTGTGTTCACCACAACCAGTGTTGAATTGCTGACTCACTGAAACTCAAGTTCATACTCACTTTAGCTTTGGATAAGTAACCCCTCATACACATTACATAGCAACTTGAAATCTTGATGTGTGGCTATGGATAGGTTATTGATTCAGCTATAATGATTTTCTAGGCTATGGTAGTTTTAATTTCTATATCTATTTTTATATGTGTCTGAATAGCCTATATCTACAATATTATATATATGAATATATCATATGATTGATCTTATATCTGATTATATCATATGATTGATCTTATATCTGATGATACTGTATCTGAATGAGTTTATCTTATATGCTAAAACAGCACTTTATTATTTTAATTATAGATTTATATTGATATTATTATCTCTGTCCATTCCTCACACTTATTTAGGTATATTTATGCATGGTTTTCATATGTTTTCCCATAATTCTTTCTAACATTTCACACTTCTGTGTTCGTTGATGATTTTATAATGTGGGCATTCTATTCTCCTATGAGCTTGCTGAAAGCTAACAATGTTGCTAGTGTTAAATTGACACCATAAGTTCCCCCAAATCCCCAGAGTGGGATCAAATGTTTTTTCTTTTCTTTCTTTTTTTCTGGTTCTGCCTCCCCAACATGCTCAGCTACATCATTTTGTTGTTGATGTTGTTCCTAATGTGATTTCTTTGCATTCCTTGGGCTCAACCAATTTATTCACCACTATATTTGATGTCTTATGAATTATGTTATTTGTCTCTGAGTTTGATGGTATTTTTTTAGGGGGCACCCTTCTCTATTATAAAACAAGAAGTACTAAACTGCAACAAAAGAGAAATAATTTCCCACTTTATAGGGCTTGGTTGTCTTTCACCATTCAGCATAATGAATACTTAAATGTGGCTAGTCTGGAAATACTTTGTGAATGCCATGGATTTTTATTACAGTTTTACTTTATATGGTTCAATGATATTTTCTATTTTTTATGTGCCTATTTAATCATTTATATTTTGCTAGCTGTTTCCTAATTCACTTGGGTTTTCACATGTAAAAACATAGCATCATATTTCTACAAAAATATTTCTCATTAAAATACCTAAATATATACAACAAAATAATCATGAACTTAATATACCTGGTTATAATCATCATGGCCAGACAAGTTAATTTGTTTATTGGCAAAAGCACTCTTAAAATAATATTGAGTACTTTTATTACGAGACTCACAAGAGGCAGAGGGAGGAGAAAGAAAACAAACAGACATGGGGTATAGGACAAGAGGAAAAGAGGGACAGGAAGAAGCAAAGGACAAGATATACCCCTCAAAGGCACAGTTCCACTGTGACCTACTTCTAAGCATGCCCTATCTCTTAGTAGCCAATAAGGTTTGAAATCATCAGTAGATAAGAGGAGCTCTCATTGTCCAATCACATCTCAACAGTGCCACCAGCTGGAGAAAAAGTCTCTTTTACATATGAGTCTTTGAGGCTTTTTTGTATACAAACCCAAAACACAGAATGTTTTTAATTTCTGTTCTGTTGATTTTCACGATCATTAAAATTCATCAGCCTCTTCTGTTGGTCCACTAGGTGCTGAAAAATGGTAATTCTAACTCTTGTGGGGGTTTTTCTGTTAGGGGAAATAATTCCTGTTAGCAGAAATAATTCTATATGTAGAACCTTTCCCTTGTTTACTGCTCTTCATATGATTTAAGGGTAAGCATATTTACAATTCTATCACAGCTCTTAATATTTTGTTGTAGATATAAATATTATATATATAATATTTATATTATATATATATAATATATATATATATATGAGTGTTTTACCTACATGTGTATATGTATGTGTACTACTTGCATGATTGGTACCCTGGAAGGTCCAAGGTGAACATTGGATACCCTGTAAGTTGAGTTACAGATGGTTGTGAGCTAACATGTGGCTACAGAGAACCAGACCTGGGTCTTCTGAATGAACAAGTGCTCTTAACCACCGAGACATCTCTCCAGCCCCAGTATGCATTAATTTTACTTAACTAGAACAATAATATTCTTTCTGTTATAACTGGTAAAATGTGTTATATGGATATTTTCAAATTACTAGCTTTCATCATTTGGCTTTATTATCTAATTCATTTTTGCATTTAGAATCATTATCCTCTACCTTCTAATTACTCAGGTGTAATATGTTATTATTTTCATAACTCTTGAACTCTTTGGTTATTGCAAATACTTTTTCTCACATACGTATTTAAGGCCATAATATTCCTCAAGGTACCACTTATGCTATTTTTCTACATCACATTGTATGATAGCTTTATATGAAATGTTTACATTTTTCTAAAGCTGGATACATATGTATTTAGATTCATCTAATGTTTGAATATACGTGGTATATAGACATATGGAAAAGATTATATTCTGAAGCACTTAAAATTGTGGCAGAATTGGTTTTATTTCTAGAACTGAAAAGATTTAGAGTGAGAAAAATCAGTCAATATAGTTAGTTCACTGTATTGTTCAACTGGAAGTATCAGGAAAGCAGATCCTATTCTAAAGACATTGTTGACCCACACTGACCAGTGAGGCCAACTCCATGGATTTAAGGAAATGTTGAAGATCTGAATGGGGGATATCAGGGACTCAAGGCATTTGAGCTCAAGAACAGTGCAAACAGAGCACTTCTCATTTTTATTACTAAAGCAAGCAATAGATGAGGAGATGTTTACATTTAGCTTAAGGTAATACAAGTACAGCAAGGTAGTACGCCTGTTGTTATATCTTATTATATTTGGTCATGTTAAAGAGCCAAGATTATTCCTCCCAGTCCTTAGCTTTCCTACAGAGATAATGTCGACATGTCAGCAAATCCTCTACATGTCCTTGTATAATAATAAGTGCATTCACTTATTATTATTATTATAGCTTGTGTAATTTTTTAGAAGGATGTTATTCTGGCAAAAACATTTTGCACTGTGTTCCATTCATAGTAAGTTCACAGCTTTTAAAACACAGGCTCCCACATATGTAACTAAGGAGTTTAATAAGTTATTTACTTAATAAGTCAATCATGGGTACTCAAACACAATAACACTTAACAACTCTTACCTCAAGGATAAAAGAACAAAGAGAAAAGATACTGTTATTCAAGACTAGGATTTGCACTCAGTTGCATGGGAAAACATAGTTGATCAATAAGGAAGGAGTTGGAGCTGTGTTTTTTCTGATATCCCTTTAAGTCCATAACCATGTCTCTATTCTGACATATTTATGCCAGTGCCACTATCTACAATGCATTTTCCCTCTGTGGTTATTCTATGATCTGGCTTTTAATCCTCTTTTTCAGTTTCTTAGAGCAGAATTCTATATTTTTATTTTGATTTATTTAAGAAGGCAATTTGTACTTATGACAAAGAATTATCAATAACTTTGAGATTCATCTGTCAGTTTTATAGTCATATTTCAGAAAGAACAGAGAAAAGCATCTATAGTATTTAATTCTATAATTTTTTATTTCCAAAACTTACTGGTAACCTTATAAGTAAAAGGGAAATTGCTGTCTTCTGGTAAAGATAATAAAATCAGGAACAAGAGTTTTTGATAATTTTTTCCTTTTAATTTTCAACTAGAGAATTTTTTTTAAATTATATTTTTACTTTTTAAAATATAAATACAATGACATTGTTTTTCCCTTTCACTCCTCTAACCCTTATCATTCACCTTCCTTCTTGGTTTTTCTCATGTTCTTGGCCTCCATTTCTTTAATATACAGTTTATATGTCTATATATATTAATGAAGTTATAAATAAAACCTAATGAATTCATGCAAAGTTACTTACATGCATATAATTTCTGAGTTGAGCATTGTGTTTGGATAACCATTTGTGGGGGCACTTCCTTGGGGAAGACTATTTCTCTCACTTTCAGCTTTCCTTAATTGACTATAATTTTTTTCTAAGGTTGAGACCCTGACAGTCCAACCTTCCATATTAGCATGTTTATTGGTAATATCCTTGTTCAGGTCTGGTTTGGTAATCTATGAGAGTTTCATTTTGGTTTTACATTATTAACTCTGGAAATTTTTGTATCTAAGTCTTTTTTTCTTCTAAAAAGTGAATAACCTTTTAAAAGAATTTTGCTCTACAGGCTAATTTTACCTTTAAATAAAAAAAATTGACAGAGAAAGCAAACTCTATTACTAGGTGAATTTAAGAATAAGCACATGTGACAAATATCAGCATCATGTTTTGTTGTGCACAAACTAGGTAGGTACCTTTTATCTTAAGAATATGCATTTAATAGGGTTGTCTGTTGGCTATATACCTGCAAGAAATTTCCTTCTGTTTGTGCTCTTTAACAGATGTAAGATGTATCATACTCAGTTATTTTTTCAATAATATATTTTTTCTCTTCTATACAATGTTTAAGATTATGAAATTTTCTTGGGTCAACTTTGTCTTTCTGCAGTGAACCACTCTTGTTCACAAAAATTAAATTAGCCCAAGGATACCATCAATGTTCCTCTGTGACAGACCTCCATACAGTCTCTCAATACTCCTTTGCTTTGCTTTGTACATACATAATTAACTAAAATTCTTGTCTCATATTATCACTGAAAACAAAATACTTGCTGATTAAACACTGGTCATGCTTGTTTTCTCTCTCCACAGTCCTGAAATTTGACACAACTTCTGAGTCATAATACTGTAATTTCTGAGAGTAGAAGGGCTTTTCTGTAAGAAAAGGAAGAAACCTTTTCATCCCATTTCCTCATATATCTTACTCTTTCTAGCTTTAGTTATACTTCTCTGTAAAAAAATTCTATTGAATTGTGGGTTACTATATTTGATATTTTGGTGTAAATAAATACTTTAAAGTAATTAATAAAGATTTGAATACTTCCAATTTTAGAAATACCATTTCAGCAGAGGCACAGAAGTTCTTTTAAAAATTAAAGTTTTTATTGTATGTGCATGATTATTATGTATGTATGCATTTATGTGGACTGCATGCACACCTGGTTCCTGAAGAGGCCATAAAAAGACACTGGTTCTCCGATAACCGGAGTTACAAAACAATTTAAGCCACCATTGATTATCATATGCAAATGAAAATTTAGTTGTCTCCAAGAATTAATAATAGTATTTAATTTTTATTGCTGATAATGAAGATAAAAAAACCCATGTCTTAGCAAATGCTAGTACATTTTAACAAAGTTAATCAACAACAAAAATACCTATCTGAAACTTTCTATTTGCTTATATTTTTGGAGCTCATACTTGTATTACTTCTTTTTGAGAATTAAGTTTGTTCAGTTTCTGTAGTCCAATCTTTAAGATTGTGCAATTGTCAGCTATAACTTTGAAATCTATATCATACTACTTCCCCACAGCCACCCACACTGTACAAGGAATACTGAGAAAGAAGGCCAGAAAGTTTTAAAGAGGTTAGAGAGGACTGCTGTAAAACAACACATTGTAGGCATGACAAGGTCTTCATACTCATGAACTTCCAGCAGCTAATCCTGGCTGCACCAGACCTGCACAATATAAAACTTGCCAGGATTCAAGCATAGATTGAGGAGGGATTTATGAGTCCCCATCCCTAGTTGAGGAGCTATTTTCAGTTGAAAGAATCTTGGAGAGAGTTAATTTTCTTTGGAGGTCTAGACACTGGTAAACAGCAAGTGCTTCAGTGGATGGTCTTACACCTATATGCGCGCGCGCGCGCGCGCACACACACACACACACACACACACACACACACACACACACACAAAATAGCACTAATTGAACTGCAGGGACAAAAATGGAGAAGGGACTGAGGGAAGGGAGGTCCAGTGACAGGCCCAACTTGGGATCCAGCTCAAGGGGATGCTCCAAGATCTAATACAATTACTACTGATGCTATGGTATGTTTACAGACAGGAGTCTAGCATGGCTCTCCTCTGAGAGGCCCAACAATCAGTAGACTGAGACAGATGCAGATACTAACTTCCAACCACTGGACTGAAGACTGGGACCCCTGTGGTTGAATTAGGGGAAGGTGGAAGAAGCTGAAGAGGAGGGTGACCCCATAGGAAGACCAGCAATCTCAACTAATTTGGAGTCCAGAGATCTCTTGAACACTGAGCCACCAACCAGACAGCATACACCAGCTGATATGAGGCCCCTGACATATATACAGCAAAGGATTGCCTGGTCTGGCCTCAGTGAAAGAAAAAGCACCTAACCCTCAAGAGACTTGAGACACTAGGGAGTTTGGAGGCATGGTAGGTATGGGTGGGGTGGGGACATCCTCTTGGAGACAGTGGGGAGGAGGACTAAGATGATGAATTTTCAGAGGGTGGACCAAGATGGGGATAATGACTGGACAGTAAAAAAGAGATTAAAGATAAATATTAAAACAAACAAAAACCCTAATAGTATAGAAGGGCACACAGTGGAGGCAGTTTGAGAAAATTTAGAAAGGGAGTAAATGAGATGAAAATACTATCTCTCTCTCTCTCTCTCTCTCTCTCTCTCTATATATATATATATATATATATATATAATATTCGTGTATAGGAAACATTCATATATATCAGATTCTGAAGAAATAAAAATATTGTTGGGCTGGAGAGATGGCTCAGAGGTTAAGAGCACTGCCTGCTCTTCCAGAGGTCATGAGTTCAATTCCCAGCAACCACATGGTGGCTCACAACCACCTATAATCAGGTCTGGTGCCCTCTTCTGGCCTGTAGGCATACATGCAGGCAGAAAGCTGTATGATGTATACATAAAAAATAAATAAATAAATAAATAAATGTTAAAAAACATTGTTAAATGTGAGTTTACAAATTCTGCTAAAGCTTAGTGGTATATACCTCTAATACCTGCACTTAGGAGGTGAAGGCAGAAGATTTGCAAGTTTCAGGCCAGCTCAGGCTACTCTAGTGGATTCTAAGACAGTAGAGACAACATAGTAAGATCCCATCTTAGGAAAACACAAAATTTGATCTATGTCTCTTAGTTCAGAATGAAGCAAGCTAATAAGGGCATCTCATTCAAGACATTTTACTCTTATTGCTCAGAAACTCCTAAGAGACATTGTGCATAAAAGAAAATAGTGCTGTGTATGGCATGAGAATTGGATAAGTAGCCCAGGCCACCATCCACTTATAACATATTTTCTCCTGTTTATTGATAATTATTGGGGTATTGTATGTATGTTTGTTTGCATCTGTGTGTTCACATATGGAAGTGTATACATGTGCAGATGTTCATGGAAACACATGTAATTTCATGCATGTGCATGTAGAGGCCAACATTATCTTTGGGTTCTGTTTCTTAGACATTGTCATTCTTATTTTTTGAGACAGGATCTCTAACAAGTCTGGATCTTGTCACTAAACTAGACTAGCTAGTCAATGGGACCATGAGGCCCGTCTCTACCTCCTTATTGGAGCACACCACTGGCAGGCTCAACCTTTTTGTGATTTTTAATCATCAAACTCATTTATCCCAAAGAATTCTTTTTAAAATGGTTATGTGTTTGTATTTGGATACTCTGAATCTGAAGTTCCAGAAGGAACACTCTTCTTGATGTAGGTGCTGGATACTGAACTTGGGTCATTTGTAAGAATGGTATGTGTTCTTAATACCTAAACCATCTCTCCAGCAGCATTTCCACTTTAACTCATAAAAAGGGGGAAACACTTATATTTCAGGATTTTGCCCTTCCATGGTGAGACACCATGTTTGTTTAGGTTGCTATTTAACTAAAATTAAAAATACAATCATCCCTCATGTGCTTCTGCGACTAATTCTATAAACACATGTTCCTGATACTTAATGCCAATATCCACTTGTGTGTTATATAAAATAGTATGGTAATTGCATGTGCTATGGAAATCTTCCTTATGCCAATTACCATCATTATGGGATAAAGACCAGGAAAAATTGATACATGTTTAGGGCAAATAAACTTTTCCAAATATTATTATCTGTGTTGGGTTGTATTTATGTATGTGAAACCCACTGACAGAGAAAGCCCAACTATAGATCACTCCCAGTCTAAAAATCCAAACAAGACAAAAAAAACACATTTCCTCCAATAATTTTTGCCTAATTGTTTTTTTACCATGATTTAATTTTATATTTACTTTACATCCCAATCACAAGCACCCCTCCCTCCTCTCCCAGTGTAACCTTTATAAATCTCTTCCCTCTTTATCTCTCCCCTTCTCCCCAAAGAAGGGGAAGTCCCCCTTAGGTATCACCTTACCCTGAGACATTTAGTCCCAGCAAGGCTAAGCACATCCTCTCTCACTAAGGCCCAACCAGCTACTCCAGTTAGGGGAAGGATATGCAATGTCATTGCCTGATTAGTTTTAGCTAAATGACCATCCATTCTTTTCTTGCACCGCCCCCCCCTATATTTCACCTCCTTATTCCTTTGTATTATTTGTCCTTAGGTTTTAAAAGCTGTTTCATTTTATTACTCTTCTTCATACATTTGTTGTTATTTACTTGGAAAATTCTAAGGAGAAAGGCTGAGTATCTTTTTTTCTTACTTCCCCAACGTAAGTATTTTGTTTTATTATTTGAAACAATTTTTAAATTTAAATGTTTTGATCACATTCTTTTCCTCCCCTAAGTAATTCCAGTTCCTCTTTCCCTCCTTATCCAATTTTAAAAACAAACACCCAATGTAATAGCAACCCCCCCCCACAAAAACCCAGAAAGCAAAATAAAACCACATCAGAAAGAAAGAAAAACCCCTGCCAAACTGTAACCAACAAAGGCATGTACACACACACACACACACACACACACACACACACACACACACAGACAGACACACACACACACAAACACACACACACACACACTAAAACAAACAAAACAAAACTTGTGGAGTGCATTATATGTTGTTTAACTACTTCTGTACATGAGGACCATCTGTCTGACTGTTCTGGAGTGGTTACTATACCCCATGTTACTCTATTGGAGAAAACTGCTTTTCACTCTCCTGGGAGGTATTAAGTCCCCACTTCTAACAGAATAACTTTCAAAACGTGAGTGCTAATTAATATTGGATAATGAATAAACTGGTGAACATGAATTACAGCTTAAAAACTTTATTATCACCTAAATTCCACAGTAAAACAAATCAAAGTACATACATTTTATTTGTATACAATGAAGTGAAATAAAGAAAACTAAGAACTAAGTATCCTCTCATTATGCTACCTCAGTGTTATTTATCACCAACTATATTTTGACCCAGATTTTACTCACTGAGCCAGCAAAACGCTAATATTGAACAAACTGGTGATTCAAAATGACATAGAGCTCTCCCTTTCTTCCTATACATCTCTAAAAATAACAAAATAGTTAAGTCCAGTTAGTGCTACCCATATGGGTCCAGGTGTACATTAATCCACTGGGACATGGAGAACATACCAGCAGTCACACCCCTAAAGAAAAGTGACTCTTCCTCCCAAAACATCAAACTATAAATGTATAAGTGTTACTTATTTTACATTTTAAATTACTGAAACCTTTTACAAGAAACATCTGAAATATAACACAAAAAAGTGAAATGAAACTTAAATATGGCATAAAAATGCAACAGTGATATTCAATGTGCTCCTTCTAGAGTGTCTATCTACTATTTAAATTGTCCATTGTCCTTAATTTCCACAAAGAAAATCTTCCTCAGACTTCAACCTTTGGTGTATAACCTAGAATTAAAAGAGGGTAAAAGTAAAACTGGACTTTACTAATATAAACGAGAAATAGAAATATTATAAGCACTTGCTTCCTTCATAATATATTAACCTTCCACTATTAGGTAGCTTACTGACCTTTACAAATATTGGTGAAATAGTCTTAAACATTACTTAGTATGGGGGGGAGCTGTGCATCATGGCTCTTGAATATGAACTGGCCGTTGTAGCAGTGCGAGCCCTGGCTGCAGCCCTGGCTTGGGCTCTTTCTTCATCATCTTTCAGAGCTGCTTTATACAAGGTTGCGAAGGAATCTGGTGTAGTATCATGGATCTTGGCCCAAAACTCCAAGATTTTCATCTTGCTGATCTCAGCACGGGCTCTTGGACCCCACATGAATTCAAAAGATGGAGGATTGCTGTTGGGCACTTGTCGGTACTCCAAGTATTTTAGCTGTACCATATCTTCAGTGATGACCTTCTTAGGATCTCCATAGATGAAGTGTTTTCTATTAGCATATACACCCATCATACTCAGCACATTCCAGATCTCTGTTTCAGGGGCACAGTTATCTTTCATGAATATCACACCCAGCACAATCATTAGGAGGCCACTATTGGGCACTTTTTCTTCACCCATCACTCCATCAAAGGTATGTTCAAGTTTGTTAAAAAGGGCATAACAGTGCCTGTTTGGATCTACTTCCTTCAGATCAACACCAAAGGCCAGTTCCATGTGCTCTGAAGCTCTCTTCAGGATCTCATTGAAGTGATTCTTAGATGTTTTGATAACAGACTTCAGCATATCTGCCTTTGTGATAACTTCTTTCTTTTGATACTTCTCTATCAGGAATTGTACCAGTAAGACAACTTTGTGGTTTATAGGATCTTTACACCAGTCCTCAACGTCTTCAGAGTCATCCGAACTTTTCTCATCTAGGTTTTGGGCATGTGTATTTGCATATGTGTCTGAATAGGTAGAATAAGCTCCCATTGGCATGTTGGGAGGTGTAGGCATACCGGCAACAGGAATAGTCTGATGTGGACAGCCAAAGAAAGGACTTGGAGAGGCTTGTCCCTCCAGTGCATTTTTAGCACGGGCCTGGCGGCGCTTCTCACGGGCACGGAGCTTGCTCTTCTGGCCACGAGGCATGATGACTGTAGTGGGGACCACAGGTAATACTGCAAACAGGTTGAGGAAGAGGTCACCCTGGAAAACAGAGGACGAGATAATTTGTACAGTCTCTGTTGGTAGATGCTACTATTAAGCCATGAAAAGCTGCCTTGCGTGGTACCCTTAAGGGTACTACCTTAGGAACTCAAAAGGGAAGGGGAGATTTAGACCTTGTAGTCTCATTTCCAGCTCACAATATTAACTTTTCTCCTGACTGTTTCTCCTTTGCTGAAGGCTGCCTCTTCTATCCACCTTTCATCCCTGATTGCCAAACAGAAGCCTAAGGGCACAACAGCAGCAGTTGGAAGCACTCGAATTAAATCGTAGGGATAGGACTGGGTAAAATAGAGTCTCTTGGGGAGTCAGCGGGGTAAGTTTCCCGGAAGATACCTTGACAAACGGAGGTTCCTCACCGTACGCTCAAGCCAAAGCTTCCAAGAAGCTTCGCTGCCCTTGAAGAACAGCAGAAAACAACGGTCGCTGAAGAAAAGCGGATATTATGGTTATCCATTTCCGGTTATTATGGTTATCCAATTCTGGTCATGCCCACAGAGTCCGTTAAAGAGCAAACACGCATGCGCAGATGTAAATAGGAGGGGCTGTCAGTCAACTTTTGTTCTGAAGGCTCGTGCTTCCCAGAAATCTTCTAAAGTCTTTTCTTTGACTTTTCACTGTGGCTTGAAATTTTCACTCTCAGGAGCTGAGTGTACTTGCCTTAGATACAGGAACTCATTTCATTGAGAGTCCTGACTAGGAAATTAGAAGCCAAAGTCTAGCAGCTGTGCCATTTTATGACAGAAAACAGAAGTGGAATTTTGTGGCACATCTCCCATAGATGTCAATACCCCCGGTCCTCATTCAGCGTCTCACTGTGTTGTGTTACCATGTTGCTGTGCTACTCCCAATCTGCTACTGCAGAACATTCCCACCAGGTAAGACATTAAATATTGAAACAATTTAAATATGGTTGGTATCTAAACAATAATAATATCATATTTAATATGAATAGACCTATCTTATGATATGAATTGGGATGTCCTTTACCTAGTTTGTCAGTAAAATTTCAAACTGTCTTTGCTAAAGATTTTGTGTTTTAATTCTTTTCCTATTAATATTTTGGCATTTTAAAAATTAAAACTTATATAGGAAACAAATATAAATACTTGTAGAGTATGGTGTAAGTGTTCAACAAACTTTTATATTGAGTAATGTTTAAATTATGACAAATATATTTATCACTGCAAAAATTACCTGTGGTCAAAATATATTTTCATTGTAGCTTGTTCAAAACATGGTGTAGTTTTGATTAATGGTCACCTTACTGTGCACTAGCATACCATAATTTTTTTTTAAATTTCAGTATCCATTGAAAAGCCTGTGACCATATCTCTGTCTCTGAGTCTTCCCATTTTTATAACCAATATTCGACTCCCAAGTTCTGTGTGTCAGCTTTTATAAAAAGTGAATGGGACTGCTTATATGTATTGAGTATATTACATGTAAAAGGATGGGATTTACAGCTCATCTATTCATGTTTCTATTAAAATAGCTTACTATGTAAAAACAATAAGTTAACTTTCACATGACGGTATTTTCACAGGTATAGCCAAGGTAGTATATCACAATGAAGGGAACTACTTGGCATGCTCATTTAGAATGAGGACAACAGGCTTTTAGTGATAACTGGGTTTCAGCATACATCTGAACCTGACAGACCTGCCCCTGGCCTCAGTATCTGTTATATTACCTTGTCATATAATACTTATTTTTGTCACTGTTCATATTAATCAACTTTGTCACTGTGAGAAAATAGTCAACATGACCAAGCCAGATGAGAAAATGTTTATTTTGGCTCATACTTTCTAAAGTTTTAGTCCACTGACATCTGGTTCTATTGTTTCTCTGTCTGTGATAGCATGTAAACATAGAAACTGTATAGGTAATCTTATGGTAGCCAGGCAGCACAGAGAGGGTGGAGAGGTTTAGGAACAAGACTATACTGTTTTAGGATATGAAAAGAGTATTCAATAGCCAAGCCATAACAATGATATATATTGAAACAAAAGAAGAAACTTATATAGGTAACATGCAAGTTCTATTTTAATATTTCAAGAATAATAATACAATTTTTTGAGAGGGAATAAACTGATAAAGACAAGAACACATTAATAATGATGATGATGATGATGATAAAATAATAATAAAAATAAATACATAGTTGTTGTTGTTGTTGTTGTTGTAACTAGCTAGTGTTTAAAAAGTTTTCCTTGGTTAAGAAAGTAAAAATTATGGGAACTTAACAGGGGAAATTGATGACCAAAGAGACAAAATTAATTATTTCAAGTACTAATTGTTTTTACATATTTACCTGTAGGGTGTTAATATAAAATTCTTAAATTAAGAATAGAGTAACTGACTCCTACTAAACAAAGATAAAATTTCATGGGCTAGGAATGTAGCATAGAAATACAGCACTTGCCTACCATGTAAGAAGTCCTGGGTTCAATTTTTAGTACACAGTAAAAGAAAGGCCAAAACCCCCAAAGATAATACATTTACAAAGTATAGTTTTGGTATTATGGTTTTGAGAACATTTAAAATTGATTCAATTATCTGACCTTAGTGAGAGAAGGCACATCTAACCCGGGAGACTTGAGGCCCCAAGGGAGTCGGGAGGTCTGGTGGGCTGGGGGTAGGGACTTGAGGACATCCTCTTGGAGACTGGGGAGGAGGAATGGGATGAGCAACAGTCAGAGGATGGACCTGGAGGGGGATAATGACTGGAATGTAAAAAAAGACTAAAGAATAATAAGTAAGTAAATAAATAAATAAATAAATAAATAATGAATGTTTGAATTTGCTGTTTGCTTGTAGTTTTACTTCTATTAGAATGTTAAGATCTTAGCCTCTCAGAATATACTGGTTACTTACAGGGCAGGTAAGTTAGGAATTGCCATAAATTTTGATAAGCCCTAAGAAAGAAAATTTATTCAGACTAGTTTCACAGACTAATTTATAGTTATAAAATGTAACTGAATTATATAATATGGTTAATAATGATCCCTATTCTTTTTTTTCTTTTCTTTTGTTTTTTTCGGAGCTGGGGACCGAACCCAGGGCCTTGCGCTTGCTAGGCAAGCGCTCTACCACTGAGCTAAATCCCCAACCCCGATCCCTATTCTTTATACTAAAATATCTGCTTGTAATTGAACAATGGGTATACTGAAGAAGGAAGTATGGATATAGGAAAGATATTTATAAAATTTAATTGATTAATTGAAGACATATAACATATAAGAAATCATTTTGCATTGTCTTCTTTAGCTATTGTATGAGCTGTAATAGCTTAAGAGGCTTTTTATAATTTGACGTAATTGATAGTTACTGGAACTTTGGCAATGTTATGAAAGCAGCAAATAATAAATGAAAAAGCTAGAGAAGTGGCTTGTGGGAAAAAAATCCTTTATGTATAAGGAACTTTAATTTCATGAACTTGTTAAGTACTTACTGTTGTATGTATCACTTTAATAATTAAATAATTGTTAAATATTCATCTCACTTATTAAATTAATATTAAATTCTCTAGAAGGAAAGCAGTGAATATATTTTTATTATAAGATTGCTGTCAATGGCAGAATAGTTATAAGCATATACTTGAGAAAACTCACAAGCTTAATTCTTTAGAAAGTCAACAGCTGTTACTTAATGGAATATTATATTTTGTACTCAAATCACATAGGACTCTCAAGGTCAGATTTTTGCATTTCTAGGATAAGGATATGATCTAAAAATTGAAAATCATAAAAAAATTTTCCCAATTTAATGTTTTCTGTGGTACATAATACGGAATGCAAATTTCAGAACAAAGTTAATGTTTTGCGATGTAATTTGACCATATAATAGACAGGGGACTGAATTTAACAATGTAAGTAAAAATTGGGCAGATCTTGCCTTCACAGAGCTGATTAGTATTTATTGGGGAAAAAAGATAAAAATCCAACATAAACACATTTTTCTAAGGTGGTTAAATGTTTTACACATTTATTTATTTATTTATTTATTTATTTATTTATTTATTTATTCATTAATTTATTCATGCTACAGCCTGATCACAGCCCTCTCCCTCCCCTCCTCCAAGTCCCACCCTCAGACCCCTTGTCCTCTTTTTTCAGAGAAAGGAAGGCCCCCATGCGCAACAACCCACCCTGCTACATCAAGTTACAACAGGATTAAATGCATCCTCACCCACCAATGCCAGATAATACATTCAAAGGTAAAAGTATCCAAAGGCAGGCAACAGAGTCAGGCATAGCCTCTACTCTAATATGTAGAAATGTACAAGCAAATTGACCCAACAGGATTGGAAAGCATATCCTGGGAAATTAGTATTCAAAATTAGAAAGAAAGGATGAAAATCATTTAGATTGCAAAGTGATGAAGTTCAAGGACTATTTCTTTTAAGGAATTGCTTGTGCAAATGTCTGATTGAGGGATGAGCTTAGTACAGTCAATAACTATAAGACCTCTTTAGCATGAATGCAAAGTGAGAGGGAAGATCTATACTAACACTGAAAAATGAAAAGGAAACAATAACAGCTTTAAAGCAAGGGAAAAATCTGATAAGGTATATGTTTTATAAAAAGATTACTGTGGCTTTAATTTAGATATAAACATTTGTATGATACACACACACACAACACATGCACAGTCACACACAAATGCACACAATGTTATAGAAAACAGAATTGGGATGTTGTTACTTTCAGTATGCTGGAACATGAGACAGAGTTATGTGAATAGATTGGAAAGCAGAATGTTGAGTAACATTTTCAAGCATTAAATATTAGTTTAAATAAGGATGGCATATTAAGGGACCATGTCAAAAGCATCTATTTTTTTATGAAGCATATGAAACTTCTCACTCGCATCACCTACTAAAATTGAGAATTGTTTAAATGTTCAGTTAACTCAGAAGGTAAGATTGATGAGAGTGTATTTAATTTAGAAATGTGATTCTGAACTTGATGGGAAAAAAGCTGTATTAGAAGTATTTTTATTTTGATAATTATTCAAGCAAAGCTTTGAGAGAAGCAGGAATATCTGAACACTGAGAGAAAAGTCTGAGCTTGAACTACATACCTAAACATATGTGAAAATGGAATAAATACATATTAATGGGTTTTGTAAGGATGATAATGAAAGACCCCCTCCCAGAAAGGGAATTGTACAAGCCCAAGGCCCTCAACTATAGAAGTAAAAAGTAAGTTTTTAGATACACAGACTCAGAACTAAAATAAGCCTGGGAAAGTTCAGATGTGTCCAAGCTTTGTGGGACAAGCTGACCCATCATTTAGACGAAACAGACCATAAAAGAAAACAAAATACAGAAACCAGTCTAAATTATTGATATTGCTTTATGGGCCACCTAACAAGAGATAAGCCCCTAGCCCCTGACATTCCGGATGCCCCAACCTGCACGTATTCTCTTGCTGTGTGACAACCTCATTTGAATAGCCAATTGGGTGTAACCATACATCTGCGCCTCACTTGAATCCACCAACCATGCATCTGCTTCTGTAAGCCTACTTCTGCTCCCCAATACCCTATAAAAACCCATCCCTGGTTCTGCTAGGCACGCCAGTCTTCCGAATTGACTGGGACGCCCACAGATACCTGTGTATCCTGATCAATAAAAATCCTCTTGCAGATTGCAGCCTGTGGACTCGGACTGGTTATTGGGCTCGAGGATCTCCCTCCTGAGGGAAGATTCTCCCTGAGAGTCTTACAATAATAGAGGATGAGAAAAGAAATATGAAAATGTTTCAATATTTAAGAATGAATACAGAAATGTGTTCATAGTAGAGGATGTAAAACACATGCTTTTTCATAGTGTGCAGTTCCCATAAAAAGGTTATAAACATTTCATCCTTAGTTAAGAAAATAGCGAACACTCATTAAATGTTAATAGAGAAGTTAATATGTGTGAACAATTGTACACTAGAAGAATTTATATTCTATAAAAATTTAACACTATCATTAAGATTTCTCATTATAGCATCTATTGTAGCTAAATAAAAATGGAATTCAATATTTGTTTTATATACAAAATTTATTGAAAACGTTGGGAAAATAGCCATTTTATTGTTTCATTTATTCAATGGGCTACTTGATTTTCTGTATTTAGTTTTCTGAGTCCTTTGTATATCCTAGATATTCATCCTATGTCAGATGTATAGATGGCAAACAGCATAAAGCGTATATTCTGTTGAAAGAAAGCATATATTCTGTTGAAAGGGGCATCATAGTGCTATGTGAAGACAAAACACTGAATGAATGTTAGGATACAAACTAAGAAGCACAAGCCAGTATTTTTAGGATTCAGTGTGTAAAGACAGAGAAGCAGCTATAAGTTCAGTGCCATCCTGATCTACATAGTGAATTCTCCGGGAGCTCAGGCTACGTAATAAGACCTGATCTAAAAAAAAAAAAAAAAGATGCATTATTGGATTTTCCTAGACAAAGTTATTTGTATTTTTATTAAGTTGAATATTCACTGATTAGTTCTAATTTTGATTTCCATTTGTACAGCATTTAAAAATGTCAGTTCACAAATGCATTTTTAATGCTCTAAAATTTAAGAGAAAAGAAAAAATATTTCTGTGTAATATATAAATATCAAGTCGATAACACTTAATTTTATTAAAATAACATTATCGTTATTAAAGTATATAGCTTGGCATTTAAATAGATACTTCCTTTTATTTTCAAGGGTATGTGGTTTATAATTTCCATTGCAATCATGTTATATATGATGAAAAAACCCACTGAACCTTAGGATACATAGGGTAATAAAATTTTATTTTCTCAGAATAAGAAAATAACCTTTGAATTAATTAACTTCTTCATTGCTTAGACACATTAGTGTATTTTTTCAGAACTCAAGAAACCCTCACCAAAGTTATTTTTCTGGTCTTATTTATTATTATTATTATTATTATTATTATATCGCTTTTTACAGTCAAGTCATTATCCCACACCCAGATCTGCCCTCTGACTCTTCCTCATCCCATGCTTCCTTTCCCATCTCCAAGAGGATGCCCCCACCCACCACCCTCACTCCACCAGGCCTCCCCACTCCTGGGGGGCCTCAAGTCTCTGCAGGATTAGGTGAAACTTCTCTCACTGAGACAGTCTTCTGCTGGATATGTGCCAGGGGTCTTAGTCCAGCTCTTGAATGCTGACTGGCTGGTGGCTTCAGTGTCTGAGAGATCTTGGGAGTCCAGGTTAGTTGAGATTGCTGGTTTCAACTTCCTATGGTGTCACCCTCCTCCTCAGCTTCTTCCAGCTTTTCTCTAATTCAATCACAGGGATCCCTAGCTTCACCCCATTGGTTGGGTGTAAGTGTCTGAATCTGACAATTTCAGCTGCTTGTCATTAAATTTAAATTCTTTTGCATCTCTGTTTAATCTCAGTTAAGATAACTGATGAGGCATGGGTATATTTTTTTTCATTTTGATATGTTATTCATAAGAAATGTTAGATTTTTAAGTGAGGGAAACATTATTTTTTAAGCTTTAGATATAGTCTTGAGATTTCTCCTAGGGTTCTACTGCCATTTAATTGGAGAAGGTTTACATCACCTAATAATGCCACTCCCTGGGCTGAACAAATACAATCACAAGGTTTATGTGTAATTTTTTTATTTCTTTCTGGGTAAATATTAAACTGAATTTTTCTTTGATGCTTTTAAATAAGTGCAACTATAAAACAAATCTCTGAGATATTCATGGCAATGAAGTAAAGTATAAATGGATAAAAAAAAAAGAGCCAAACCATCCAGTGGAAAAAAGATAGCATTTTCAACAAATGGTGCTGGTTCAACTGGAGGTCAGCATGTAGAAGAATGCAAATTGATCCATTCTTATCACCTTGTACAAAGCTTAAGTCCAAGTGGATCAAGGACCTCCACATCAAACCAGATACACTCAAACTAATAGAAGAAAAAGTGGGGAAGAGCCTTGAATACATGGGCACTGGAGAAATTTTCCTGAACAAAACACCAATGGCTTATGCTCTGAGATCAAGAGTCAACAAATGGAACCTCATAAAATTGCAAAGCTTTTATAAGGCAAAGGACCAGAGAGCTCTGAAGACCAATGTTCTCTTCTGTCTCTAGTGTTGGAGTTATACCTGTAACCGTGCCTAGCATTTTAAATAAGTAATGGTGGATTCAAACATATGGTCCTTATGCTTGTGCAGCAAGCACTTTACCCAATGAGCCATATCCCTAACTCTTATTATTCTTTCTATGACCCATTCATCATTCAATAATGTGTTGTTCATTGTTCATGAGTTTGTGTGTGTTCTCTAATTTCGCTTAACTATTGATTTCAAGTTTTACCCCATTGTGATCTGATAGACTACAATAACATATTTCAGTTTTTCTGTAATTGCTAATGCTTATTGTTGTTGTCATTGTGTTATATTATCTAGTTTGGAGAAAGTCTCAGGGGCTACTAAGAGGATTCAGTGTTTGAATGGAATGTTCTGTGGCTGTTAAGAGCTATGATATCATTTAACTCAGTTGTTTGCCATGAGGGCACAAATATTTTCTGTGTGTCTGTCCTTTTCTTTGCAACAGGAAATATTTAGGACATTGCATCTTGTGGAAGTAATAAAACATACATAAGAACAAGTTATGGAGTTCTCTGCACCCAAATCCCGTGGGAGGGAGAGCTAAACCTTCAGAGAGGCAGACACGCCTGGGAAACCAGAAGAGACTGCACTCTGCACACATCTCTGACGCCAGAGGAAAACACCAAACGCCATCTGGAACCCTGGTGCACGGAGGCTCCCTGAAAGGGTGGCACAGATCTTCCTGGTTGCTGCCGCTGTGGAGAGCTTGTAGGCAGCACCCCACGAGCAAACTTGAGCCTCGGGACCACAGGTAAGACCAACTTTCCTGCTGCAAGTGACCTGCCACACCAGACACAGGCCCACAGGAACAGCTGAAGGCCTGTGGATAGGAAAAACTACACGCCCGAAAGCAGAACACTCTGTCCACATAACTGGCTGAAAGAAAACAGGAAAACAGGTCTACAGCACTCCTGACACACAGGCTTATAGGACAGTCTAGCCACTGTCAGACATAGCAGAAGAAAGTATCACTACAGATAATCTGATGGCGAGAGGCAAGCACAGGAACCCAAGTAACAGAAACCAAGACTACATGGCATCATCTGAGCCCAATTCTCCCACCAAAGCAAACACAGAATATCCAAACACACCAGAAAAGCAAGATCTAGTTTCAAAATCATATTTGATCATGATGCTAGAGGACTTCAAGAAAGACGTAAAGAACTCCCTTAGAGAACAAGTAGAAGCCTACAGAGAGGAATCGCAAAAATCCCTGAAAGAATTCCAGGAAATCATAAATAAATAAGTAGAAGCCCATGGAGAGGAGTCACAAAAATCCCTGAAAGAATTCCAGGAAATCATAAATAAACAAGTAGAAACCCATAGAGAGGAGTCACAAAAATCCCTGAAAGAATTCCAGGAAAACACAATCAAACAGTTGAAGGAATTAAAAATGGAAATAGAAGCAATCAAGAAAGAACACATGGAAACAACCCTGGATATAGAAAACCAAAAGAAGAGACAAGGAGCTGTAGATACGAGCTTCACCAACAGAATACAAGAGATGGAAGAGAGAATCTCAGGAGCAGAAGATTCCATAGAAATCATTGACTCAACTGTCAAAGATAATGTAAAGCGGAAAAAGCTACTGGTTCAAAACATACAGGAAATCAAATTTACACAAAACAAAACCAAATTTACACAATATCTTTCTACAAATCCAGCACTACAAAGGATAATAAATGGTAAAGCCCAACATAAGGAGGCAAGCTATACCGTAGAAGAAACAAGAAACTAATCGTCTTGGCAACAAAACAAAGAGAAGAAAAGCACACAAACATAACCAGGACTCAATGAGAAGATCAAACCTAAGGATAATAGGTATAGAAGAGAGTGAAGACTCCCAGCTCAAAGGACCAGTAAATATCTTCAACAAAATCATAGAAGAAAACTTCCCTAACCTAAAAAAAGAGATACCCATAGGCATACAAGAAGCCTACAGAACTCCAAATAGATTGGACCAGAAAAGAAACACCTCCCGTCACATAATAGTCAAAACACCGAACGCACAAAATAAAGAAAGAATATTAAAAGCAGGAAGGGAAAAAGGTCAAGTAACATATAAAGGCAGACCTATCAGAATCACACCAGACTTTTCGCCAGAAACTATGAAAGCCAGAAGATCCTGGACAGATGTCCTACAGACCCTAAGAGAACACAAATGCCAGCCCAGGTTACTGTATCCTGCAAAACTCTCAATTAACATAGATGGAGAAACCAAGATATTCCATGACAAAACCAAATTTACACAATATCTTTCTACAAATCCAGCACTACAAAGGATAATAAATGGTAAAGCCCAACATAAGGAGGCAAGCTATACCGTAGAAGAAACAAGAAACTAATCGTCTTGGCAACAAAACAAAGAGAAGAAAAGCACACAAACATAACCTCACATCCAAATATGAATATAACAGGAAGCAATAATCACTATTCCTTAATATCTCTCAACATCAATGGCCTCAACTCCCCAATAAAAAGACATAGATTAACAAACTGGATACGCAACGAGGACCCGGCATTCTGCTGCCTACAGGAAACACACCTCAGAGACAAAGACAGACACTACCTCAGAGTGAAAGGCTGGAAAACAACTTTCCAAGCAAATGGTCAGAAGAAGGAAGCTGGAGTAGCCATTCTAATATCAAATAAAATCAATTTTCAACTAAAATTCATCAAAAAAGATAAGGAAGGACACTTCATATTCATCAAAGGAAAAATCCACCAAGATGAACTCTCAATCCTAAATATCTATGCCCCAAATACAAGGGCACCTACATAGGTAAAGAAACCTTACTAAAGCTCAAAACACACATTGCACCTCACACAATAATAGTAGGAGACTTCAACACCCCACTCTCCTCAATGGACAGATCATGGAAACAGAACTTAAACAGAGACGTAGACAGACTAAGAGAAGTCATGAGCCAAATGAACTTAAAAGATATTTATAGAACATTCTACCCTAAAGCAAAAGGATATACCTTCTTGTCAGCTCTTCATGGTACTTTCTCCAACATTGACCATATAATTGGTCAAAAAACAGGCCTCAACAGGTACAGAAAGATAGAAATAATCCCATGCGTGCTATCGGACCACCACGGCCAAAAATGGTCTTCAATAACAATAAGGGAAGAATGCCCACATATAGGGGGAAATTGAACAATGCTCTACGCAATGATAACCTGGTCAAGGAAGAAATAAAGAAAGAAATTAAAGACTTTTTCGAATTTAATGAAAATGAAGGTACAACATACCCAAACTTATGGGACACAACGAAAGCTGTGCTAAGAGGAAAACTCATAGCGCTGAGTGCCTGCAGAAAGAAACAGGAAAGAGCATATGTCAGCAGCTTGACAGCACACCTAAAAGCTCTAGAACAAAAAGAAGCAAATACACCCAGGAGGAGTAGAAGGCAGGAAATAATCAAACTCAGAGCTGAAATCAACCAAGTAGAAACAAAAAGGACCATAGAAAGAATCAACAGAACCAAAAGGTGGTTCTTTGAGAAAATCAACAAGATAGATAAACCCTTAGCCAGACTAATGAGAGGACACAGAGAGTGTGTCCAAATTAACAAAATCAGAAATGAAATGGGAGACATAACTACAGATTCAGAGGAAATTCAAAAAATCATCAGATCTTACTATAAAACCCTATATTCAACAAAACTTGAAAATCTGCAGGAAATGGACAATTTCCTAGTCAGATACCAGGTACAAAAGTTAAATCAGGAACAGATAAACCAGTTAAACAACCCCATAACTCCTAAGGAAATAGAAGCAATCATTAAAGGTCTCCCAACCAAAAGGGCCCAGGTCCAGACGGGTTTAGTGCAGAATTCTATCAGACCTTCATAGAAGACCTCGTACCAATATTATCCAAACTATTCCACAAAATTGAAACAGATGGAGCACTACTGAATTCCTTCTATGAAGCCACAATTACTCTTATACCTAAACCACACAAAGACACAACAAAGAAAGAGAACTTCAGACCAATTTCCCTTATGAATATTGATGCAAAAATACCCAATAAAATTCTGGCAAACCGAATCCAAGAGCACATCAAAACAATCATCCACCATGATCAAGTAGGCTTCATCCCAGGCATGCAGGGATGGTTTAATATACGGAAAACCATCAACATGATCCATTATATAAACAAACTGAAAGAACAAAACCACATGATCATTTCATTAGATGCTGAGAAAGCACTTGACAAAATTCAACACCCCTTCATGATAAAAGTCCTGGAAAGAATAGGAATTCAAGGCCCATACCTAAACATAGTAAAAGCCATATACAGCAAACCAGTTGCTTACATTAAACTAAATGGATAGAAACTTGAAGCAATCCCACTAAAATCAGGGACTAGACAAGGCTGCCAACTCTCTCCCTACTTATTCAATATAGTTCTTGAAGTTCTAGCCAGAGCAATCAGACAAGAAAAGGAGGTCAAGGGGATACAGATTGGAAAAGAAGAAGTCAAAATATCACTATTTGCAGATGATATGATAGTATATTTAAGTGATCCCAAAAGTTCCACCAGAGAACTACTAAAGCTGATAAACAACTTCAGCAAAGTGGCTGGGTATAAAATTAACTCAAATAAATCAGTAGCCTTCCTCTACACAAAAGAGAAACAAGCCGAGAAAGAAATTAGGGAAACGACACCCTTCATAATAGACCCAAATAATATAAAGTACCTCGGTGTGACTTTAACCAAGCAAGTAAAAGATTTGTACAATAAGAACTTCAAGACACTGAAGAAAGAAATTGAAGAACACCTCAGAAGATGGAAAGATCTCCCATGCTCATGGATTGGCAGGATTAATATAGTAAAAATGGCCATTTTACCAAAAGTGATCTACAGATTCAATGCAATCCCCATCAAAATACCAATCCAATTCTTCAAAGAGTTAGACAGAACAATTTGCAAATTCATCTGGAATAACAAAAAACCCAGGATAGCTAAAATTATCCTCAACAATAAAAGGACTTCAGGGGGAATCACTATCCCTGAACTCAAACAGTATTACAGACCAATAGTGATAAAAACTGCATCGTATTGGTACAGAGACAGACAGATAGACAAATGGAACAGAATTGAAGGCCCAGAAATGAACCCACACACCTATGGGCACTTGATTTTTGACAAAGGAGCCAAAACCATCCAATGGAAAAAAGATAGCATTTTCAGCAAATGGTGCCTGTTCAACTGGAGGTCAACATGTAGAAGAATGCAGATCGATCCATGCTTATCACCCTGTACAAAGCTTAAGTCCAAGTGGATCAAGGACCTCCACTTCAAACCAGATACACTCAAACTAATAGAAGAAAAACCAGGGAAGCATCTGGAACACATGGGCACTGGAAAAAATTTCCTGAACAAAACACCAATGGCTCATGCTCTAAGATCAAGAATCGACAAATGGGATCTCATAAAACTGCAAAGCTTCTGTAAGGCAAAGGACACTGTGGTGAGGACAAAACGGCAACCAACCGATTGGGAAAAGATCTTTACCAATCCTACCACAGATAGAGGCCTTATATCCAAAATATACAAAGAACTCAAGAAGTTTGACTGCAGGGAGACAAATAACCCTATTAAAAAAGGGGTTCAGAGCTAAACAAAGAATTCACAGCTGAGGAATGCCAAATGGCTGGGAAACCCCTAAAGAAATGTTCAATATCTTTAGTCATAAGGGAAATGCAAATCAAAACAACCCTGAGATTTCACCTCACACCAGTGAGAATGGCTAAGATCAAAAACTCAGGTGACTGCATATGCTGGCGAGGATGCGGAGAAAGAGGAACACTCCTCCATTGTTGGTGGGATTGCAGACTGGTACAACCATTCTGGAAATCAGTCTGGAGGATCCTCAGAAAATTGGACATTGAACTGCCTGAGGACCCAGCTATACCTCTCTTGGGCATATACCCAAAAGATGCCCCAACATATAAAAGAGACACGTGCTCCACTATGTTCATCGCAGCCTTATTTATAATAGCCAGAAGCTGGAAAGAACCCAGATGCCCTTCAACAGAGGAATGGATACAGAAAATGTGGTACATCTACACAATGGAATATTACTCAGCTATCAAAAACAATGACATTATGAAATTCTTAGCAAATGGTCGGAACTGGAAAATATCATCCTGAGTGAGGTAACGCAATCACAGAAAAACACACATGGTATGCACTCATTGATAAGTGGCTATTAGCCCAAATGCTTGAATTACCCTAGATGCCTAGAAAAAATGAAACTCAAGACGGATGATCAAAATGTGAATGCTTCACTCCTTCTTTAAAAGGGGAAGAAGAATACCCTTGGCAGGGAATAGAGAGGCAAAGATTAAAACAGACACAGAAGGAACCCCCATTCAGAGCCTGCCCCACATGTGGCCCATACATATACAGCCATCCAATTAGACAAGATGGATGAAGCAAAGAAGTGCTTGCCGACAGGAGCCGGATGTAGATCGCTCCTGAGAGACACAGCCAGAATACAGCAAATACAGAGGCGAATGCCAGCAGCAAACCACTGAACTGAGAATAGGACTCCCGTTGAAGGAATCAGAGAAAGTACTGGAAGAGCTTGAAGGGGCCCGAGACCCCATATGTACAACAATGCCAAGCAACCAGAGCTTCCAGGGACTAAGCCACTACCTAAAGACTATACATGGGCTGACCCTGGACTCTGACCTCATAGGTAGCAATGAATATCCTAGTAAGGGCACCAGTGGAAGGGATGCCCTGGGTCCTGCTAAGACTGAACCCCCAGTGAACTAGACTATGGGGGGAGGGCGGCAATGGGGGGAGGGTTGGGAGGGGAACACCCATAAGGAAGGGGAGGGAGGAGGGGAATGTTTGCCCGGAAACAGGGAAAGGGAATAACACTTGAAATGTATATAAGAAATACTCAAGTTAATAAAAAAAAAAAAAGAAAAAAAAAGAAAGAAATACTCAAGTTAATAATATAAAAAAAAGAAGCTGGGCGTGGCTGCAAAAAAAAAAAAAAAAGAACCAAGTTCTGCCTACAAGTTCTGCCTATATTTCAATTTAGATTGTATGATTTGTGGAAAAAATCTTCATCAAGGAGTTTCCTGACATGGCACCAGAATTTTGTTAAGGTTATTTGAAATCTTTCAGGAAAATATCAAGAGTTTTTCCTTTTTGTTCATTAAATTCCTTTCCTGAATACACTACATTCTTTATTGTTATTTACCACGCACATAAAAATAGTAATAGCAATACCTATATGTTTTCAGTATAAGCTATGCTTCTTATACATGTTTCTAATAAAAAATACTAGGACATTTACTTATTTTATATGTATGTGAAAGTCAGAGGACAATATGAAGAAATCAGTTCTCTTTTTCCACTAAGAGTTTCCTGGGGATTGAATTCAGTTCATCAGGCTTGTTAGAAAATACTTATTAGCTCACATGTTTCTAATTCTTATTACTATCTAAAATAATATTATCTCTATTTTGTAGAAAACCAATGCCTGGGATGAATTCTATTGCAAAAATATAACAGTGAATAATTATAAAAATGATACAGTTTTAGATATATCCATATGTAAATTCTCATACTGCATATCCATGTTTATACAACTTTATGATTTTTTGAGATAATAATTTAAATATAACACATTTCTTTTCTTCTATCCAAACCCTCCCATATACTCCTTCCTACACTCCTTCAAAATCATGGCCTTTTTAAAATTATTACATGGATATGTGCATATATATGTATATATAGATGCATATACATATATTTTATTATTACTTTTAGTATAACCTATTGAATACATATAATATTACTTCTCTATATGCTTTCAGGGTTGATAATTTGATACTTGACTACCGATTGATGTAATATCGGGGCCTCATGGACTTTTTCCTGTACTGTTCGACATGTTCATGAGTGCCATACTTGTTCAGATCATGTTTGGGTGATCATGAGAGTTGATGAGGATACTCTTACATATATCTATGTGTGGTCAAAGTAAATTTAGAATTTGGGGCATTATATTTATTAAATTGGGGAATCATCTTTAAGAAAGCAAAAATAAATACAAAATTAAGTGGAATTTAGGTGAGCCCAACTGAAACTTAAAATTTCTTAGCTTCATAGTATACTCATTTGGACTTGAGGCACAGTAGAAACACAAAAATTAAAGGACATAAGTAATTAGAATATTCACAAAAGTTTCAGGAAAGTGAGAGAAAATGAAAATTAGACCATTGGCATCGGAGATTTTGTGTAAACTGAGTCTGGAATTATTTTTGGATGTACTTCTGCTTTTTTATAACTTTAGGACATGAGGTATTTTGGGACGGAGGATTATTTTCAATGATCCTGAAACTAGTCAAGCATATGTAAGAAAAAGAACAACCAGTATACTTTCCATTGAGTTTTTTAAATTAGTGTTTTGTTTTAAAAAAGGGGGGCACAGCTTGGCAGAAAAGGGCACTGGCTGTTCTTCTGGACGACTCAGGTTCAGGTCCCAGCAACCACAGGGTTATGCACAATTATCTGTAAACCCAGTTCCACGAGGATTCATCACACTCTTTTGACTTTCATGGATAACAGGCATGTGGTCTACCACCATACATGTGGACAAAGCACCCACATATATAAAAATTAAAAAATAATTATGTAGGGATTCTAGGTAGCATATAAGTTCTTTTTATTTCTTTCATTCTTTAAGCTATTAGGAAATTGATCTGGGTGGCACAGTAGCATGGTATCGACATCTATTTAGTGACTTAATTATAAAAATATTTAATATGTAAATATAAGTTAAAAATGTAATGAACGTAAATACTTACAAAATATTTATCCAAATTTTATCTTGTTATTAATTAATGCTATTTTCAGAGGAAGGATCTGACTACCACAAAATGAAATTATTCAAATACTGGCTGCAGAGCTTATCTTCAATTTTAAATATAGAAAAATCAAGGAGGATTTCAAAAAAAGGTTTAGCTCTTTGCTCACTTTGAAGTATATACTTTAATTTTCCCTTTGATTCTTTTAGTCTTACTAGTGATTCATAACCCACGAAGTGAATCGATAACTCTTCAAGGAAGACTGAGTTTATGGGAAAATCTGGGCTCAGAAAAATAATCTGTTCAGTCAAGCGAGAATGTTCTTTTCCACCAACGCCAAATTTTCAAGAAAGATTCTGTGTTAAAGTGATACCTAACTGAAAACACTTCATAATTCACTTCCTATGTACAATAAATCTATTGTAATCCTCTTTATGATGAAACCTGGGAGTTTGAAAAAGTCCCTGGCTCCTCATACGAGCACAATAGTACCAGGAAAGTATTATATATCCACTCACAGCCTCACAGGAGAACACACAGGGAAAATAAGAATTCAGAAACAAGATTTTAACTCAAGAAACTCTATATTACATTAAGTATGTTATCAAAAACTTGAGACAGCAACAATGTCTTGATACTCTGCTGAAAAAAAAATCTAAAAATTTTGGTACCACGGAATACATACACATGTGTGCATATTTGTTTGTATGTATGCATGTATGTGTGCTCGTATGAAAGTATCATGATATATCCATTATTTTGTGTAATAAAAATGTTAACACAAAAGATTTTACACCTTTTTCTAATAGCTGTGCTCTTTACCAAGTTCATTTCAGTGGTACAACATGAAGATTGTCAACAATAAAACAACACTCTTATTTGAACATATTTTAATATATACATTTATGCTAATCATGCTCTAATGAATTAAAGATTATGCTTTTCACTTATGGGATCACTGAGGAGAAATAATGGTAAACATACAGACATAATTATGTGTTATAATTATGTGTGCTCACATGTTGGTGGTGTGTTTTGATTGCCAAAACAGGGAGTACTTGTAATAGATTGCATGTTGTTTTAAAATCTGGAGGAGGATATATTTAATTCTTCAGAGTATACCTGTAGAAGTATTGTATATACAAATATATATATCCACTTATTAATTTCTTAATTTAATTATTCTACCCTATAAAGAAAAAGATTCCTTGTTGCCCACAAATACATAATCTTTATAATTATTTACTAAGTAAAAATACAGTGAATTATTTCACATATAATAGTTTTCCATATGTGGCCTATTTAATATCTCTTGAGTATGTAACATAATTTGGGTGGCCCCATCTGCTCATTGCCCCTTACTAGATAGAAGTGAGCACATGGGAATCCAGAACGTCTCCTAGGGAACCAAATCAAAGTGATAGAATGTCTTTGCAATGTTTGACTTGTGCTGCACTTAAACACAATTATGTAATAAACATAAGTGTCATTTATTTCTTTGATGATGAGTCTGTATTTTAGCCCTTCTAGTATTTTCACTTAAATAAGACAACACATAGTTCATAGAGTTGTTTTTGCTCAAGCCTGACAATATTTTCTTAAACAAAGTAACAAATGAATTTAAGAAACCATAAATGTTTTCACTTCCAATCTGTTATAACCTGTGCATTTTAATTTGCTTCTTCACTGTTTTCCTTTTACAGGTAATTAATGTTAATTCTTGAGGACTGGAGTTATGAATAAATACTAAAGTGCTTGAGTTGAAAGCATAAGGCCTTGGGTTTATATCCCCAGCACAATGTAATAGTGATAAATGTGATGTGATGTGATGTGATGTGATGTGATGTGTGTGTGTGTGTGTGTGTGTGTGTGGTGTGTGTGTGTGTGTGTGTGTGTGTGTGTGTGATGTGTGTGTGTATGTGTGCCCATTTATGAATGTTGTGTATATCATGAGTGTATGAGTGTATGGGTGCCAGCACCCATGTACATATACAGAGGCCAGAAGACATTGAGTGTCCTGCTTTATCAATATCTGGCTTATTCCCTTGAGATGATGTCTCTCTCTCTCTGAATATGGAACTAGGCTGGCAGAGAGCAATCCCAAGAGTCTTGTATTTCTGGGCTTCCTATGGAACTGGAGTTACATAGAGAAGTGCAAGTCACACTCACCTTTCAATTTGGGTGCTGGAGGTTTGATCTCAGAGTTTTATGCGTATTCCTATCAACTGAGTAAGCATAGAAAAAAATTAAGGATACTGTATTTACATATTTATGTGTGTTTATCCACTATGTCACACATAAATTTTCCACTTTTTACTGTTAACATATTAAATATTTACTTTATGTGAAATAGTTCCATTGTTTTAGTATGATCTTTCCCAAAACGTGTTGATCCTTTATTTTAATTTCACTGTAATGCTTTGAAGTTTTTTCTAACCTAAGATTATTTAAATAGATATTCATGTGCTAGCTAAGCAATTGTGGAACTTAGTTTTGATGTTGAGGGAAACTCATTAGAGGCTTGTTCTCAGATGCGATTTTTTTTTAATAAGTCAAGTTACTCATTTGCTGCTCTTTGGTTTTCACAGCAAGAATGCATCTGTCCCTTAGGCCTGATGAGCAGGTCATATATCATAAGAAAGAAAACTACCTTATCTCTTGTACCAAAGGTAAGATCCATGGCTAGTTCACTACTCTAGCCTGGTACAACAGTGCTCACAAGAACCAGGCCTTATTGTTTAATCTGACCTTCTGGGACAAGCCAGGTAAGGATGAACCATGTTGTGGATACTTACTGCTTTCCCTTAACCCTGATTTCACCCATGTGTGCACCATAAGTATTTTTAATATCATTGTATATTTGTTGCTCTGAAGTGAAAACATTCCAATACCTAAAAACCTTCTAGTAAAATGATTGTATCATGAATTTGAATGAATTATGGGAAATGTGTCAGATGGCATATGTACTACAAACCTGATTTACAATAAGCCCATTCAGAGTCCTTCTGTTAAGAAATATGCCGTCATGGCTACTTTTAGTATAGATTCTTTTACCAGTTCCATTCAATTATTTAGCCTATTTTATTGGGGTTTCTTTTGACATTCAGTTTTTTGAGCTCCCTGTATGTTCTTGATATTAAATTATTAATTATCACATGAAACATATGCAAATATTTTCACCCATTTGTAGGTTGTATTTTAAATTTGGTGACTATTTTCTTAATCTTGAGGAGGCTGATTCATTTAATCTGGTTTGTTTTATTTTTATTTTTTGTTGAGTCTTGAGGTTTTGCTATCTATAATATCATTAACTATACCAGTGCCTTAAAGAGTTTCTCCTGCTTGGGGCTGGTTCAGAGTTTCTGGTTTCATATTAAAGTTTTTGGTGTATTTTTTTTAATTTTTTTTCCGGAGCTGGGGACCGAACCCAGAGCCTTGCGCTTCGTAGGCAAGCGCTCTACCACTGAGCTAAATCCCCAACCCCAGTTTTTGGTGTATTTTGATTGTCAATCTTAGAAGGAGTCAGTTTCATCTCTCTACATGTGTTTATTTTACTGACAGGAATCATTATACCACTATCTTTTCCCATTGTGTGCTCCACTCCGGATTCAGTTGATTATATGAATAATGACCAATTTTGTACTCTAAAATTCTATACCCTTTTTCTGTATATTTACCTTTCTGTGTTGTTTGGGTTATTCTAAATCTTCAGTACATTTTGAAATCAGTCATTGTTTTCAACTTATTGATTTCTTTTATTAGATCAGTGTGCTTTGGCTATGTTATATCCTTAGTAACCTTATATGAGGATTTAGGATTACATTTTTCAGTCCATGTGAAGACAGCCATTGGTATTTTTATAACACTTGTATAAAATTATATAGATATGTTTGTATGGTCATATAGCTATTGTTTCTACCTCTGATTTTGTGTGTGTGTGTGTGTGTGTGTGTGTGTGTGTGTGTATGTCCTGATAAATTTCTTTCATTAGTGCTTTATATGCATCACTGTACCAGTATTTCCTGTTAAATTTATTCCTAATTTGTTGTACTATAGATATTGTAAGTGGGTGACTCCTTTTATCAGAAAGTTCATGGTGTTGTGTAAAATTCAGCTGCCTTAATTTTAGTAATAAGACTTTACTAGAGTATTTTTTCTAAGTTCTAGTAGATTTTGTCTTTTTAATGGAGTATGTGGATTTTTCTATGTGTCTCTAGCTGTGAGCATGTATATTTTAAATTCTTCATTTCCAGATAGGTGGCTTGTTTTTCCTCCCCTTACCTAACTATTCTTCCTAAACTACTACTCTATTTTATATAAATGGTCAAATTCAGCATCCTCATCCTCTTGATCTAATCATTTCACCTATCTCAGCTTTACATGTTATTGGAAGAGAGTTTTTCTTCTATCACTTTTATTACTTTGAGATATGTTTGGTACTCACATGACTAAATTATCAAAAACTTCATTATGAAAGTATACAGAATATCACCAAATGAGTTTTCCTTTAGATGCCAAAACGATCATATGAAATGTACTCAGTCTGTTGGTATAATTTTTTGCATAAAACCTTGGTTCAATCCTTAGTATTATGGCTAGAAGTAACACTTTGTTTCAATTCTTTTTTGTTTTTGTTTAGATATATATTTGTGATTTTTATTCTTTTCTTTTTTTCTGCTGTTTTGTGTTGTAGGATTTTTTTATGGTTTATACTTTTCTTTGTCCATATTTTGTATTGTTAGGTTATTTATTTGAAATATTAAAATAAATTCAGAATTGAAAGGTTTATAAGTTAAATAAAAAGCTCATCTAACAAAGGATTGTATTTCGTGTAGTCATTAACAGCTTTATGTATGACACATCAAATAATCATAGCATCTGTAAGAAGATGAAAAGACACAATAGTCCTATTGCCAGGGATACCTTAAAAACAAAGATAGTCCCAAAACAACAGCAACAAACCAACAAACCAAATCAAAGAGCAATAAAACATTAAAAAAAAACAAACCCCGGACATAGAATAATAAATTAGGGGTTGAGGATTTAACTCAGTGGTAGAGCGCTTGCCTAGCAAGCGCAAGGCCCTGGATTCGGTCCTCAGCTCCAAAAAAAAAAAAAAATAGGGAATCATTCATATTCACTTCACATTTTTGTAATATCTAAAAAACCTTTCCTGAAATTCTTTATCATAAATAACCACTGTTTTCTATCTTCTCCCATAGGATTTTGCTCCTTTTTCTCTTATTGAATCCACTATGGTGGTGTTTGTTTCTATGCATGTCTGATTTCTATTGGATTAAGAATAATGAAATAATTTGTGCTTTATTCTAACCACCATAGAGATTAGATGCCGATGAAATTATTATTACAAACATCAAAACTAATTATATAAACCAAACATAAAAATAAGAGTGTGCCATTTTATTCACTGTGTGAAATATATATACATATATATTTTTTTTCAGCATTTCTAAAGGTTTTGAAAAGTGAAGCAAAAGCATGCTATCTTGGCCAGGATTGAAATTAAAGATCTGGCTGTGAGTAGAGTATGCATCAAGACTAAATAACTCGTTGATGCTAGTGAGCACTAACCTTTTAAACAGGAAGAAATTACCTGTAGTTACATGAAATCAGATCATCATCTCTAACGCTTACTGCCTCAGTCTGCTAACCCAGGCCTAGTCCTGGAAGCTTGAAGACTTAGTACAATCTATTCTAAGCTGAAATGATTTAGCCACTGAGACTTGCTACTGAATAAATTAATCTTTTTGTTCTTAATGATCTCTGGATTCTTGGTTCAACTTAGCTGTTCTGTCTCAAACTCCTCCCATAGATGACTGATTTAATCTGACTTCTCTTAACTTCTCACTGAATTGCTTTTCTTTCCTTTGAACTAACTGACAATCTGTTCTGATCTTCTGGCTCCTTTTCATTCTCTGACTCATTCTGTCTTCACTTATGTTCAGTTTGTTCTCTCTTCAACCAGTCTCTGTACAACTCTCTGAGTAAAACTGCCTCCTTTTTTTTCTAATCTTCCTCTTTTTCTGTGATGCTCCCTTATGTTGCCTCTCTTTTCTCTTGAAAGCTGGATATATCCTATTCTGTCAAATCTTTCTCTGATTCACAACTCTGCCACTCAATTAGACATAGCTTTGAAATATAATGCTTCCCTTATACAAACTAATTGAGATTAAAGTTGTGCACTAGGCATGTCTGTATTCCAGTCAGGGAGATTAAAAAAGTGTTCTAAGGGCTGAGACATAAGACAACTAGAAAGAAACATGTTAAAATAGGCCATAAGTGAAATGTCCAGGATGACAGGATAGAAATCTGTAAATACATTAAAACAATGATTAACTCTTAATTCTTTCCTGTTCATTTCACTGTCTGCTAGGTAGAAAATTGCTTCTGCTTGGCTTCTACCACATGCAAATTCAAGTTTCCAACATAGAAAAGGCATAAGGAAAGTTTCTTTAACTCTGAGGATATGACTTGGTTTCATGCAACCTTCTTGAGGTTCTGAAGCTACCAGAGAAATGGATCCAAAATATGAAGAATACGGTGCTTACACAAAACATTGAAAGTTCTAATCAGAGAGAAAATGAAAAGAATTTAACAAATGTGTTTTATTTTATATTTCCCAGGATATCCTGGCCAAATGCACATAATTTAATTATTTTTATGTATTTATATGAAGATTCCTGAATGAATGAAAAAGTATCATGATTTTATAATATTATGTCTCTCTCTCTCTTTTTTTTTGGAGGTAGGGACTGAACCCAGGGCCTTGCATACTTACTAGGCAAGTGATCTACCACTAAGCTAAATCCCCAACTCAATATTATGTCTCTTAATTCACCTTCTACCTCAAATTTAGCAACTTCAACAATATTATCTCAGATTTCTATAGACCAGAACTCTGGTCCACTCATGCATTCTTGTACACACACACACACACACACACATACACACACACACATACACATACACACACACACACACACTGAGAGAGAGAGAGAGAGAGAGAGAGAGAGAGAGAGAGAGAGAGAGAGAGAGAGAGAGAGCACTAGTTTAGAGCTTCACAAGCTCAAAATATTTGCCAGGTATCTTTTCAAATTGCTCTCAGGCTCTTTTTCTAAGTTTGCTGTTGATGGTGGAATTGAACTCATAGTTACAGGACTGAGATCCTATTTAAGTGCTGAATGTCATGCTCACCTTCTTGCAGCAGTCTATTCCTATTTCATGTGATCCTTTCATCTTTCAAAGAATTCTAAACTTTATAATTGTTGTTGTTGTTGTATATGTTATTATTGTTGTTGTACATGTGTGCATACATATGTTGGCATGCATATACCATGGCATGAGTAGAAATCTGAAGAAAATACTTTTGGGAGTTGTTTTCTCCTTCCACAACTATGTTGTGGCAAGTGTCTTTACTACTATCTGAGCAACTCATTAGCCTATACTCTATCATTTTCAAATTGACAATAGGACTTTTTTGCTATTTCTCATTAATTTATTCACTTTACATGTCTATTACTGCCCCCATCATCCCGGTCCCTCCTTCATATAATCCTTTCTCCCCTGGGTACCCAACTCCCCATATCATTTCTCTTCAGGGCTAAGTAGTCCTCTCCCAGTGAGCCCAGGCAAGTCAGCCCAGTTAGGGTACTGGATTATGGAAGAGTTGGTAGAAGGATTGGGGTACCCAAGGAGATAGGAACGCCACAGGAAGACCAAAAGCATCAGCTAACCTGTAACCATGGAGCTCCCAGAGATTAAACCACCAAACACAGGCTGGACCTAGGCCCCTCTCACAAATGTAGTACATGTGCATCTCAGTGTCCCTGTGGGTCCTGTACAACTGGAAAAGGGGCTGTCCCTAAAGTTGTTGACAATGGTGCATTCTTTCAAGCTCTTTGCCTGCTTGAATCTATAGCTTCCTCTGCCATCAACTGGGAAGAGCTTTCAAGTTACTCAAGGGCTAACTTTGACAGTCTCCTTATGCAGAATAAGCTCTGCTCATGCAAAATACATATACTTAATCTTACATGATCTATGAATGTTAGATGGAGGATCTTTTAGAAATGCATTTTTCACAATATACATAATTCTCCAAGTCATATTATTATTCATTCATTATATAGCATTTGCATATTTACATTATAATTGTCACACATTTTTCAATGAGGTTGTACTATTTTTCATATTTTATAAAATTCTTCTTTATAATTTTGTATTATAAAAAATAACAGACATTAAGACCAACTGCAGAATGCAATATTATAAGTGGTATTTGTTTTATAGACTATACTATTAAAAGAGTATTTCTTTCATACACTAAAGAAAAAGTGACTTCTTGATTTCAGAAAAGGGTTTCATGGACAGAGATTTTGAAATAAGTGATGGCAGGAATAAATATGTAAAAATAGAATACTTTAAAATTAAAAAAACTGTAATAATGTATTTTTACTTTGATTACACAAGTGTTAGAAGTCAGACTGGTAGAAGCACATATTATAAAGATCTTAAGGATTTCTATCACAGCCTTTAAGTCAGTATATGGTATTTGTATGTGTGTGCATGTGCATGTGTGTGTAAGAGTATGTGTGTGTTTATGCACACACCTAGCAACTAGAAGTCAATATTGCATGTCCCTGTCTCTTACTATCTTTTTGAAACAGGATCTCTCATTGAACTTGTAGTTGATCGATTCAGTAGACTAGCTAGTCAGTAATCTCTATAGATCCTCCTGCCTCTCCCTCCCCAGTGCTAGGATTATAGATGTGTACTACTGAACCCAGTTTTTTGTATGGCCTCTGGGGATCTGAAATCAGGTCCTGATGGCAAGCACATTACCAGTTGAGCCATTTCTATTGGAAATGCGTCTTTTCTGTATGTTATGCTATAGTTAATACTTGCATGTCTATCTAATCTGCTGATGGACTTAAGTACTGTCTCATTTGGTCATATTTCCTTTGAAACTTCAGGCACATAGCAGATGTGAAGTACATATTTTCAAAGGTAAGCAAAAATTATTATAATGGAGAAATCTATTTCTTATACAGTCACAGACAGACAAACAGAACTCAGTTGACACAGAAATGGAGTTGTTTCACTGATTGCCCTCTCTGTCCAGGTTCCAAGTAAAGATCCTACATTACATTAATCCTTAGTCCACTTAGTCTGTTTCATGGATGCTTTCCAAATATGAATTAGATAGAACATTTATAATAGATTCAAGTTTGTGTGATTAAAAAACTCATTTTTCTCACTTTTATATGATTTTAGATTTTTGGGAAGAATGCAGTGAATGAGAATGAAGCTGACCACATAGAAATTCATTAATGAGCTATTGTTAGATCAAGGGATGCTGTTTTACTCTAGTAAGTCATAGTGGTAGTTATTGAGAGAACAAGATTAAGTAATATTAAGAAAACATTACCAGACTTACAAAATGTTTGACATTGGAATATCAGAAGCAAAGAAGGTGGCATCAAATTTTAACATGGGTACTGAAATAGAAGGTGATTATTACCAATATTTGAAAAGTGTATTCAACATCCAAACTTTGAATGGAGAAAGAAAAGAAGGAAATTTGATTAATGTTGCATTGGCTGAGTTTGAAGTAGTTATTTGGCAGTTACGTTAAGATATAAAATATCAAAAAGATATAAAATATCATGTTTAATAAAATACCTGAAGCTTATGAAAAATGATATTTTGTACTGTCAGTAACTGATAATAAATGGAATGCATGTGGTAGTAAACTGAGAAAGGTGACTATTCAAATTAGGACTCTTTGCTTGCACTCTGAGCAATGGATGAGTGAATCTTTTGATGTTTTGTTACATAGGAGGTGGGCCTGTCTGTTTTGTAATGGGTCCTCAGACTTGAATTGTCTATTTTAATAGAGTGTTTGGAGAGGCAGCTCCTGTGGATTCTGATTGCTTCTGTAAGTTCTAGTTGATGATGTCAAGAATGCAATCTTCTGATTGCTTTTACCACAGGCCAGTGGCAGAATGGGTTTAGATGGAAGTGTCTTGAGGCATGATAAAGCTTATTATTTGCTATAAAAACCTTTCACTCTGCAAGCTTGCATTTCTTCACCTTTATTAAGTATGTCCATGCTATTACTAAGGGACTCTCATCATCATTGAAATAATGAAAAAAGCAAGCTTAATAATTTATTACCTTTCAAGTGGACTAAGATGAAATCTTGATTGAGTAATAGGTTATGAAGCTATATAAGAAAATGAATACCATATACAAAAAAATTAATAGACTTGAATATGAAACAGATTTTTAGAGAATGGAGGGTAGTTTACTATGCATTATAGACACTTGTCAATTGTCAAATATTTATTTTAATATGGTTATAAAATTGGAAAATATCAAAAGTGACAAAGGTAGGAATTGATATATATGTATAAAACCATGCATATAAATGTGAAAAATAAATAAATAGAAAAAAATTACAGAACCAAAGGACCTGAGGAGTGTACAGCTAAAAGGGAGACAGGAGAAGATAACCCATATGACTTAAAAAATTTGAGTACATAATGACAGATAAATGATAAATGAATTTGATAACTCAGTTATTTGAGGCTTTGATGAAAAGTGAATCAGGAATAGTGTGAACACAAATTTTGAAATGTCTAGGAAAATGAATCTCAAATGCTGTGTTCTCTCTCTCATGCTGAAATTGATGCCCTCCTGCTAAAAACTCCTGAAGAGAACTCCAAAATTCTATATGATGTGTGTATATACATCTTTGTATTAGAAATTAACACTGACATTTTTAAAAGCATTCAATTATTAATTATTATAAGGTAACAATAACAAACTCATTGCATTTTAAGATCAACAATGTATTATTGTAAAAATCTACATTTTCCAAAATAAGAAAATTGTACAAGTATGCAATTTTTATGACACCAAGCTTTAACTAATTTTTCATATTTGGTCCTGCATTCAGCTTGCTGATGTGTCATAGCTTGTGTGGCCTCAGGTAGATTTCTGTAAAGATTCTTGAAAGTGACTAAATAGGTCTATAATATTTTATATTATTATAAAAATATCTTTGACCTTGGATGTACCATGGATGTTGGTTGGCCATTTTCTCAGGGTCCTTTGAGAGAACTATTAGAGCAGAAGATGGTAAATACATCTGGTATATTATCATAGTTTGACCAAAACACAAATAAAGCATGAAGCTATTGCTATTGCTACAAAATAATCATGCTATTCAGAGAAATATGTGTTAGTTCACTTTATTTCTTTGATACTTTTCCCCTTAAAATTTTAATGTACAATAAAATAAAGTGAAATGGACTGCTCTAAGACAGAACAAGACAGTACTTTTTAAAATTTTATTTTTCTTAGATATTTTTATGTATTTACATTTCTTAGGTAAATGGATGGAACTACACAAATATCCTGAGTGAGGTAACCGAGTCACAAAAGAACACACATGATATGTATTCACTGATAACTGGATATTAGCCCCAAATTTTGAAATACCTAGGAAAAAGTTCACATATCATATGAAGCCCAAGAAGGAAGACCAAAATGTGAATGCTTCATTCTTTCTTAAAAGGGAGAACCAAATACTCATGGAAGGAAATACAGGGGCAAAGAGTGGAGCAGGGACTGAAGAAAAGGTCATCCAGAGATTGCCCTATCTGGGGATCCATCCCATATGCAGGACATTACTTCTTAAGTTGAGAGAATAGTAAGTAGAAATGGGAGGTATCAGAAAGTCTTTTGGGACAACAAGATTGGGATCTTTTATTCATGTGAATGTGAATTCCATGAATGGATACTGAGAATTAAAAAGAAAGCAAGTTACATACCTTTCTTTCTAGCACTAATAATACATGTGTGCTGTAATTTAGAAGATAGATTCTAAAACTTTATGATTTCTACTAATGAATAAGACATAATGCTTTTAGTCTTATCAGTGAAGTGAGGTTAATGGGTAAATTGACCGATTGTGAATACAGAAGCAAGTATCTTGTGAATTTAAATTTTACTTCAAGTATGGTGTATACCTCTAACTTTTACAAATTGAACAAAGTAAACTTTCATTATTTATCAGATGAATGTTTCTTATGTTATGGGTATTATTACTACATGCCTGAAAAGTAAACTGATTTTGTTTCCTGGATCTTGTTAAAATGCAATATTGCTCATTCTTTAATTTATGGTAAACTCTTTGATTCAGTCAGTATTTCTTTTTTTTTTTTTTTTTTTTTTTTTTTTTTTTTTTTTTTTTTTATTAACTTGAGTATTTCTTATATACATTTCGAGTGTTATTCCCTTTCCCGGTTTCTGGGCAAACATCCCCCTTCCCCCTCCCCTTCCTTATGGGTGTTCCCCTCCCAACCCTCCCCCCATTGCCGCCCTCCCCCCATAGACTAGTTCACTGTGGGTTCAGTCTGTATTTCTACTATACCATAGTTTCTACAAGGGTAGATCTCAGCGGGCTTAATGATTCTCTTCACTCTAGTGTTGTGAAAGGGTATTACTTTGTACCTCTTAATTTGTCAACCATTATTTCCAGCTTTGGAGTACATCCAGAGAAACTTCCAAAAATAATTTTAATGTGGCACAGAAAAATTCACAGACAAAACATTTTATTTGTTCTGTATTACTCTCAGTTCAGTTTGAGGAATTCAAGGGAAGCCTTGACACATTATCAGAACCTGTATAAAGGTAAAAGCTTGCTGTATGTACATTAATATACTTCACTGCTAAAGATGGCAAATGTATCATAATTAATAGGCTATTTGTATGCCTTCACAAAATTGAATGTAGTTAATGCTTTTACAACCATGTTGAAAACATCATCACTTACCTTGGGCATAAGAATAACCTAACAACTGAACATAAGATAAAAATAGTATTTAATACTTTAAACCAAATGATTAAAACTGAAAACAACTAAATTATTATTATGATAATGAGAAGAACTATACTTCATACATGGACAAGGAGGGGAATAAATTCTGGAGGGTAAAAATAAGAAAATCATCATCATAACAAATAATAATAATTAAAAAAGAAAATATTTTAGAAAGTAATTATTTTGCTAAGTGCCAGGAGGAAGGCTTTATATCAGATAAATAATTGGAGTAATACATCCTGGCCTAGTCAATCCCTAATCCATTGCTTAGGCTTAGAGTATGAGCACAGGCCACTATGGCCATCATAAAATAATTTTAAATGTCCTAACCAACTCATTCTGCCATATTATCAATAGTAAAGTGAGCATTCATACTTTCATAAACTTTTGTTTGTTTTGGCATTTGCTGTGCTCTTCACAACCTGTTCTTGAATTAGAAAACACACCCAGAACTAATAGAGAGGATGACCTTACAGTAGATAGAGGATGTAGTCAATAGTAAAGCAACAGCTAATCCATAAGCATTTATACATAGAGAAACAAAGTTGAGCAGATGGTGATTCACATTTAAAATGCAGTGTTTATATGTTTTAGGAGCTTCTGGGAAGTGAGTTGAAAAGTAAGGGAGAAGATCCAGCTTTTACCTTCACAGGAGCAATTTGAGTAAGTCAGTGTTCTTTTTTTTTTTTCATGTTATAAACTGCTAGTTAAAATTGCTGCATAAACTGATGTGCTAGAAGTGTGTTGTTATAGCTAATGAAATGGAGCAGAATTCTTGAATTATGCCATTTGATATCAAGGGATTTGATGTCAGAAGATATGAAGCAAGTCAGTGGCCTAATCCAAAATATACACATAGAGCACGTTTGGAAATTTAGTTCTTGAATGTGACAATCATACAAACTGGAGGATAGCCAGAAAACCCTAATGGGATGCAGTTCCAACCTCTTCCACTTTTTATGTTGTACTCAGCAATTTAATCCTAAAATTAGCCCTTTATGTGTAGGTACTTTGCAAGAGTGGTTTTATTTTTTCATTCATCTGAATCCTCTGGGGAGCTTGTTAAAACACAAATACCAGAACAATTTCTGATTGGTGTGTATGTGTGTATATTTTATTGCAAATAACACAGTGCTGTGGCGTAAGTGAATAATAAAGTTTATTTTGGCTCATTTGAAGATCTAAAGTTACCGAGCTATGTGAAGTGATGACTTTCTTGTTGATAGACCCCCGGTTCACCTAGGACATTACCTTCCAAGAAACAGGGGCTATGAAGAATATTTTTTGGCTTACTCTCTCTCTATTTTTTTTAAAATAAAGCCACAGAATTCAACCATAGAAGTGCCACACTAATGAGTTTATATAAAGGCAGTAATCTTTCAAAGGTCTTTCCTATAAACATTATAACAGGTTAAGATTCAAATATGCCAATGCCTCAGAATAGCATTCACAATTCAACACTAAGAGAGCGCAGCAAGCAAACTAAAACCAAAACTGTGGATTGGGAGGAAGGCCTAAGAAATATTTCTAATAGAATTCCAGATCATGATGATTCTGACAATGCCCATCTAGGGAACAAACCTTTAGAACCTGTTTGGGAAAACAGCAAAGTCCCTATAAATACCTCTTAAATTTCAAAAATTTTGTGACTTATTAAAACATAAGCAGAACATGAAGAACCTCTGAATAAATGGGTACGCTATGCCCACTTGTCTGTTCCATTGAATTCACATTGAGAAGAAAGGATCTTTATTATCTCAGTATATGTTCATTTATAATTGTCATTGTTTGCTTAGGGAGAGAAACAGCAAAAACATAAAAGTACTAACTAAAAGAGCAAAGAAATCATGCCAGTAGGAAGTTAGGTACAGAAAGACAATGTCATAGTAAAAGACCAACTCTGCCAGCTCTATAGGTTCTCCTTAGTTGGAAACTTGAAAGCATATTACTGTATAAAATATGCTAGTTAGTACTTGATATTAAATTTACCTAATTTTGAAAATTAAGTGTTTAGAGTCCAACCAACTTGGAAGAAAACATTCTCAAGTTACCTCTATTTTTGGGGTTAGATTCTCTGTTTTTAAAAGGATGCTTACTTCTTTTTATATTAAACTCATTTAATATTTTGATATCTTCCAAAATTCACAACCATCATCTCTATAACTATAATATTCAGCTTTGACAGTATCTACTGATTATATATGAAGCAGAATCTATTAACAAGGGTTTCTAGGCTTTGAGAATAAATTCTCTTTAAAAAACACTCTTATGCAAATTAAAAACTCATGTGCTATACTTGAGACTATTGTTTGTGGCAATCTATATTGGTATATACTTCAAGTCTGTAGTGGCTAACAATGCATAAATATTAAAAATTAGATAAAATATTTAAATATGTCACAGGTTACAATTTTGTGTATCTTTTAAAATGGTACAGAAATGAAAAGGGAAACATAACAACAGAATCAGAGGAAATTAAAAAAATCACCAGATTATACTATAAAAGCCTATATTCAACAAAAATTGAAAATCTGGAGGAAATGGACAATTTCCTAGAGAGATACCAGGTACCGAAGTTAAATCCAGAACAGTAAACCATTTAAACAACCCCATAACTCCTAAAGAAATAGAAGCAGTCCTTAAAGGTCTCCCAACCAAAAAGAGCCCAGGTCCAGACGGGTTTAGTGCAGAATTCTATCAGACCTTCATAGAAGACCTCATACCAATACTATCCAAACTATTCCACAAAATTGAAACAGATGGAGCACTACCGAATTCTTTCTATGAAGCCACAATTACTCTTATACCTAAACCACACAAAGACCCAACAAAGAAAGAGAACTTCAGACCAATTTCCCTTATGAATATCGACGTAAAAATACTCAATAAAATTCTGCCAAACCGAATCCAAGAGCACATCAAAACAATCATCCACCATGATCAAGTAGGCTTCATCCTCAGGCATGCCAGGATGGTTTAATATACTGAAAACCAACAACGTGATCCATTATATAAACAAACTGAAAGAACAAAACCACATGATCATTTCATTAGATGCTGAGAAAGCATTTGACAAAATTCAACACCCCTTCATGATAAAAGTCCTGGAAAGAATAGGAATTCAAGGCCCATACCTAAACATAGTAAAAGTCATATACAGCAAACCAGTAGCTAACATTAAACTAAATGGAGAGAAACTTGAAGCAATGCCACTAAAATCAGGGACTAGATAAGGCTGCCCACTCTCTCCCTACTTATTCAATATAGTTATCGAAATTCTAGCCAGAGCAATCAGACAACAAAATGAGTTAAAAAGGGATACAAATTGGAAGGAAAGAAATCAAAATATCACTATTTGCAGATGATATGATAGTGTACTTAAGTGACCCAAACCAGAGAACTACTTAACCTGATAAACAACTTCAGCAAGTGTCATGGTATAAAATTAACTCAAACAAATCAGTAGCCATCCTCTACTTAAAGGATAAACAAGTTGAGAAAGAAATTAGGGAAATGACACCCTTCATAGTAGTCCCAAATAATATAAAATACCTCAGTGTCACTTTAACCAAGCAAGTGAAAGATCTATATGATAAGAACTTCAAGCCTCTGAAGGAAGAAATTGAAGAAGATCTCAGAAGATGGAAAGATCTCCCATGCTCATAGATTGGCAGGATTAATATAGTAAAAATGGCCATTTTACCAAAAGCAATTTACAGAATCAATGCAATCCTCATCAAAATTCCAATCCAATTCTTCATAGAGGTAGACAGAACAATTTGCAAACGTATCTGGAATAACAAAAAACCCAGGATAGCTAAAACTATCCTCAACAATAAAAGGACTTCAGGGGGAATCACTATCCCTAACTCAAGCAGTATTACAGAGCAATAGTGATAAAAACTGAATGGTATTGGTATAGAGACAGGCAGATAGACCAGTGGAATAGAATTGAAGACCCAGAAATGAACCCACACACCTATGGTCACTTGATTTTGACAAAGGAGCCAAAACTATCCAATGGAAAAAAGATAGCATTTTCAGCAAATGGTGCTGGTTCAACTGGAGGTCAACATGTAGAAGAATGCAGATCGATCCATTCTTATCACCCTGTACAAAGCTTAAGTCCAAGTGGATCAAGGACCTCCACATCAAACCAGATACACTCAAACTAATAGAAGAAAAAGTGGGGAAGAATCTGGAACACATGGGCACTGGAGAACATTTCCTGAACAAAACACCAATGGATTAAGCTCTAAGATCAAGAATCGACAAATGGGATCTCATAAAGCTACAGAGCTTCTGTAAGGCAAAGGACACTGTTGTTAGGACAAAACAGCAACCAAGAGATTGGGAAAAGATCTTTACCAATCCTACAACTGATAGAGGGTTTATATCCAAAATATACAAAGAACTTATGAAGTTAAACTGCAGGGAGACAAATAACCCTATTAAAAATGGGGTTCAGAGCTACGCAAAGAATTCACAGCTGAGGAATATCGAATGGCCTAGAAGCACCTAAAGAAATGTTCACCCTCTTTAGTCATGAGGGAAATGCAAATCAAAACAACCCTGAGATTCCAACTCACAGCAGTCAGAATGGCTAAGATCAAAAACTCTGGTGACAGCAGATGCTGGCAAGGATGTGTGGAAAGAGGAACATTCCTCCATTGTTGGTGGGATTGCAGACTGATACAACTATTCTGGAAATCAGTCTGGAGGTTCCTCAGAAAATTCGACATTGAACTGCCTGAGGATCCAGCTATACCTCTCTTGGGCATATACCCAAAAGATGCCCCAACATATAAAAAAGACACGTGCTCCACTATGTTCATAGCAGCCTTATTTATAATAGCCAGAAGCTGGAAAGAACCCACATGTCCTTCAACAGAGGAATGGATACAGAAAATGTGGTGCATCTAAACAATGGAGTACTACTCAGCTATCAAAAACAATGATTTTATGAAATTCATAGGCAAATGGATGGAACTGGAAAATATCATCCTGAGTGAGGTAACACAATCACAGAAAAACACACATAGTATGTACTCATTGATAAGTGGATATTAGCCCAAATGCTCGAATTACCCTAGATGCACAGAACACATTTAACTCAAGAAGGATGACCAAAATGCGGATGCTTCATTCCTTCTTTAAAAGGGGAAGAAGAATACCCTTCGGAGGGAATAGGGAGGCAAAGTTTAGAACAGAGGCAGAAGGAACACCCATTCAGAGCCTGCCCCACATGTGACCCATACATATAGAGCCACCAAACTAGATAAGATGGATGAAGCAAAGAAGTGCAGGCCGACAGGAACCGGATGTAGTTCTCTCCTGAGAGACACAGCCAGAATACAGCAAATACATAGGTGAATGCCAGCAGCAAACCACTGAACTGAGAATGGGACCCCCATAGAAGGAATCAGAGAAAGGATTGAAAGAGCTTAAAGGGGCTTGAGGCCCCATATGAACAACAGTGCCAACCAACCGGAGCTTCCAGGGACTAAGCCACTACCCAAAGACTACACATGGATCCGACCCTAGGCTCCAACCTCATAAGAAGCAATGAATAGCCTAGTAAGAGCACCAGTGGAAGGGGAAGCCCTTGGTCCTGCCATGTCTGGACTCCCAGCGAACCAGATTCTTTGGGGGAGGGCGGTAATGGGGGAGGATGGGGAGGGGAACACTCATTTAGAAGGGGAGCGGGAGGGGTTAGGGGGATGTTGGCCTGAAAACTAGGAAAGGGAATAGCATTTGAAATGCACATAAGAAATACCCAATTTAATAAAGACGAAAAAAGTATAATGGTACAAAAGTTTAATTTTTTACCTGCATATAGTTGGAGGTGGACAAAATGTGTAAATTGAGAATAGTAAGTATCTTAACATTTGTGGAAACTGACCATATTTTGGTATGCTTACTTTGGAATATATCTATAAAACTTTGAACAGGATACAGCATTAAGAAATCAGCAAGTAACTAGGCAAAATTTTTAAAAAGCCGAAAGGTACCTGCCTCATGAAAGCTTTGAAGCATACCTGAGAGAACTCCAAGGAAAGAATAATCACATAACTGTAAAATAAGTCCAACAAAGGGCCAAGTATTATATTACTTCCATAATAGAGCCTAAGGTACTCAGTATTGGCAGGAAAGGTACTAAAATACCCAGTAAATAGAAATGATTAATTTTTTTCTTAGGATTCTACTTCATGGCATTCCTGCTAAGAAACAAACCAACCAACAAACAAAAGGAAATGGAAAAGATAGGAGGAGTTACAAAAAGAAACCCTATTTCTTATACATCTGTATCAAGCCTAAAATAGAGATAGAAAAGAAGATTAAATTCAGTGTTAGATTAAGGTTCTATTTATATAGTTAATGAGAGAAAATTATTAGTAAATATTAAAGGAAATTATTATTCTTATTTCAAATATACGCGAAATCGAAAAGGTTTGTTTTTTTTTCTGTTTATGGACAATGAATCATACTCAATACCAATAAACTCCGGAGCAAACATTAACTATTTGTATCATAGACTTAACCTAATTTGATAAATTGATATGTGTCAAAACAAAGAAATTGATGGATATTAATTTGTGGTTAATGAGTATTGATTTCTACACTACATCAGCCTCCATCATTTTATTCCTTTTTTACAACACATTATATAACACCTGTGAGGAAACAATATTTAAATTATCTGTTTTTCCCTTACTAGATTGCATGCCTGCTAAGTATTTTGTACCAGACATGACAATATACAATATATTATTGTATTTTTCCCTGAGGTAGCTTAATGTACAACTTTAGTTAAAAGTGTAAGCCATCTAGTTACTCCACCTGTCATAACAAAGAGCTGAAAGGTCCCAGAGGATACAGACTATCCATACATGAAAATAGAAATAAGAAATACGATAAATAGTAGTAGTTGGAGATGCAGATACTCTTCAGCTTATAATGGTAGACTACACTTACACTAGCCTTACACTGTATCAGCCTATAGGAAGAGAAACTGACCATCATATGCAAGGGCATCCCTATCTCATTTCCTTAGAACTCTGGCCTGAAAGTAAGGAAGAAAACCCCACTCTACTTCATTATTTAGAATATATCAACTATTGAGCTGAATGGAAATTGGTAAGATCCAGTTGCCAGTGTTAACAGTAGGCAAGACATAAGACTTGAATATATTCATAATTGAACTTGAAAATGGAGGAGATGGTCACATCTTTTAGTAACTTTTAAATTTACATGATTCCAGTTTTAGGTTATTAATTATTTCCATTCTAAAATCACCAAATTACTTCATTAAATATTGAATACTTATTATTTTAATCCAGTACTATGCTGAGAACTTAAAAAATAATTTGTCTTCCGATGATATTAATTAACAATCATAATATTAAGTGCTTACTATTTTCAGGAAAATTTTAAATATTCTCATACCCTTTTAGAAATTACTTTCCAGTGGCTTCTTCTGTACTTCTGTTACACATAATCATATAGATTTAAGGAAATTAATGAAATTCATAATCATCTGGACCAGTATTCACATCCCAGTGCCTACATAATAAATTAGGTATCCTGTGCAAACCTGAGATCCCAGCTCCAAGGCTGTCAAAGAAAGACAAAATGTTTCCCACAGATTTCTGATTTACAACCTGAGAAAATGTGATTCCTAAGTTCAGGGAGATGCCTTGTTGCAAATAAAGAAGCAGAGAGTAATAGTGAGTAATTATTGCTCTCTTCTGACTTCCTTGTATAAGGAACACAGGTAAATATATGCATACACATGTACACAAGTAGATATATATAGGTACATAAATATTCATTTAAAATTTACATGTAACCTGAATCACTTGGGTACTAAAGTTTTAGGTAGAAAATTGACTACATACCAGGAAGGAGGATTTTAATTGAAACCATACAATGGAAGACAGAGAAGTAGGTAGTATGTGGCATCTTTTAAGGATTCAAATATAGATCTAAATGCAATTCTCAACTGAGGAATCTCAAATGACTGAGAAGCATTTAAGAAATGTTCAACATCCTTAGTCATCAGGGAAATGCAAATCAAATGACCTTGAGATTCTAACTCATGACAAGTGAGAATGGCTAAAATCAAAATCTCAGGTGACAGCAGATGCTAGCAAGGATATGGGGTAAGAGGAACACTCCTCCATTGTTGGTGGGATTGCAAGCTGGTACAAACCACTTTGGAAATCAGTCTGGAGGTTCCTCAGACAATTGGACATTGTACTACCTGAGGGCCTAGCTATACCACTCCTGGGCCTATACCCAAAAGATGCTCCAACATATAACAAGTACACATGCTCCACTATGTTCATAACAGCCTTATTTATAATAGCCAGAAGCTGGAAAGAACCCAGATGCCCTTCAATAGAGGAATGGATACAGAAAATGTGGTACATCTACACAATGGAATATTACTCAGCTATTAAAAACAATGACTTCATGAAATTCATAGACAAATGGATGGAAATTGAAAATATAATCCTGAGTAAGGTAACCCAGTCACAAAAGAATATATATATGGTATGTCCTCGCTAATAAGAGGATATTAGCCAAAAAATGCTCAGAATACCGTACATAATACAACTCATAGACTGTATGAAACCCAAGAAAAAAGAAAACCACACCTAAGTGTGGATGCTACAGTCCTACATAGAAGGAGGAAGAAAATAATCTTGGTGAGTAGAGGGAGAGAGGGATCTGGGAGGGAAGAGAGGATCAGGAGAGGAAAGGGGGCTATTTAGATATGGGAGGAGATGGGGAGAAGTACATAGAGTCAGGATTTTGAAAGGAGATATATAGCAGTTGATGGGGAGGGGAATGGTGGTAGTCACTAGAAAGTCCCAGATGCCAAGGACCCAAGTGTTTCCCAGGACTCAACAGGGAGGACATTAGCTGACATACCCAAAAAAGGGGAGATAGGACCTGTAGAAACCATATCCATAGGACAGGCATGGGCACGGATTGAGGGGTGGGGTCACTAATGCACCTCAATAATATTAATCAAGAATTCCTCCTGTCACAAGGAAATGCAGGAACAAAGAGTGGAGCAGAAATTGAAGGAAGACATCCAGAGACTGCCCCACCTAGGGATCCATCCTATCTGCAGACACCAAACCCAGGCAGTATTTCTGATGCCAAGAAGTGCTTGCTCACAGGAGCTTGGCATAGCTGACCCTGAGACACTTTTCCAGAACCTAATACGGATGTGATGGTTGGCTAACCATCACACTGAGGGCAGGGTCCTCACTGGAGAAGTTGGGGGCAGGGGAGGAATGAAAGAGCTGGAGGGTTTTACAACCCCATAGGAAGAACAACAATATCAAACAACCAGATACCCCAGAGCTCCCAGTGACTAAACCACTAACCAATGAGTACACTGGGGGAACCCATGACTCCAGCTGCATATGTAGCTGAGGTTTGTCTTATCAGGCTTCTCTGGGAGTAAAGTCCCTTGGTCCTGTGCAGGCTGGATGACCTAGTGTAGGGGAATGCTAGGACTCTGAGGCAGGAGTGGAATGGGCCGGTGGGGGAGCACCCTCTTAGAGGTAGGGGGAGGGGAGTTGTAGAGGGGAAACTGGGAAGGGGGATAAAATTTGAAATGTAAATAAAATAACCAATAGAGAAATGGACTATAGTTATGTGTGGATTAACAAAATAGCTTTGAGAAAAAACATGCAGAATAGTTTTATTTAGAGTTGCATGGAAACTGCAGCTATCACCACAAAAGGAGTTTTTGAGTACTTTTCAGAATTGTAGGGATAAAGGAAGGTAGTCATTGACAGAACTAAGTTGAGAGTTAGAGATAGGAATACCTCCTTCCTTTTCCTCTGTCTGTTTACTTTCTCTTGTCCGTTACTTCTTCTTTGAATCTGGATCCTAGGAAACAACAGAAAGGTCAAGGAATGGATTTTAATGAAGATAATAATAATAATAATAATAATAATAATAATAATAATAATAAACAATATCAATCATTTAAAAGTAGAACATAAATATGAAGGATTCTCATCACAAAACAATAGTAATAACATCTGTTAGAGTACATTGCCCATAAAACAGAATTTCAATAATTTTACAAAAACCTTGTTTAGCCTTGCTGAACCATGCTTGGTCATCCTAGAAAAGTATATTTGATCCTTCAGTTTGTCTCCAGTTAGGAAAATAACTTCAAGAAGAAGCTTTAGGAAAGGATTGTGTGCTACATGTACATGCTTCAACAATTTCCTCATTTCTAAATCCCTTGCCTGCTCCCTATAAAGGACCACAGCAATATTTTTCCCTGGCATAATTCTCAGCTTCCTACTGGAGAGAGGCTACACCCAGTTGTGTGCACTAACAAACACAGTAACCTTATTTGAAACCAGACTGTTTTATTTAATGCCCCCTTGACCTTTTAACTCAAAAATCTTACAACATCGTCATCAAACAGTGAAGAAATCCATGTCTGGTGACAAACTAGCAGGCTGTGTTAATTTGCATGATTGTGGTAATCATTCTAACATGAATTTGTATTGCAGAACATCACTTTTTATCTCTTAAATGATTGCCTGTCATATTTATCAGTTCATCTGCAAATCAAACTTGGAAGGAGCAAAAAAAAAGTACGATGAAAATCCATTAAAAAGAAAGAATAGCAAACAAAACACAAGTTTTTGAATATTGAACATAAATATATTTGAATGTTTTATGTCTTCCTCCATAATGTATACTCAGTGTGAAAATACTCATTACAATGCTGACAAATAATCCTCAAACTTCACCTGAACTCTTTTAATTGTTTTTTTAGTGAAATGTTTTAGTATCCCATTTAATTACATAACCCATTTAGAAATTGATATTCTTGCAAATAAAAACCAAAAATTAAAAATTTTGTAAAACTGGATTTATATTTGCATTCCCCCTAACAATTAGTATAATATATTATTAATCATATTTTCTGATTTTATAAAATAGAGGTATAAAACTAACAAAAATTGCTATATATATATTATTAATTTTGTCACTGTGGAGTCTAGAACACTATATTTTCTCAATGTGTGATTCTGAGTTTGATTAACTCTTTACCTAGATCTTAAGCTGTATCATAATATTAGCTTCTACATACTTGTTGGTATGGGCAATTTGACTTCTCTACTCCTGTTATGTGCCACCTTCTATGACCTGTCCCTCCTACATCATGTATACAATATATATATATATGAAATAATAGAAATGACAGCATGAATGATAACGTCATAGGAAAAAGATAGGTAAAACCATGGGTTCATTCAGCCAAATTTTCTTTTTGTAAATGCTGTACCAATTGATGATTAATTTAAAATCTCAATTAAAGCTAGGTCTTAGTATATATATATATATATATATATATATATATATATATATATATGTATGTATATATATGTATATATATATGATATATTACATTATTCAACTTAGGTTTAACAAAATCGTTTTTCAGAACTGTCTTCTTACCTACTCAGAATTCAAGGGAATAGGTAGGACAAACAGCATTCATATCATTATGGCTTTAAATGTTGTATACTCATCATAGATTTATTCATACTCTTAAATTTTATAACAAATTTAGTGATTATTTCTGTTTTAATTATGTTTCAAAAATCAAAGCTAAATTCTAAAGATACATTTTGGTCTATCTATAAAACTCATTCAGAAGCCTGGTAAAAACCAAAGCACATTTTCTTGTCAATTTGCAGCAACAATTATTATTTTATAATAGCCATATTTCTATTGTTTTTCCTTCTATTCATCATACTCATCATATACATTGAACTATCATTCAGAGCTTGAAAACTGTACTTTATAAAAGTAGTTAAAAAATCTTCAGCAATGTTATTACATCGATTGACAAGGAGATGTTTCTGTAATAGTATTAAACTAAACATAGCTTATAAATGCTCCTGGTTTTCAGTTTGCCTTGTCTTTTCATATGTTTTCTTTCAGTGAATTCTCGAGTTGAGGACTTGTTAATTTTACTGCTATCTATAATTTGTAGGTTTACTTGAAGAAATAAAGTACAAGAATTCAGGAAATACTAGTTTTGTGATAGAACAAGACTATTAAAATACCACAATACTTTCCTACCTATATTATGGTTTCTTTGATATAGAATCCTACAATGTCCAATCATGATGGTTTTGTGAGCCCCACACCACTTTATTCTGGTGACTTGCTTAGAATAATATAGTGATTGAAGTCTTAGCCAAAGCAAGAACCAAACATATACAAAAACATCTCTCTCATGAAATTTTCTTCCTTCCTGTTCATTTGCCTTTATCATGGGACCATGAATACCAGAAAAGTACAAAAGAACCATAGAACAAAATGATTCATACATTGAAGAAATTATGTGAATACCAGAAAGGATATAAGAAAGGAAGTGGTAGAATGGTGCTTATTATAAGATAACATACCATAAGCTACTCCTTAAAGGTTTTTGGAAACTTTATTTTTATTGGGTATTTTATTTATTTACATTTCACATGTTATTCCCTTTCCCAGTTTTCTCTCTGGAAACCCCCTATCTCATTCCCTCTCCCCCTGCTTCTATGCGGATGCTCCCCCTCTCACCCACCCACTCCCACCTCAACATGCTGGCATTATCCTACACTGGGGAAACAAGCCTTTCCAGAACCAATGGCCTCTCCTCCTATTGATGTCTGACAAGACCATTCTCTGCTAATTATACAACTGGAGCCATGGGTCCCTCCATGTGTACTCTTTGGTTGATGGTTTGGTCCCTGGGAGCTCTAGGGGTCTGGTTGGCTGATATTGCTGTCTTTCAGTTGCAAACCCCTTCAGTTCCTTCAGTCCTTTCTCTAACTACTCTAATGGGGACTCCATGCTCAGTCCCATGGAGGGCTGTGAGTATCCACCTCTATATTTGTCAGACTCTGGCAGAGCCTCTCATGAGGCAGCTGTATCAGGATCCTGTTAGGAAGCACTTCTTGGCTAAGAGTAGAAAAATCTAGCATGTTTAGAAATTCTCACATAATTGGATAAGGACCATGTTACCACAAAATTACTATTTGTGATGCTGGAAGTTTGGGTTCTTTATTTTTGTAGTAAGGTTTATTGAAGAGTTTTAGAGCAAGGTGTTGGTTGATGTTCCTTTAAAATGAATGTATTAAGTGAGCAAGTTGTCTAAATTAAACATATACATGCTTAGATTGCCAACTATCCTCAGTAATGGTAGGAGAAAACTATTCTAAGTTGATAGAGGAGCAAAACGGTATCAAGTACTAGAATTTCCTTTTGAAACATCTAAAGTGTCGTTTTATAGAGACAAGATGTGGTAAGTGAACTGACAGAAATGGACAGGGTCACATTATTCTACATCTCCAGTAAACGAGCTGAAATATGATTAAAGAGCTCACATATTATTTGGGAGAGAAGAACCCAAGGCAGTATATATGAGGAAAGGTAAAACAAAAGTAAGCAAAGAACTGAAACAAATTTTGTGCTAGTGGCTACCATTTCATGTGAGTGGTAATGTGATTCAAGTGATTGTGTGGCACATGAGATTTGTGTCCAACAAATTGTATTAAGAGCAAAGGACAATCTGAAAGCCTTAAGTTTTTGTGAAAACAAAACAAAACAAAAAACCTGAAAAACATGCATATATAAAATAGAAAATAAATAGAAACCTTTAAAATATATGCATAATGATGTGTATCAATAGAAAATGTCCTACACAGGCATGTGTGAAAGACCTGATCCCGTGCTGCGGTTGCAAGAATATTTAAGAGATGGAAACTATATCACTAGAGAAAGTAGGTCACTGGGAATATGCATTTAAAGGTTCTATCTTGCCTATCTCTCTGAACTAGATGGAGCCACTTTGCTGTGACATGCCTTTTTAGCAAGTTATTCTGTTTCACCACAACCAAGAAATAGTATAGCCACCTCATCAGTGACTTAAAGTGCTGAAACCAAAAGGTAACATAAATATTTCCTCCTCCTTCATAATTATTGTTCAATGGAATTTTTACAGCAGTAAAATACATACTAATAACTATAGTCATAAAATTATCAAGAAAATAGTAGAAGAATAAACATAAATGTTCAAAAGGAGTCCTTTGGTGAAACCAAGGGTATTATATGGGCTAAGTGTATAAAAATTTTTATATGCAGTATCTTATTTCTGAACTTCGTTAGTTGATCCTGGTTATGTTGAAATGGATTTTATATATCATTTTCTAGAATGGAATGTTTCATTAGATAAAATGTGATAATCATGGAAACTTAGAGGCATTCATGTAAAACTATATGAAATATAACAGGAGATAAATAGGACAGAAATAAAACTAGAGCAAACTAAGTAATGGCAAAAATGAAGCCGAAGGAGACAATAAGAAATCATGTAAAGTAGGAAAATGAGGATGGCAAAAATACCTCTAAACATATCCATGATTACTGTGAATATGTATAAGCTAATTTGTGTATTTAAAATATAGATTCTCAGATTGGTATTTCAAACAAGCAAACTCAGCTACATCTTATTTACAATGGTAACTCATAAGCTAAAATGATGGTAAAGATTGAAAATACAGAGACAATTACATATTAGACACATGAAAAAAGAAACAAGCAATAGCAGAAATATAAATATGAAATAAAACTACAGTCAGGGTCAGTTGAGGACAGAACTGATAAAAGCTGCAACCAAGTCCATAAATGGCTTACTTCTTTAAAAAAAAAAGAACTTTCATGATGACTTCTGCATCTGTATAATGCACAGTTGCAAAAGATATAAAGCACATGTGAGAAACTTTTTTAAAATTAATTAATTAATTAATTTTTTACACTCCAGATTTTATTTCTCTCCCAGTCTACTCTCCAACTGTTCCACATCCCATACATATACCCCACCCCCTGTCTCCACAAGGATGTTCCCCCACTCCACCCACCCTACCAGACCTCTAAACTCCCTGGGGCCTCCAGTCTCTTGAGGGTTAGGTGCATATTCTCTGACTGAACCCACACTGGAGAAACTCTTAAAAGTATAAAAAAAACAGGAAAAAAAATGAATGTCCCAAAGAAGTGCTACAGATGATAAAATGAAAGAAAGGAAACAAAGTAACTGACAGTTGTTTCTAAAGCAAAGTTCTTTCTATGATGATTAGAAGCAATCTATGTGATCTGGATAAAAACATGGCAATTAAAATAAATAATCTGACATTTTCCCTGATGAATACATATATGCATATACACATAAATACACCCCCACACACACATCATATGGATAGTCTACAGTAACATTAAGTTACACACAAAAGAAAATGATATAAATCCTTTCAGTGTTTTATCTGCCACGATAAATGCTAGAAAGCCTATATTTTGGAGGGAAAATATCTGACACTATTTACAAATGGATACAAATGCTAACATATTAGTACACACATAACTTTTTATTGCAAGAAATGACTCACATAAATTACCACAGCACAATCCCTAACAAATATACTTTCCCAATGACAATGTCTCAGTGTTATTGACTCAGTAATGAAATTTTGGTTGTCAAAGGCATTGTATGGCTGGCCTCTCTTATCCATTTTATTTTCAGCATCATCACTTATAAAAAAAATCCCAGAAACAAATAATTCTTAAACTTAAAACTGCATGCTGATTCTTGTAATATGGTAAAATTACGCACTGTTCCACTGCATCTAGGCAAGAATGTGAATCATCACACTGCCCAGCATATACACACCGTATAGTTTGCCAGACCAACTGCTGTTCTAGTAACTGTGTTTATTTTCCACTGTGCCTTGCATTGCTCTAATATACAAGAACTTTAGCATCTTATATCATCACAAGAAGAATGAAATCAATAAGAATGTAATATGATTTCAGGAAGATCATATTTGCATGGCTTTTATGACAGAATATTGGTAAAAACTGATGTGTTTATTATTATCAATTTCCTGTTGTTCCTAATTTACAAATTTGACTTGACAATAGGCATTTCCACAGATGAAAGTGTAGAATTTGGTGCTACCTGTGGTTGTAAGAATCTACAAGAGCTTGATAAGCGAGGGAGTACTCTTTCAGTCAAATCATGGTGCCATAAAGCAATATCATAAAACCAGATGACTTAAAAGTTTTTATTTTCTCTTGGTTCCAGAGACAGGCTTTTGTAAGACAAATGTGTCAGCATGCTCAGTGTATAAGAGTGTCCTTCCTGCTTTGCAGATTACCCCATTCTCTGTGTATCATTACTGGAAATTCTTTCAGTGGATACCTGGAGAGAATGGAGGGAAGGGGAATACTGCTGTCTCTTTTTATAGGACACTAATCATATTGGATTAGGATCCCACACTTATGAAATGATTTCAAGTTACTTTCCTAAATGTCTTATTTTCATTTCCTGGGAAATGGTGATAATATATGTATTTCAAAAGACACAAAACTCTGTTCATGAGAGAAAATGAACATTAAAAACATGAAAACATAAATATGATAAGGGTTGCATATGTACAATTAAAAAGCAGTATCTTAAGTCTCCAAAAACAATCATACCAAGTAAAACCATAACAGTAGGTTTAGATTTTATACAGTCAAAAAACCCAGATAACAATTAGACTTGTATTAGTTTTATGTCATTTTTCATCTCTAACTTACTTTTCTGACTATCTACATATAATAAATATAATGAAGTATTAGATTATAATTTTATTCTAATATTTTTGTTTTATTGTGACTTACTGCATATGCAAGACATGCCCAAGATATCAAGACAAAGTCCCAGCATAGAATGGGAAGATGTCAAGAAGTCCCCGCCATAGTTAAGAAATTTCTGAAAATTGATGACTTCTGGGAGAAAGATAGTTTTTGTTTGTTTGTTTGTTTGTTTGTTTGTTTGTGTTTTTGTTTTTGTTTTGTTTCATGAATAAGATCCCCAAGATACTTCCCATATTCCACTGCATGGGCCTACATCCATGTTCGTACTGAAAGTATTGAAATCTATAGATTTAGAAAAAATAGTTGGAATTTATAATAATGATAGGTAATAACAGAGATGGAGACAGAGAAGGAATTGGACTTGATCCATGCATGTATGACAGTCTCAACCAATTAAAATAGGTTTATCACTCAAGTGCATATATGTGGGTATGCCTATCTCTATAAGCACATGCTTATAGATACTCTCAAAGGCCAGAAAAACTTACAGGATCCAGTTGATCTGGAGTATAGGCCAGTAGAAACTCGTGATGCTCATGTTAGAAACTGAACTTGGGTCCTCTGAAAGTGCAGCAAGTGTGCTTGATGACTGATCTATTTCTCCATCCCATTTTGTGTGATGTTTAAAATTCAAATATTATAGATAGAGATAACTATGAGGTGATGGATGCCAATATGTTCAACTAGAGTAGGGTATGTTAGTATCCGTATATTTTACTATAACTTAAATTAATATTGAATTAAATTTAAATCAAATTAATGAAAAAAATATAAATGAGCAGTCCAAAATTGAAGTACTATTTTTACCTTGACCTTTAGACAAGTTATTATTATTTTGGTATAAAATCATTTTGTATGAACACTTCACGCCATTATATTTTACTTTATATATTTCAAAATAATAAAAAGTTATGTTATTTTAAACAACTGATTATAGTTGAAATGTGGCATCTCAATACACTCCATTTAAGTTTGTGTCTCTGAGGCAGTATTTAACGCATAATAAGTTTGAGAATGCAAAGCCATTTGCTAGCCCTCATTACTTTTAAAAGGCAAAAATGTATTCCCCTTTATCAAACATATTGGCAAATTGGAAGAAAAAGAGTTTAACAAAAACTGAAAATAATGTGAGTAGGATCATTGAAAATTTAAGATTTCCATAGAAACATATAAGGGTAAACTGATATCTCTTCTCTGATTTGTATTTTAAAACTTGGTCAATTTATAAACTCGAGAAGTTGACATATAAACACATATTGTACTCATAAATGTAAATTTATGCTTATAAATCTGCATATAAGTATTATATATAAGAGTCTGTGTAAAATTAAATTACATTTGGAATAAGCCTATGCTTGAATATTCATTCAGCCTTAATCCATTTACTTAAGACATAAAAACTTGGTACCCTAAACACAATTCCACCCCAAACTTACTCTAATCACATAATTTCATGGCCCTATCATTTTTGGGTTCTCTGTGTGATTAATTAATAAATTAACAGATCGTGGGAATTTCCATTCCATTGATAATTTACAAGGTATTCTTTATAAGAATTATTTATCTTATTTTTCATTTTTGTTGAATATTTGATGTATTTACATTTCAAATACTATATACTTCCCCCTACCATCTCCCCTTCCCCCTCCACCTGCTTCTGTGAGGATGCTCCCACTCCCACCCACCAATTCCCACCTACCCACTCCCACCTCAACACCCTTGCATTCCCCTAAACTGAGGAAATGAGCCTTCACAGAACCAAGGGCTTCTCCTCCCATTGGTGCCCAACAAGGCCTTTCTCTGCTACATTTGCAGCTGGAGCCATGGGTCCTCCCATGTGTACTCTTTGGTTGGTGGTTTAGTCCCTGGGAATTCTGGGGGGTCTGGTTGCATGATAATGTTTCTTTTTTGGGTTGCAAACCCCTTCAGCTCCTTCAGTCCTTTCTTTAACTCCTCCATTGGGGTCCCCATGCTCAGTCCGATGGTGAGCTGCAAGCATTCTCATTTGTATCAGTAAGGCTCTGGCAGAGACTCTCAGGAGACATCCATATAGGCTCCTGTCAGCAAGAACTTCTTGGAATAAACAATAAAGACTGGATTTGATGGCTGCATAAGGGATGGATCCCCAGGTGGGCAGTCTCTGAATGAACTTTTCTTCAGTCCCTGTTTCACTCTTTGTCCCTGTGTTTCCTCCAATGAGTATTTTGTTCTCCATTTTAAGAAAGTATGAAGCATCCACACTTTGTTTTTCTTTCTTGTTGAGCTCCATATGATCTGTGGATTGTTTCTTGGGTATTCCAAGGTTTTGGGCTAATATCCACTCATAATTGAGTACCTACCATGTGTGTTTTTCTGTGATTGTGTTACCTCACTCAGGATATTTTCTAGTCCCATCCATTTGCCTAAGAATTTCATGAAGTCATTGCTTTTAATAACTGAGTAATAACTGAGTAGTACTCAATTATGTAGATGTATCACATTTTCTGTATCCATTCCTCAGTTGAAAGAATCTGTGTTCTTCCCAGCTCCTGGCTATTATAAATAAGGCTGTTATGAACATAAGGTAACATGTGTCCTTGTTATTTGTTGGAGCATCTTTTGGTTGTATGCCCAGAAGTGGTATAGCTGGGTCCTCAGGTAGTACTATGTCCAATTTTCTGAGGAACCTCCAGACTGCTTTCCAGAGTGGTTATACCAGCTTGCAATCCCACCAACAATGGAGGAATGTTCCTATTTCTCCACATCCTCACTAGCATCTGTTAGGTTTTGTTATCTTAGCTATTCTGACTGGTATAAGGTGGACTCTCAGGGTTGTTTTGATTTGCAATTCCCTGATGGCTAAGGATGTTGAACATTTCTTTAGATATTCCTTAAATGAGAATTCTTTGTTTAGCTCTGTATCCTATATTCAATAGGGTTATTTGGTTATCTGGAGTCTACCTTCTTGAGTATATATATATATATATATATATATATATATATATATATATATATATATGAATGATATTAGCCCTCTATCAGATGTAGGATTGGTAAAGATCTTTTTACACTCTCTTGCTGTTTTATCAAGTCCCATTTGTCGATTCTTGATCTTAAAGCATAAGCCATTGGAAAATTTCACCAGTACTCGTTTATTTAACTCTCTTCCCCACGTTTTCTTCTGTTGGTTTGATTGTATCTGGTTTTATGTGGAGGTCTTTGGTCCACTTGGACTTGAGCTTTGTACAGTGTGATAGGAATGGATTGATTTGCGTTCTTCTACATGCTGACCTCCACTTCAGCCAGCACCTTTTGTTGAAAATGCTATATTTCTTCCACTAGATGGTTTTTAGCTCCTTTGTCAATGACCCAGTTACCATAAGTTTGTGGGTTCATTTCTGGATGTTCAATTTTATTTAATTTATCTCCCTGCCTGACTATATACAAATAACATGCAGTTTTTATCACTATTGCTCTATAATACTGCTTGAGTTTAGGAATGGTGATTCCTGCAGAAGTTCTTTTGTTGAGGATAGTTTTCACTATCCTGGGTTTTGGATTTTTTTTGTTATTCCAAAAGAATTTGCAAATTGCTCTAACTCTATGATTTGGAATTTTGATGAGGATTGGATTGAATCTATAGATGGCTTTTGGCAAGATCGCCATTGTTAATATATTAATCCTGACAATCCATCTTCTGAGATCTTCAATTTGTTTCTTCAGAGACTTGACATATTTTTGGGGGTGGCAGGGGTTTAAAAGAGACTATTAATTTTTGCTTTTTTATTGGATATTTTTATTTACATTTCAAATGTTATCCTTTTCCCCAGTTTCCCTTACATTAACCCCTTATCGCATCCCCCATCCCCCTTCTACGAGAGTCTTCCCCTACCCAACCACCTACCCCTTCTGTCCTCCCCGCCCTAACATTCCCCTATACCAGAGCTGGGGCGGGGTTCCAGCAATGGCAGGACCAAGGGCTTCACCTAGCATTGATGCCCAACAAAGGCCATCCATTGCTACATATGCAGCTGGAGCCATGAGTCTGTTCATGTATACTCTTTGGGTAGTGGTTTAGTCCCTTGGAGCTCTAGGTGGTTGGTATTGTTGTTCTTATGGGATTGCAAACCCCTTCAGCTCCTTCAGTTTTTTCTCTAACTCCTTCAATGTGGACCCCATTCTCAATTCAATGGTTTGCTGCTACCATTCACCTCTGTATATGTCATGCTCTGGCAGAGCCTGACATGCTCAGGAGACAGTTATATCAGGTTCCTGTCAGCATGCACTTTTGGCATCAGCAATGTTGTCTAGATTTGGTGGCTGTATGTATATGGGTTAGATCCCCCAGGTGGGGCAGGTTCTAAATGTCCATTCCTTCAGTCTCTGCTCCAAACTTTGTCTCCATATTTCCTCCTATGAATATTTTTATTCCCCCTTTTAAGAAGGACTGAAATATTGTTCATATAGATCTTCCACTTGCTTGGTGAGAATCACACCAATGTGTTTTATATTATTTGTAAATATTTGTGAAAGGTGTCGTTTCACTAAATTCTTTCTCAGGCTTATTCTTTGAGTAGAGGAAGGCTACTGATTTGTTTGTGTTAATTTTATATATAGCCACTTTGCTGAAATTGTTTATCAGATTTAGGAGTTCTCTGGTGGAATTATTGGGGATCTTTTAAGTATTTTGATTTCTTCTTTTCCAATTTGTATTCTTTTGACCTCTTTTTGCTGTCTAATTGCTCTGTCAAGGACATCAAGTACTATATTGAATAAGTAGGGGGAGAGTGGGCAGCCTTGTCTAGTCCTTTTTCTTTGGGGGATTCCTTCAAGTTTCTTTCCATTTAATGTTAGCTACTGGATTGCTCTATGTTGCTTTTACTATGTTTAGGTATGGGCCTTGAATTCCTTATCTTTCCCAGACCTTTATCGTGAAGGGGTGTTGAATTTTGTCAAATGGTTTCTCAGCATTTAATTTGATGATCATGTGTTTTTTTTCCTTTGAGTTTGTTTGTATAGTGGTTTATGTTGATGAATTTTCATATATTGTACCATCCCTGCATCCCTGATGTGAAGCCTACTTGATCATGGCAAATAATCATTTTGAAGTATTTTTTGTTTCAGTTTGCAAGAATTTTATTGAATATTTTTGTATCGATATTCATGAAGGAAATTGGTCTTAAGTTCTTTCTTTGGAGGGTCTTGCTGTGGTTTAGGTATAAACACAATTGTGGCTTTGTAGAAGGAATTGGGTAGTGTTCCTTCTGTTTCTATTTTGTGAAATAGTTTGGACAGTATTGATATTAGTTATTCTTTGATGGTATAATAGAATTCTGCTCTAAACCCATCTGGTCCTGGGCTTTTTTTGGTTGGGAAACTTTTAATGACTGCTTCTATTTATTTAGGAGTTATAGAGTTGTTTAGATGGTTTATCTGATCCTGATTTAACTTAGATACCTGTCCAGAAAAATATCCATTTCATCCAGATTTTCCAGTTTTGTAAATATAGGCTTTTGTGGTAAGACATTCTTTGTATTTCCTCGGTTTCTGTTGTTATCCCTCCTTTTTCATTTCTGCTTTTGTTAATTTGGATACACTCTCTGTGCCCTCTGGTTAGTCTGGCTAAGTGTTCATTTATCTTGTTGATTTTATCAAAGAACCAGCTCCTGGTTTTGTTGATTCGTTGTATAGTTCTTTTTCTTTCTACATGGTTGGTTTCAGTCACGAGTTTTATTATTTCCTGCCATCTACTCCTCTTGGGTGTATTTGCTTCTTTTTTCTAGAGCTTTCAGGTGTGGTGTCAAGCTGCTAATGTACGCTCTCTCCAGTTTCTTTCTGGAGGCACTCAGATTTATGAGTTTTCCTCTTAGCATTGCTTTCATTGTGTCCCATAAGTTTGGGTATGTTGTGCCTTCATTTTCATTAAATTCAAAAACGTCTTTAATTTTTTTCTTTATTTCTTCCTTGACCAAGTTGACATTGAGTAGGGCATTATTCAGCTTCCATGTGTATGTGGGCTTTCTGTTTCTGTTTTTGTTTGTTTCTTTGTTTGTTTTGTTATTGAAGACCAGCCTAAGTCAGTCCATTGAGATCTGATCGGATGCATGGGATTATGTCAATCTTCTTGTATCTGTTGAAACCTGTTTTGTGACCAATTATATGGTCAATTTTGGAGAAGGTACCATGAGGTACTGAGAAGAAGGTATATTTGTTTTTAGGATGAAACATTCTATGAATATGTTAAATCCATTTGGTTCATAACTTCATAAACTGTCTCTGTTTATTTTCTGTTTCCATGACCTGTCCATTGATGAGAGTGGGGTGTTGAAGTACCTCATTATTATGTGTGTGGTTCAATGTATGCTTTGAGGTTTAGTAAAGTTTCTTTTATGAATGTGTGTGCTCCTGCATTTTGAGCACAGATGCTCAGAATTTAGAGTTCATTGTGGTAGATTTTTCTTTGATGACTATGAAGTGTCTTTCCTTATTTTTCTGATAACTTTGGTTAAAAAATCAATTTTATTTGATATTAGAATGAGTACTCCATCTTCATTCTTGGGACCATTTTCTTGGAAAAATTTTTTCAGTCTTTTACTCTGAGGTAATATCTGTCCTTGTCACTGAGGTGGGTTTCCTATATGCAGCAAAATGCTGGGTCCTTTTTACTTACCTAGTCTGTTAGTCTGTGTCTTTTTATTTGGGAATTGAGTCCATTGATGTTAAGAGCTGTTAAGGAATAGTGACTGTTGTTTCCCGTTATTTTTATTATTAAAGGTGGAATTATGTTTATGTGGCTATCATCTTTTGGGTTTGTTGCAAGATTACTTTCTTGTTTTTTCTATGGTATAGTTTCCCTCCTTGTATTTAAGTTTTCTATTATCCTTTGTAGGGCTGGAGTTGTGGAACGATATTGTGTAAATTTGGAGTTGTATTTGGAGTTCTGTAGGCTTCTTGTATGTACATAGGTTAGGGAAGTTTTCTTCTATAATTTTGTTGAATATATTTACTAGCCCTTTAAATTGGGAATCTTCACTCTCTTCTATACCTAGTATTCTTAGGTTTGATCTTCTCATTGTGTTCTGGATTTCCTGGATGTTTTGGGTTAGGAACTTTTTTGCTCTTTGCATTTCTTTGACTATTGTGTCTTTGTTTTCTATGGTATTTTCTGCCCCTGAGATTCGCTCTTCTATTTCTTGTATTCTGTTGATGATGCTTGCATCTATGACTCCTGATCTCCTTCCTAGGTTTTCTTTCTCCAGTGTTGGCTCTCTTTGTGATTTCCTTATTGTATCTATTTCCATTTTTAGTACCTGGATGGTATTGTTTAATTCCTTCACCTGTTTGGTTTGTTTTCCTGGAGCTCTTTAAGGGATTTTGGTGTTTCTTCTTTAAGGCCTTCTAACTCTTTATCTGTGCTCTCCTGTATTTCTTTAAGGGAATTATTTATCCCCTTCTTAAAGTCCTCTACCATCATAATGAGATGTGATTTTAAATTCAAATCTTGCTTTTCCGGTGTGTTGGGAGAACTGGGTTCTGATGATGCCAAGTAGTCTTTGTTTCTGTTGCTTACATTCTTGTGCTTGCTTCTCACCACCTGGGTATCTCTGATGTTAGTTGGTCTTGCTATTCCTCATGTGGTCCTGTGAGTCTGTGACCCTATGATCTTAGGAGTTAGAACACTGCTTGGAGATTAGCTTTCTCTGGGCAGGTTTTGGGTCCAGAGAGCTGTGGAACAGTCTTAGCTCTGAGTGCAGAAGGAGACCACCAAAAGGCTCCTGTCCCAGGCTGCTTCTCAGTTCCTGTGCCCTGTGTGCTCCTAATGGGTCTCTCTTTGGACAGTCAGTGGAGAGAAAATGGGGTCTCACCTCTGAGCTTAGGCCTTAGAACACTCCTGGCAGACCAGCTCTCTCTGGGCACTCTTTTGGGTCTGAAGGGTTGTGGGACAGCCTTAGCCCTGGGTATAGATAGAGAACTGAAGCTATTTATTTTATTTATATGAGTACTGTGTGTGTGTGTGTGTGTGTGTGTGTGTGTGTGTGTGTGTGTGTGTGCCCTGTTGTATTTTAGACAACCTTCTTGCATTAGTGTCCTCTGTCTCCTCTGGTTCTTAAACTTTTTTCCTCATCCTTTTATACTAGATTCCCCAAGGCCTAAGGGGAGGGATTTAATAGAGACATTCCATTTAGAACTGACTATTGCAAGGTCTTACTTTCTCTGGACCATGGGGTAATGTGAGTCTCTGCTTTTGCTACCATTTACTGCAGGATGAAGCTTTTTTTTGATGATTGCTGAGCAAGACACTTATCTATGGTAGCAGACTGTCATTAGGAGTTGCTTTGTTTTTTTAGCAGCAATGTAACTTTTGGGTATATCTAGTTTCAGGATCTTGGTTACCTGATCTATGGTTTCATCTCATAGTGGATGCCTTAATTCCAATCGGGTTGTGGCTAGTTATTCCCATAAACCTTTTGCCATTATTGTAATAGCATGCCTTGTAGACAAGTCACCATTGTAGATGACAGAGTTTGTGGTGCGTTGCTGTTTGCCATTTTTGTAGTATGCAGAGTTAAGTTCCAGTACCATGAATGCTAGTCAGTAGGGATGAAGGCTCTAGGTAGGGTCTAGCTCAACTTCTCCATGTCTTGTGAATTTCTTAGGTGTTGGCTTCAGCAATAGAGTCTTTCCATCAGTTTGTGACACACAACAAATATACCTGGCAATAGTTTTGGTTGTTTGCGGGTTTCCATGGGCCCCCTTGGATAACAGTTCAATTGGATGAAACTCATTGCCAACACTTGGAAGTTTCATTTGGTGGTGAAAGATATTTAGTTGGGGCTTTGCTTCCCCTATTTTTCATTTCTTTGTACTTTTTGTGATTATTGAATGGTAAGTTGCATTTTGAACAATTAATTAGCAGTATATAGTTATCTTGATGATGCTTAGGCCATAAGGATGCTAAAGTGTACTGATATTGAAGGATACTAAAGGTATGGTAAAAAGTGTAATATAAAAGATATTTACTTTTGCACAGAATTCGTATCAAGTGGCAATGTTAGTGGCTGGCAATGTAGAATGTGCATTTCTGGCTCTTGCATCAGGATGGAAAATAAAACCATTTTATTTGGTTTGCTTGTGTTCAGTGCTTTAAATGAGGTGTCAGCACTCTACCAGTTTTTTTTTTAAGGAAACCTTAATTGATCAATCATCATGTACACTTATAAATGTATAGTCTGTGGATAGCTTCAGACTTAATAACAGAGATGAGATGAGAAGTTATAAGAGACTGCATGCTGTATACAAAACTGAAAATATTTTGCTAGGTTAGTTATTTCACCCAGAAAGTATTTGTCTTGTGTTAAATTTATGAGCAGTGATACTAAGACTTTTTTTTAAATTATTACAAAGCTTTCATTCTTATCCCACAGAAAGCAAACTAAAACTATTAAAACACAACTTGAGGGGTTGGAGAGATGACTCAGTGATTAAGAAACTGACTGCTTTTCCAGAGCTCCTGAGTTCAATTCACAGCAACCACATCGTTGCTCTCAACCATCTAAGTGGGGTCTTGGTGCCCTCTTCTGTTGTACAGGCATATATGCAGGCAGAACACTGTGTAATAAATCCTCAAAAAACAACCACACAACTTCAACACTGGGTTTACAACGTAGTTTCTTAGTTTCACAAGATTCAATCTTTAATACAATTAAAACCACCAGGAATCCTAATTGAATAATATTTTATTGTATTGATTTTCTGCCTGTGGAAGCCAGATTTAAAAGTATTTTATAGTTATCCTTCAATTATAAATATATGAAGTCAAAGACAAATTGTTTATAAAATTATAGTTTTAGTTTCAGATACTTTGGATCCTAATGATAAAAGTTTTAATCTTTGTTAATAGTTTAAAAATAGTTTTAGAGTGGCTTTAAAATGTGGGTTAAATCTTATTGCTACCTAAGACCTGGGAATAATATATCATTTAAATTTTATATAGTCTGTATTAAATAATGGAATTTTATATAGTCTATATTAAATAATGGAATTACTAGGAGAAAAAATATGTTCTATAATTTAATATTTATTTTAACTTCAGGTTGAAAGATGTGAAAAGAGAATTAGTAAATTAGAGGAAAACACACAAAAAAATTAACCAGAATATAGGTCATGAAGGGAAACAAAACTCCAGAAATTTAAAAGAGAGCAAAATTGAAAGAATAAAACGAAATGAATATTAGAAAAAATAATTAAGACTAAGAATTATATTTAAAGAGTTAACTGAAGAAAAAGTTTAAAATAGTTGAAAGAAAACATGCCACAGATTGAAGTAAAACATGATAATTCTATCAGCTTGAAATACAAATGTGTGTATATATATAGAAGGGCTTAACAGGAACAAAAATGACTTTAAAATCTTCTAATGAAAATAAGATTGAAAGCCCTCAGAAAGGACAAATCTGGTTACAATGGAATTCAAAAGAATAAAATTATTCAATCTGTTTATTATTTGAAGCATTAAATTCAGGTCACATTCACACCACAGGGAAACATATATGTGTTTATCTTCATCCCTCTCAAACTCTGTCTTTCTGTCTCTGTCTCTGTCTGTCTCTCTATCTTTCAGTCTCTCTCTGTCTCTCAGTCTCTCTCTCTCTCTCTCTCTCTCTCTCTCTCGTAGTAGTAGTAGTAGTAGTAGCAGCAACAGCAACAGCAACAGCAGTATTATTATTACTACCACTACAATAGGTTCAAGTGTTTGAATGCTTGGTCTCTTGATGGAACTGTTTAGGAAGAATTAGGAGGAGTGGCTGTCTTGGAGAAGATATGCCACACGGAGTGGTTTTCGAGATTTCAAAAGACAGGAACAGCATATTACATGGTATAAATTTATAAATGTATTTTTATTTATTATCATGCTTTTTTATGAAATACATATACTTTATCATGTATCTAATAAAAATACATTTTCTATAGTATTGGCTAAGAAGAGAAAAAAACTCATAAATCGATGGTATTAATGTAATGTGTTCCTTAATCTGTTCTTCCTAGGGTGTACTGTTCTTCCCAAAAACATCTGGGAACACATTTCAGATTATAAATTCTTACATAATTCTGCATATACGACTCACTAATACTACAAATTTATTATGGAGAAAAATCCATTAATAAATATCTGTATACATATTTATTTGCAGTTCTGGATTTGGAAGCCAGGACCCTGTACATGCTTGGAGGTGCCAGACCACTGAAAAATATGCACAGGAATGTGCCATTCTGTATACTAAAGATATGTGTTGGTATACATTTGTTTTCATCTCATAGTAGATTGGCTAACACTAAAAATATAGTTCATTTTGACAAATAAATGTGTGTTGGTGGATTATCTATCATTTTAATGTCAAACATTGTGAAGCAACTGTTCTTCTATTGTAATTATTGTAGATTCCGTGTTATCTGTACTTTATTTATTTATATGTTCTATGTATTGGTACTTGGGAACTTTTTCATACATTCATTTAATCTCATTTTTGAACACATGGTATTCAACATTTTTATATGTAGTTGGAAATATAGCATGTATAAGACCCTAGGTTCTGTCTACAACATACCTAAAACTAGAATGTGGGCTCATTCCTGTGATCAATCCAACACTCTAGAGGCATATCTAAGATAAAAAATTGAAAGCTTTCTTTGGCTACATAGTGGGTTCAAGTCCTATATGAGATCTTGTCTCAAAAGTTAAAAGGGAACAATAGTTTATATGCACAAGCATGAAAGCTATAAAGCCATAAATTTTGTTGTAGTTTTGTGATCAATACCTAGATAATAACTGCAGAATCTCAATGATTTTTGTATACAACAGAACATACAGAGATTTAAGAAAAACTTTCCATGATAAAAGAAATTATTTTAAAATTTATATTTGTTTAATCGCGTGTCATTAGAGGAATGGCAACTCAAGATCCTCATATAGTGCTTATTTGCTCAAAGACTTATTAATGTTAAATTTAACCATCTTGAGAATTTTATTCTCCAGCAGGAAAAATAGTAAAAACAGAAATCCCTAATACTTTGGGACATTAAAGGGCATAAAGTCATGATACCTTTCTGAGATACTATTTGGTCTCATGGAGGAATACCATAGGACTAAAAAGCCTTTGACAAAGGACTTAGCAGAACAAAAGAATCTTTCTAAAAGAACACCTATGTCTAAATTTTTATTAGTGTGATGATAGATATAATAAATGGCTTAAGAATAAAAGAAAATTAATCTTAAAATAAGTAGTAAATCTAATATAGCTATTGGTGGGCTGAAATTTGGGTGTTATAAGTCTGAAACAAGACAGTGTAAGCTGAAATCTTGGTATGATAGCTATACTTCTGGAATCTCCAGAGAACACCATATTTCCTTAAAATTTTCTCTAATTTTAGAGGCAACCTTTATCTCTTGTGTTATGATCTCTTTCCTCTATCCACAAAGCCAGAAATGTTTCATTCCTCTAATACTGATTCATATTGGCACAATTCCCTTTCTGTGGCACCTCTTTTGCCTGCTTTTCATTTATAATGATTTCTGTAATTAGGCTGGAACCACGTGAATAACACAGCAGCAAAGCTAGATTAAAGAATAGTGATTACATCTACAACTTGAGTTCTCCATTCATGCAACATCGTAAATTGAATAGTTCTGAGGATTTAAACGTGGATATCTATTGCAGGGGAGAATTATTTTCTATATCACAGCAATCAGCACCTCAGTCACTCAAATATCTCAGAATTTGGTAGACTTTTTCCAAACAGGCACTGAAGGTATTGAAAATTTACACATAACAAAAATAACCTTTATTCTATTCTTATCAAAACCATTAAATCAATTAAAAAATCTACCAAAATTGAAAGTAGCCTCAAATATATGTTTAATATTACTTTGTCAATGTTAGTAAGTTTTACCTGATACATGTCTTGTATTCTCTTATAACATATAAACCATGATAAGACCACAGAAATAAATTCTTATATGTCTTTTCTTGAATGAAAATGAAGTCTTCAAATGTATATACGGTATCAGATATTTTAACATGTTGTACTTTTTGAGGCATTGTCACATAATTCTCTAAAATGGGAAAAAATCTATGTCTCCTTCTGGATATATTGTGGGATAAATAATGTGATGACAGTTGGCTGGCACAAAGCAAGTCATTTTTTATAATATTTCAAGCATTTTACTGGAGGGCTATTTATCATGCTTTTCTATTATCACTTGGTATTTGAGCCATAAAGGTAATTAACTAGGAATAAGTGAACCGAGTAATGTGCCTACACCTGTCCACCCTTCATCAGCGTGACGTTTATGAGGCACAGTGGTAGGAGAAACAGTTTAGTTTGGAGGAAACAAATAATATATTGATTTTTAGAAATATTGAATGTCTTTATTATGGCTTTGGAATGATGAGTCAATAATATGAGTCAAGCTTTCAGATTACAAACTATTGAGACCAAACCCCAATAGTTTCATTGCTTCTTAGCCATCCCTAAGCATTCAACTTAAACCTCTACCAAAGACTATCCTTAAAATATCTCATGTTGAAATTATATATATATATATATATATATACACATATATATATAATGATATATATCATTATTTACTCTTATTATTTCCACTAGATACAAGAATTTATAACATTTATTTTGGATATTGTGTGTGACACTGCATAATTATACAACATAAAATAATAAGATATTAAATAAAAGGCTTCTATATGTTTTTCTGAGTTTGAGATACCACAATATTCTGGATATTATTACATTATGAGACTCAAAAATGATCATTTGAAAAAAAAGAATTAGGAGAATTACATATAAGCATAATCCATGGAAAACAGTAACCAAAAACAAAGTAAACTGATCACATAAATTAAGGTTCCAACAGTGAATTTCCTTATCCAGCAATATTTGATATAGAACTTAAAGCTAGAAATATTCAACAGAAGGCGTATATCACAAGGTAAGAGTCAAATGTCAGAGGATATGCAAAGAAAGAAAAAGAAAGTACAGAAAGTCTAGAGCACTTGTAAATAGAGAGATAAACCATACCTGTGAAGTTGTTTGTTTTTTAACCACAACTACATCCCTAAACTATTTTTCTTTTTCATATAAAAGAATACATACAGGTGAAAGCATTGCTTTTTCCTCCATTTTATAACTTGTCTTGGAAATTCTTATATTTGTAGTTTGAAAAGTTAGAATCTAAGCCACAGAATGATGAAAATGACAGTCACATATAATTTGATGCATATTAATTGGAACCAAATTTATAAAGGAATAATTGAACTTCTTATGTTTATCAGCATATCCCAATTAGTGATACACATAGGCCAGTCATTGGCAAGGGAGAGTAGAGGCTCAGTCAGAATTAACAATAATTCAGTCAGAGGTGTCAGTTCATCCAATCAGAAGGTCCAGGTAGAAGAAAGATTTTGAGGTATTACTAATCATTATCAAGGTAAAATAAATGCTTTGACATGTAGGGGAATAATAAAATAAAGTTGTAGCACTAGCTAACTATTCTTAATATTTTGTTGGACTTTGTAAGTATCTAATAACCTGAGAAAATGCTTGGCATACCAAGATTTAATACAGCAAAACAAATGTAGAAACAACAACTGTGAATTTTTTGACATTTAGAGTGGAAGGAAAGGGTTATTATACATAAAAATAAGACCATCTGGTTGTTTCCTTTTGTGTCTATAATAAATTATATCTAATAATAATATGATTGTGATACAATACTGAGATTATTGCCTCTCATGAAGTGCTCTATTTGATTCAAAACTTTGATATGATTTATTAAGCAATTGACCCAAAGGAAAAAGAAAACAAAATGAGCTAAAATCCTGTGTTGTTATGGAGTTATGTTTCACTTTATAAAGGCAGTTAGTAAAATGCAAACCGGTTTTTCAGCAATCTTTTAAAAAATTATAACCCTTTGACTGAGTATAAGTAATTATTTAAAATGAATTCTGTTATTTATATAAAACATTTAATTCACACACACACACACACACACACACACACACACACACACACACACACACACACACAGAACGCAAGGATATCCAACAATTAATAAGAGTAGCTAGTATCTACAGTTCCCATTGTGCAGATACCCATTTGAATACTGTCTGTATTTGTGCTCTTTTAAGAGAACTCCTTTAGTCTCTAGGAATATTTCCTCTTTTAAACAATGATTATGTAAATACTATAATAGCATAATAAAATGCAAAATTATGATGTTCTATTTAGCAAACATAATTATCCTTTGTTTCCCTAATATTTCCTTTAATGACATCAGTGACACTTATATCAGTACATATGTGAGACAAGATGGAACTCATATTTCCTCCAATTGCATATACAGTAATTCAGCTACATGTCTCATTGGATAAACAGTATACTCAGAGTTTGTTTATGGTTTTGAGTGTGTTATTTGCTTTTCTCTCATAATCAGCAGCTTTCTGCTGTCTGCCAAATAATGGAATTTCTCATCCTCTGCTGTGCTGAAGGTTTTGATGGTTTAATAACATTTAATTTAAAAACAACCTTGCACACATAGTTTATCTTTGTTGATTTTTGCCATATCACTCCCAGCAGTTTCTAGTGCTGGAGGAAAACATCGCTTTGTCAATACAATCTGATTTGCTATTGAAACAGAAAAGGCTATTTGATTTTGACTGCTTTTACCTCCAGAAGAAATGCACAATTATAAATATTCTTAAATTCTTCCCTGTTTTCCCTCCAGTAAAATATGAAATTGTCTAACATATCTAGTATAATAGGCTCTGCTTCTGTGATTTTTCTCTTGATTTGTGAAACATTAATATATAGCAAAAAACACGAACCAGCCATATTTAGGTTATATTTCTGCCTGTGGCAATTTCTAGATGCCTACATTATGGCAAACTTAATTGAGTTTTGAAATCTCTATAACTTGCCTTCTAATCTGGGGTGAAAATGCTGACTGTGAGACATTTGATGATGGTTATAGGAGAGAATAAATACAATGTGTTCTATAACTGCAACCCTCTATGCTGATGCAGTGAATAGGTTCCAAGAAATACTATCTGCATTGAATTTGTGTGACTTTTGGAACTGGAAGGAAAGACTACTAGAACAAACTCAAACACCCAGTTAGTAAGAGTTTCTTCTAATTTCATGTTCATGTCACATGATGTGGATTGTATTTCTTAGTTTAGCTATCTATGGGGATATTTCTGTGTTTTACAACTAGGTTGATCATCCCAGAAGCAGGATGCCTAGTTAAATTTCAACTTCAGATGGCTAGTTATTTTTTAGTGTGTGCCCACCAAGCGCTACATGAGAAGAAATGCGAAAAGATAATTAAATGAACAATTCTGCATCTAATGATATTACCTTTGGACAGTAAGTCATAGGCTCAGGATTGTTATCACTGGGCCCAGCAATGCTTCACAGAAATCACCTCCTCCATGGTGACACATTTGACACAGCATAGGAAGAATTAGTAGAGCATGCCTTCCAATTTATTTTACTTTGCTTTTCGTTGTGATCTCCAGGGATTTAAAAATCTCCCGAGACTGGATAATTAGCTGAAATGTTGGCGTGTTTGCTCTTTTAGAGGATCAGAACTCATTCACAGCACCCATGTCAGCTAGTTCACAAGCAACTGCAATTCCAGTTTCAAACAATTAAGGACTCACCTCTGTAATCTGTATACACATACATAAAAACACACATACACACAATTAAAACAAACTAAACTTTTAAAAATGCCTGTGCACTCAGTGCTGCTGGTACAAATATAGATATAGGCCATATAGATATAGATATACATATACATATAGATTTAGGGCCATCTGAGTGTGTAGCCTACCAGGCCTCCCTGAAGACAACTAACTCAGTAGAGATTTTTGTCTGTTTTTTGTTTGGGTTTTTGAGATATATTGTAATTACATCATTTTACCTTTCCATTTCCTCTTTTCAGATTTTCTCATATACCTTCCCTTGCTGTTTCAAATTGATGGCATCTTTTTTCACTAATTGTTGTTACATGAATACTTACACATGTGTGTGTGTATGTATGTATATGTGTGTGTCTGTGTATTTGTGTTTCTGTGTGCATGTGTATGTGTATATTGTGTATCTATAAATATAATCTGTTAGGTATGTGTAACATTATATACATATGTTTTCAGAGATGACCATTTGTCATTGGATAACCAGTTGGTGTTATCTTCCCCAGGGAATACTACTCATTACACTCTTAACATTCCTTATTTGTCTGTTGTTCTTTCTGTAGGGTTCAGGCTCTGTGAGATTTTCCTGAAAGACTTTTGTGTGTTCACTGTTCAGCTTACATTTAGATAACCATGTTGGTGAGACTTTATGGGTGCCACTTCTGATGTTATTAGGAAACCTCTCTGGTCCTCTGGCTCTTCCTGTCTTTCTGCCTCTATTTCTATAATGATCCTTGAGTATTAAGATGCACAAGTGTTTTGTAGATGTATCCATTGGGACTGGATTCTGTAACTTTGCATTCTGATTGATTGATTGTAGTTTTCTTTAGTAGTCTCTCTCTGTGGCAAAGAGAAATTTCCTTGATGAGACTATGCTTATCTTTGGATATAATGGTGTATTATGATATACAAACATTGGTGGTAACCAGCAACTCTTAATCGGACATAAGGACTTCTCAACAACGGGGAAACCATGCCTGGTACTGGAAATCAAGAAATAGTTATTTTAAAAGCACTGTCTGTATAGAGGTCAGAGAGATAGCTTACTCTGCCACTCTCCCAGATAACCTGACTTTGGTAAACATGCGCGCACATGCACACACGCACACACACACACACACATATACATGCACACACACACATATACACACACACACACACGCACACACACATGCACACACACTCACAAAAGGTTTGATATTTTTATTAATCTCAAAGCCACAAAAAAAGGGATTGACTGAAAACATCTTTCTACCCCCTAACTACCATGTCCCACACCCAACCCCAGCCACCTGTGGCAATTAGAAGAACAGGCCTTGGGTCATGAAAGCAGCCAAGCTTGCCCAACCCATCTTCTGCTTCAGCACTCAGGAGAATAGAACCTGCATCTTACTTGAGAGGCACAGTAGTGCTGCCCCTAATTGAGGAGGAAAGGGTGAGCCAGCCCCAAGGACAGAGCAGAGGAGAGTTGGCCTTGCCACTCTTCTAGCCTGAGGTGGTATGCTGCAGGAAAGATGCCCCCACTACTACCTGTGGTAGTTGGGAGAACTGGCCCCAGTATCATGAGAGCAGGTGAGCTCTCCTTCTCCCTCATCTGTTGTAGCACCCAGGAGAGCAGGCCCTGTGTCTCTGGGCAGCACAGTACAATTGACCCTGATGGAGTGGATACAAGTGAGCTGGCCCTGCCAGCTCATCTGGCATGAGGCAGTGTGAAGGGATACCCTCTTCCCCTGCCTTGGCACTACCTACAGTAGGTGGAAGAGCCAATCCTGGAGTCATGAAAGGGGGAGAGCAGGCCCTGCATGTTGCCTGGGCAACACAGTGGAACTGTTTCCGATGCCAAAGGCATTGGTGAGTCAGCCTTAAGGGTGTGAGAGTAGGAGAGTTAGGCCAGCTCCTCACAGTCTGTAACAGTTGGGAGAGTAAGCCCTGAACCTAGACTGGACAGCAAGTAGAGCTGGCTCTGGAGGAATGGGTGATGGCGAGCTGGCCCTGAGTGCATGAGACCAGGAGAGCTGACCTTACCTCCTGATGATGGCAGCTTTGAGTTGCAGCAGGAGTGGTGCTGGAGTACTCACCTGGGTGGTTTGGATAAGGGAGAGTCCACAGACTGTCCCATGTCCAGATGCAGGGTACCAAGATGTTCCACCCCCAAATCTATATAATTTGTGAATGCTTAGGATATGTGAAAGGGCCAGTTCTGTTCCTCCAAAGCTGCACGATATTCACAATTCAGGGCAACAACCAGATAATCGGGAGGAATTCCAGTGAGGATCCAATATTGATGATATCACAGAAGCCAAAGGTCTGGAAACAGACCAATGGCTTATTTCAATGGACATTTACAAATGAAGATGTGTGGACAGAAATGTATACTTTGGGACACACTATGACATACTACAGCTTCCACAATGAGATGTTTCCTGTGTTTTATAGTTTTATTGTTCTTGTTGTTTTGTTTGTGAGTGTTTTATTTTTTAGGGGAAGTTTACAAGGGTATAGAGTGGATATAAGGGGATGGGGAAATGATGGGGACTGAGGCACATGATGTAAAACTCATAAAGAATCAATAAAAAGTTTTTTTTATTTAAAAGGTATCCTTTAAATACCCAAAATTTATATTGAAGAAAACATGAGACATTCTAACACTACTACAATGACTTCAACCAAATAAATAAAAATGAAAATACTATGCCATGAAAATAATACATACTATATTTATAAAAAATGAAGTCAAAGGGATAAACATCGGTTACATTAAGAAATAATTGATGTAGCAAAGGATGGCCTTGCTGGGCACCAATGGAAGGAGAAGCCCTTGGTTCTGCCAAGGTTGGACCCCAGGAATTGTCGGGGGGGGTGGTAACAGGGGTGTGGATAAGGAGGGGAACACCCTTATAGAAGGTGAGGGGAAAGGGTTAGGGCACTTAATGGACAGGAAACTGGGAAAGGGAATAACATTTGAAATATAAATAAGAAATACCCAATAAAAACAGAGGAAAAAAAGAAATAATTGCAACTTTTTTAGGTGGGTGGCAATGGGTGTAACTCATCATCTGTATAATAAATAGACTAATTTCTTTTCTATCTTGTTTTTCCTAACGATTGTAGAATTCTGATTTCTCGTGTAGTCATTATTTTTTTTTTGGTTCTTTTTTTTTGGAGCTGGGGACCGAACCCAGGGCCTTGCGCTTTCTAGGCAAGCGCTCTACCACTGAGCTAAATCCCCAACCCCGTAATCATTATTTTTGACAATTATCCATATGCTCTTTTTTAAGTGGCAACCTCATGTTTTTTCACTCTGTTTCCAAAGTAGTCAAAACAGACAAAACAAAATGAAATAAAACAAAAAAGTTTAGCACTATTTAAACTAAGTCTATAAGGAAGAAGTAATAGCCTGTTAAGGATTTTGACTGTGTGCATGACATTGATTTAAATTGCTCAGAAATTTACAACTATTTGCAAGTTTCTTAGCCATACTGAGGTTAGATGACCTCCTCAGAAAAATAAGCCTTGCCTCGCTAAATGTTCCTATAAATGTTCCTAGTTGTTTATTGCCAGTGAACTCGGTGTTAAGATGAAATAAGAAGTGTCTAGCTCATATTATTCAAGTGATTATCTAAATGAGTAGACTGAAAAAGATAACTTTTAAGTAAAAGGTCATACACTCACTTAGGATCACCAGCCACTACAAAAATAATGGGCAGTAGAATGAAAAGGAAGTTGAATTTAGATCACTCAAACTAAATGCCAAAACCACTATGTACTACTGCAACTTCTATATAACTCAATGAAATGTTGTAACTAATATGGATCTGAGTCCATGACATATGGCTTGGTCTCTGTTCTTTTTCTTCATTTCTCTCCAACTCCCCCCTCCCCTTCCCTTCCTCTCCTTTCACCCCCATCCTCCTCTACTCTCCTCGTCTCCTGACTCTTTCCTCATCTGTTCCCCTGTGTATTTCTGTGTACGTATGTTTGTGCGTGTGCATCTCTGTGTGTGTGTTCGTGTGTAAATATATTTGCGTTATTGCACTTTCCCAAGTTGCTAAATAGGTTCCCTTAAGGACAAAATTAACTATTGAATAAGAAGTTACATGATTTATATGTTTAAATGTCCTACTTCCTGATTAACATGTGTTTTCTCTCTCACTGATAGGAAATATAAACTATGATTGATAATAAATCTATCTGTTGTATTACTAACAAATTAGAAGCAAAAGATCATACTATAATTTTCTTAAGCTTTTATCTTTTGTTCATATTTTTACAATTTACTATTTACTGAAGTCAGTGTGGAAGTTTTGCAAAGTCTAGAAATAGATTTATCATAGGACTTAGCTACAACGTAGTTGGATATGTAACTAAATGACACTATAATTCTATTATAGAGATACCTGCACATCTGTGTTCTTTACTGCTCTAATCACACTACCCAGAAAATAGAGACAGCCCTAGATATCATCAACTGATGATTGGATAACAAAATGTGGTATTTTTATACAGCTGAATATCACATGGCTGTCCAAAAACTAAAATTATGTAATTCTCATGAATGGAGCTGGAACAATCATTCTGACCAAGGTAACCCATGAGCAGAAAGACAAATGTCAAGTTTTCTCTTATTTGTGGATGTTAGTTTGAATATTTGTGTTTCATTCTTGATACCTATGCAATTCAGGAAATTAGTAATGTCCTATGGCTGCAGGTAGAGGTGCATGGTTTCAAGGAAGGGGAGATAGAACACAGTAGTATAACGTTTTAAATGGGACTAATGCATTTATGGAAGGTTAAATTGGAATGGTGGGTGTAAGATCTGGATAGATGAGAGAATAGGCCAAAGCAAAGAAAACACATCAAAACCTGGCAAGAATCATATGGAAACCAAATCCAGACACATATTGAAAGGAATATTATTTTCTCCATGTTTTGGAGTATTTTATACAGGTGCATATTTTCTTATAAAATTTGTACAAACACATGATTTTTTATTAAGAAAAATAACCATGGTCTCTAAAGATCTGACTCAAGTCTCTTAAGGCTTATTTTGTCTGTTTCTTGAGCAACATTCTAAATGTTAAGAATCAGTAACTTTTCTTTTTTATAATTTTTATTGGATATTTTTATTTATACTTCAAATGTTATTCCCTTTCCCTCTTTTCTAAGATCAATATGTTATTATTATAGTTGGTTATCTTCTTTCTTTAATAATTAAACAATTAACTACTATTTGCTGTTACCCATTTCCAAAATATTTGAATCTATGGCAATTGTTCTTTCTTCTTAGTTGCTTTCAACTCTGTTACATATCTTCTAATTCCCAGGACTTTTGTTTGTTTTTCCTTCTTTCCTCTCACACTCACCCCTGTATGAGTCTATTTTTTCATGAATCATTACCAAAAAAGCCTTCTACTGCTTTTCATGTAGTTTGTGTTAAACCAGCTCACTAAGCTAATTATGCTCTACTACAGCTTTACTTATAACATGTAAATGTTCAAGAATGTAAAGGGACACAGGAACAAATAGGATAAAATGAAAGATTGTGAAAGACTGAAATCAAAAATAGAGAACAGAAAGTTACACAATTGCAGGTAAAAAATCACACTGTTTTATATTATAGAAGTGTGTCTCGGATCAAACTATCAATCTTGATAACAAATTGAGATAAAATAATTTCAGAAGTAATTTCTTTGTGAGGATAGGAAACTTGCCTGCTCAGGACTGAGTGATTAATCTGCATTTCCAGATTGGAGTTCTAGAACCCCTTCCTTCAGTGAAGGGAAAAACCTAACATTTGAATAGGATCAAACTTCTAGCCAGCATAACCAGGAAAATATGTGGGGGAAGGGGGACTACCTTGATATTGTCCTATAATTTCAATATCAATAGCTGTTCTCAGACAATTTTGATCTGTGTTTTGGGTGTCTATTCAATGTGAAATAATTCCTTACAAATTTCCCCTAACCAGACTTTCATCTATTGTTATAATTACAGCATGTCTGACTTTTGGTTCTTGTTAAATAGGTAATTTATCTCTTGATGTTTGCTTAAAATGATGTTATCCTACTTCATTCCATGGTCTCAATAAATGAAGTCTATTATACTACCTAATGACCAATATGCATCAAATAGATTTTTCTTACCGTTTAGAAGTACATTGAGCTCAGAGGATTTCTGCTTTTATTCAGAAGCATATATGTATAATTATTCTAGCATATTTGTATTCTCTTCTATACGAAATCCATACCACTCTGATATTTACCATAGGTTTACATAGTAAGCACTAAAACTATTCAGCTTCATTTTAACACAGGTTTATTTTTAATTCTTTTGATGGATTTTAAATTGTTAACAGTGCACAATTAATTCTCCAGTTTTATTTGGAAATTTTTTTAGTGTGATATCTTCATTTTTTTTCTTTTTTTTCCCATGTGGAGAGGTTTAATGAGAGAAGAAGAGTAGAACAGGGGAGAAGTAAAGAAGGCCGGCCATAGGCACATTGGGGGGGAAGTGGGGTTGGGGAGAGAAGGAGCAGGGAAGAGGGAAAGAGAAGAGAAGAGAAGAACAGACAGAGGGAGCAAGAGAGAAGTAAGAGTTCATTTTTTTTTTCTATTTGGGGGTTATATTTCTTTCTTTTATCATAATAAACAAAGTGGAAATCTGGGTATTTCATTGTTAGTGGTAAGTTAAGAAAGAAAATTATAGTGCAAACCCAGAAAAACCTGTTTCATAATTACAAAGCCTATGTTTGGCATGGAGATAAATTTATATACTTTTAAATTTCATGCAGTGTGGTAACAGCTACATTTTTTTTTACTGTGGAGGTACATGCCAGTGATAAGATTTAGTCATCTTGAAGCTTTATGGGACGTGTAACTGTCGTCACTTTTTGTGGGGATATTAAAGTGATTCAGTACTCTCTTGAGCTATATATTACTCTATCCCACCTGTACCTGACATTTCAGACTGGTGGTTCAGCTTCATGAGCTCAGTTATCAACAGCGATTTCCCTTTCAAGATTAAAATTCCATGTGATTACATAACCCAGGTTTAAATGTTCTGGACATTTATTTTCATAATTAGAAATTTGAACAAATTATTTCTGAATCTTTGAATTACATATGCAAGCAACATAACATCTTATATGTGTACTTTCAAATTACAATAGCAATACAGTTATAGAGGTATCTCATATATATATACATATATATACATATATATATGTATATATGAATGAAAGTGATTGATAGTAGCTGTGGTAATAATGATAATTAGAATTCATATATACAAATATTGCTTTGCAAGGTCAAAGAACCTTGCATGAATTGTAATAAAGTCATTTAATAAGCACATGAATAGACACTGCAATGATGCCTGAAATTTTTTTAAATAAAACAGTACTTTATTTTTTCTTTTTCTTTTTTCTTCCTTTTTTAATGACTTTTAGAGACAGGGTTTCTCTGTGTGACAGCCCTGGCTGTCCTAGAACTCACTTTGTATGCCAGGCTGGCCTCAAACTCATAATGATCCACCTGCCTCTGCCTTCAGATAACTAGGTTCAAAGGCATGCACTATTATGCCTGCCAGAAAACACCACTTTAAATAATTTTGTTCATTAAATTTATGTAGTAAATAACTATTTTAGAATTCTATCCAAACTTTTCAGGTTCTGAAACTGAGCTCACGAGATCACTTTTGTCTTGAGAAGTTTGAAGAGAGTTCTAACATACTATTACTTGTATACATTATGAGGTATATTGTGAAGTTTTGATTTATTTATACACTGGATAAAGATCAGCTCAAGATAATTTACAGACACACTCATGAAATTTGTTTGTGTACGGGTGCATGCATGTTTGTGTGTGTGTGCATGCATGAGTGCACGTGTGCCTGTGTGCCTGTGTGTGTGTGTGTGTGTGTGCGCGCGCGCGCGCGCATGCGCGCGCACATGCATGCACATACATATGCTCATTAAATTAAACTTCCAGTATCATTTCAATGTTATTTGTGATGGTATAAGTGAAAAATTACTCCAATAGGCTCAGGTATTTGAATACTTAGTTTTCCGTTGGTGACACTATTTGGTAAGGTTTAGGAGGTGCAGCCTTGCTAGAGGAATTATACCACTGGGGGCAGGCTTTAAGATTAAATGGTTTCTTCCTACTTCCAATGTGATCTTTCTACTTCTTGTTTGTAGTGGAGATGAAATCTCTTGGCTCCCTACTCCTGCCAGTATGCCTGCTTTACGTTGCCTTGCCTCTCTGTCATGATTGACTCTAATCCCTCTGAAACTGTAGTCATCAGGTTGTCTGTGTGATGTGTTAAACTTAACATAGTGTCCTCCAGGTTCACCTACATTGTTGCTAATAATAGCATCATGATTTTTACAGAATCCATCAATTATATATACCACGTTTGCACTATCCTTTTTGTTCATGGTGGATATAATGGTTTCCACTAACCCATTATTTTTATGTTATTGTATGATCTTTCAAAAAAATTCTATAATAGCTTATATAATGTTTTATTTTACCAACATCATGCTGGGGTTCCAGTTTCAGTTTCTCAACATACTTGGCAGACGCTACCGTATGTTTGGCAACTTTGCTGCAAGTCATTTTTTAGCATTGGCTAATTTTTGTGCTCTGTACTCTATTTTTTTTTTTATTTTTGCCTTAATCACATTGATGGAATTACTGTAGTTGTTTGAAAACTCTTGAAACTAACAAGTGTTACAATCTAGGTTACTCTTGCTCATTGTTGTTTTGTCAGCCCCCCTTCAGATGTGATTAGTTATATATAGTCTTTTCTTAGACATTTGGACAATAGAATGGGAACCATATACTAGATAATGATGGTATTTTAAACTTTTGATTAAATTGTATTAATTGTGATAGACAATTTTAGCAGAAACAGAGGAAATGTTCATTTGACTAGGAGATGAATAAGAAAAGGCATTGTCCTCAAGAAAATTCCTTTAAAATGAAAGAATAAAGATTTTAAACTACCCCCCACTGACCCTGCTGTGAGGACAAGTGCACCTCACAGCAAAGAATAACTTAACATATTTTGGGGATGTAGCCTGGCTATAGCCACCACAAACCATCTGGCCTCAATAAGGTCTGACTCAACAGTCCTGAGAAAAATGAGAATTAGGGTCAGCTTGCCCCAGAGGCAGGGCGGCCTAGAGTTGAACTGAGTCCAAGTTACAAACCAATGAAATTGCTTTGTGTGACTGTTGCCAACTACCTATGTAATTTTCCCTATAAATCCCTTCCCCTAATTGGGCTTGGGGTCGACTCCTCTGTCTCCTGTGTGAGATACGTGTCGTCCCCAGAGCTCTGGTTCTCCAAATACACCTCTTGTTTATTGCATCAAGACTGGTTTCTCGTGAGTTCTTGGGGGGTTGCGTCGTCTTGAGACTTGAGTGGGGCTTTTCCCCACCCTGGTCTTTCATTTGGGGGCTCGTCCGGGATCTCACAACCACCCACAACTCTGAAGACCTTCTTGGAGGTAAGTGGAATCCCCAATTTTGTCTGAGTGTGCAGCCGCTGTCTGTGTCTGTCTCTGTTTTGGTTCTGGTTAGTATCAAAAAAGAGTTTTGGTTTCAGTTTGAAATAAGGGAGTGGACGTTAGTGTGAGTCTTGAATGTGAGAGTGTGGCACCGCTGTGTGTGTATGTCGTGTTTTGTCCTGTGAACGATCGATCAATAGGCTCAGATCTGGGGACTATCTGGGTAGGCCAGAGAAGGAGCTGACGAGCTCGGACTTCTCCCCCGCAGCCCTGGAAGATGTTCCAAGTGTGTTTGGAGCCCGGTTTTTCGGGGCTCAGCCTGTATTGGAAGGATACGTGGTTTTGGTGGGAGGAGAGGGATCTGGACCTACGGCGACCCCGCCCCGGACCCTCGGCTCCTCCGTCAGACTTTTTGTTTTCGGTTTGGCACCGAAACCACACATCGCGTCTGTCTGTTACTTGTTTGACTGTTGGACCGGTCTGTGTTGAGAGAGTGGGACTGTTGTCTGTATTCTGTTTCTGTGTTTGGTGTTATATTTTGTCTTGGTCTTGTTTGTCTGGTTTGTTTTCTGGGGTATCGTCGAGTGTCTTTTTGGTTTTCATTTTGTTTTTGAATTTGGACTGACAACTGTGTTTGAAATCATGAAACTGTTTGCTTTGTTCGACAAAGAGTTTTACTTGGTCCTCTTGGTGCTTAAGTTAAAAGTTAAAAATAATTTGCTTGAGAAAAATTGTTTTCTGCTGGGGAGTTTTATCTTTCTCTCTTAGCCTCCTCCCCAAGGAGAGATGCTCCTCCCTTTGCTCCCCTTGTCCAGCCCAGCTGCTGTTAACAGTTGTGTATGAAGAACTCCAGGTTAGTGAGTGACCCTGTCTGAAGCAGGTATTAACAAGAGCCTGAAAGCTTTACCTTGGATCCTGAAGAAAAATTCTCCCTGTTGCTTAGACATTCACAGCTTCTAAGGAAGGAACAACACAGAGTAGAAAAATGTAGGGACTGAGGGTGGCAAGCATGCAGGCCTGCTAGCAAGCTGCAGGCTGCTCGTGGGCAGTGGCGCAGCTCAGGCCAAGTCAGTGTAAGAGGAGTTTCAAGGTGATGAGGTCAGCCAGGGTTGACGCTTTGACAACAAAAAGATAGTGTAGAGTTAGTGGTTGTTTTATGAGACTTTTAGCCCTGAAAAAAAAATAATTCCAGTTGCTGCCTTTAGTGGTCAGACCTTCAACACTTGCTCACAGGAGAGTGTTCATTAAGAGAAGTTCTTTAAGGGAGCCTGCCTTATCTGCTGGCCCTATTCCAAGAGAGGAGTTGATCTCCAACATTAAGTAACCTTCCCTGTTAGTCATCATTGACATGGAGAGTGCCTTTGATTCTATCCCCACAGCAGCCAGTTCTTGCCCCTGTGGTCAAAATGCCCCAGGTTGGGGGGCAGAGAAGGCCCTGGGATAGTTTTGAAGGGAATCTGCAACAAACTGTGAAGAACTTTGTTTTGCCAGACAAAATTTAGAATTCAGGCTTTGACTGTGGCCAAGGTCAGTATTAATGTTTTCTTTTCCATGGGCCTTTAGCCCATTGAGACAGTTTGGTAAAGGGCTGCTACTGAGGTCCTGAAAATCCCAGGTGAACCGGTTACAATTCTATGTCAGCCACTTGGCATCTAGCACCCAGGTCCTAACCATCTCTCCATCCTTTTGTTATTAGTTCTTACTAGAAGCCTAGTGTCATTTGGAGGCTGGTTCTCTCTTGAGAGGCAGAGCCACCGAGGTGACAATGAAGGGAGGTACTCCTTAAGTAAAATCTAAGTCCAGAGAGACAGTCAGTAACAGATCAGCTGCCTCTCTGCTTGCTTTCTGTTTCACAGGAACAAAGCTTGTGTTTATTTTTACAATGGCCTTTTTGTCCCAAAAAGTCCTCCTGGTTTAGCTGTGTGACTAAATGCTATTTGTCCTCTTCAGTGGACCTCTATTCTCAAGATTCTCTTGTTTTCTCACCATCCCATTTGAGATGCTTGTTAGTAACTGTTACAGGTCTTCTTTACCACCGAGGAAAGACAGAATCCTACTAGAGGCCAGAAAGAATGTTCCAGACATAGATAGAAGACCCTCACTCCTGACTGTTGACTTGAATACCCCTGAAGGTAGGGTATGGGTCTGCTGCCAGGCTCCAAGGGTGGGTCTCTGAGGGACTGGAAAATGCCTCACCAATCTGGCTAAGATAAGAAAAAGATATAAAGAAAAAGTTAAGCTAGAGAGCTAAAGAGAGATACAAGACAGGAGAGGAACATATACTGGCCACAGTAGTTAGGGAACCTAGGAAGACAGTACCTGGCAACAGAAGAGAATTCCTGGCTAAAGATCAGTGTGCCTATTGCAAGGAAAAAAGACACTGGGTCAGGGACTGCCCCAGGAAAAACAAGAGGGGCCTCTCCAGTGGCCCCAAAGGCAAGCCTCTTGGTCCTAGAGTGCTGGCTATGCGCAAAGATAGAAGGGAAGCCCGCCCAGTTGTTTTGTGGATACGGGGGCCCAACACTCTGTGCTCCTATGCCCAAATGGGCTAGTGTCCAGCAAAAGACCTTTAGTACAGGGGACTACCGGCAACAAATGATACTCATGGACTACCCGAAGAACGGTGGACCTTGGCGTGGGCCGGGTATCCCACTTGTACCTTGTGATCCCAGACTGCCCCTACGAGTCTGAATCCTGCAACCCTGCTCTCGGACCCCGACCTACACCCCACTGACCAGCCACCAGAGGGGGTAGATGCCATCTGGTTCATAGATGGGAGCAGCTTCTTAGAGAAGAAAAAAGATGGGCTGGGGCAGCAGTGGTAGATGGAAACAGAGTCATTTGGGCTCAGGCCCTACCAGAAGGCACCCCTACTCAGAGGGTAGAGCTGAGAAAGAGACTTAACATCTATGTGGACAGCAGGTATGCCTTTGCTTCAGCCCATCAGCAGCCTGCTGACATCTGAGGGCAAGAAAAAAAAAGAGATTCTGGCTATGTTAAGGGCCCACCATGACCCAGCCAGGCCGAAAAAGAGACTCTGGTACACCTCAACGGGAAAGAAGATCCTGCTACAAAAACAGGCAGAGGCCATGATAAAACAAATACATCAATGGACTCACTTAGGGGTAAGCAAACTCATCCAGATATTTTCAAAAACTAAATATTATGTCACAGATCTTAAGTATCTCGTGGAACAGATAGTGCACTGATGTATACCATGCCAAAAGGTAACTGTTTTCAGGAAAGTTGACTCTGGTAGGAGGCTCCGTGGGGAACGGCCTGGATCCTACTGAGAAGTGGACTTCACAGAGATAAAACCAGGAAAATATGGTTATAAATGTCTCCTAGTGTTTATAGATATCTTTTCAGGAATAGGTAGAAGCTTTCCCACCAAGCAAGAGATGGCCTCAATAGTCATCAAGAAGATACTAGAAGAAATCTTCTCCCTGTTTGGAGTGCCCAAGGTAATTGGGTCAGACAATGGCCCTGCCTTCGTTGTCAAGGTAAGCCAGGGTGTGGCCAGGTATTTAGAGGTCAATTACAAATTATATTACATTTACAGACCTCAAAGTTCAGGACAGATAGAGAGAATAAATAAAATTTTAAAAGAGAACCCTGAACAAATTGACCATGGAGACTGGCGCAGACTTGGTGGCACTCCTTCCCTCTTGCTCTCTACAGAGCAAGAAATGCCCCTTCCAGATTCAGCCTACCCATGCCCACGAAGAGACTACAGAGTTCAGGGCAGGTGAAAAAGATAAATAAAACTCTAAAGGAGAACTTGACAAAATTGGCCTTAGAGATTGGCAGAGGAAGACTGGACTGTCCTCCTCCCTTTTGCTCTGTTCCACGCCTGAACACTCCTGACCCTTTTGGCCTAACACCTTATGAGGTTATATATGGGAGCCCCCCCCCCAATCGGGTGGGGCCCCCTACCCTGATGTTTTTCCTAAAACCCTGTTTGCTCATTTAAAGGCTTTAGAAACAGTCCAAAGTGGAATTTGGAGCCAAGTAAAGGACACCTACAAGATGGGAAGTCCAGGACACCTCACTAGTTCCCAGCAGGAGATGCAGTCCTGGTCCGGCGACACAAGGCTGAGAATTTAGAACGCCACTGGAAAGGACACTATCTAGTACTGTTAATCACTCCCATTGTTGTTAAGGTAGATGAGATTGCTATATGGGTCCACGCCTCCCATTTGAAGACAGTACCAGATGTTCTCAGAAATGAATGAAAGTTAGAAAATACTGCTAATCTTAAGCTTCGTCTCTGTTGTAAGCACTTATAATCCCCATATCCCCCAGAAACTGATTTGGTAAGTTTCCTCCCAGGCTGGGGAGGTAATATGGTCCATCTCCAAGGTGACCACACCATACACATGGTGGCCCGCTCTCACCCCTGACTTTTGTAAGTTGGTAGCTGGGCTAGACACCTAGGACATTCCTGACACAGATCCTCAGAGAATGCCCCTAGAAGTCCCAAAGAGATTTCACCTGGGAGCAAGTTTGGATGTGGAAGTCCAGAAACAAGGTGCCACTTGGGGAGACTGAGGTTTTATGTTTGCCCCTGAGATGGCTAAGACAGGACTACCATCCTGCATTGTGGGGGCTTAGAAAGTCTACACTGTTCTGCCTGGGGATGTGAGACTAATTTCCACACTCCTAGGACCCTTAGTTATTCTCTTGTTACTTTTGACATTTGGACCCTGTATCTTTAATAAGTTAATAGCCTTTATTAGAGAAAGAGTTAGTGCAGTGCAGATTTTAATGCTTCGCCAACAATATCATGCTTCAGAAGAACTTAGGGGAAATATTGAAGAAGAAGGCCCTAAGTTCTAAGATTAGAACTAGTCACAAGCAGAAGTGGGGAATGAAAGAATAAAGATTTTAAACTATCCCCCACTGACCCTGCTGTGAGGACAAGTGCACCTCACAGCAAAGAATAACGTAACATGTTTTGGGGATGTAGCCTGGCTATAGCCACCACAAACCATCTGGCCTCGGTAAGGCCTGACTCAACAGTCCTGAGAAAAATGAGAATTAGGGTCAGCTTGTCCCAGAGGCAGGGCTGCCTAGAGTTGAACTGAGTCCAAGTTACAAACCAATGAAATTGCTTTGTGTGACTGTTGCCAACTACCTATGTAATTTTCCCTATAAATCCCTTCCCCTAATTGGGCTCGGGGTCGACTCCTCTGTCTCCTGTGTGAGATATGTGTCGTCCCCAGAGCTCTGGTTCTCCAAATACACCTCTTGTTTATTACATCAAGACTGGTTTCTCGTGAGTTCTTGGGGGGTTGCGTCGTCTCGAGACTTGAGTGGGGCTTTTCCCCACCCTGGTCTTTCAAAAAGTCATTTCTTCTGTTTTCATTTTCTTCAGCAGTGCTATGGATTGAATCTATGACTTGACAACTCTATGATTATGCCACAAAACTTAGGCTCCACTAATCATTTTCCATTACACAAATAAATAATGATCATTTAAAATGGCATTAGTTCAGTGGTACTTAAACTTTAGCAACACTTAAGTTGCTATTAGAATATTCTGATTTGCTTACTAAAATGGAATTTTCCCTTCTATCAACTTAATTTCAACAACACTGAAAGAATTTCATGAAATACTCCTAATAATAAAACCAAGGGCCAAAGCCTTGTTACTCATGTTTATTAACTACGTTTATTTTCTATAACAACTCTAAATCCAGTCATGGTAACAAGATTACTTATCATAAATCTACAACTTGTCAATTGACTCCCAAACAAGCAAATTTAAACATAATATTTAAACCCAATACTCAGTCTCATTTTCTTTTTTTTTTTTTTTTGAATTTTTTTTTTTTATTAACTTGAGTATTTCTTATATACATTTCGAGTGTTATTCCCTTTCCCGGTTTCCGGGCAAACATCCCCCTCCCCCCTCCCCTTCCTTATGGGTGTTCCCCTCCCAACCCTCCCCCCATTGCCGCCCTCCCCCCATAGACTAGTTCACTGGGGGTTCAGTCTTAGCAGGACCCAGGGCTTCCCCTTCCACTGGTGCTCTTACTAGGATATTCATTGCTACCTATGGGGTCAGAGTCCAGGGTCAGTCCATGTATAGTCTTTAGGTAGTGGCTTAGTCCCTGGAAGCTCTGGTTGCTTGGCATTGTTGTACTTTTGGGGTCTCGAGCCCCTTCAAGCTCTTCCAGTTCTTTCTCTGATTCCTTCAATAGGGGACCTATTCTCAGTTCAGTGGTTTGCTGCTGGCATTCGCCTCTATATTTGCTGTATTCTGGCTGTGTCTCTCAGGAGCGATCTACATCCGGCTCCTGTTGGTCTGCACTTCTTTGCTTCATCCATCTTGTCTAATTGGGTGGCTGTATATGTATGGGCCACATGTGGGGCAGGCTCTGAATGGGTGTTCCTTCAGTCTCTGTTTTAATCTTTGCCTCTCCCTTCCCTGCCAAGGGTATTCTTTTTCCTCATTTAAAGAAGGAGTGAAGCATTCACATTTTGATCATCCGTCTTGAGTTTCGTTTGTTCTAGGGATCTAGGGTAATTCAAGCATTTGGGCTAATAGCCACTTATCAATGAGTGCATACCATGTATGTCTTTCTGTGATTGGGTTAGCTCACTCAGGATGATATTTTCCAGTTCCAACCATTTGCCTACGAATTTCATAAACTCGTTGTTTTTGATAGCTGAGTAATATTCCATTGTGTAGATGTACCACATTTTCTGTATCCATTCCTCTGTTGAAGGGCATCTGGGTTCTTTCCAGCTTCTGGCTATTATAAATAAGGCTGCGATGAACATAGTGGAGCACGTGTCTCTTTTATATGTTGAGGCATCTTTTGGGTATATGCCCAAGAGAGGTATAGCTGGATCCTCAGGCAGTTCAATGTCCAATTTTCTGAGGAACCTCCAGACTGATTTCCAGAATGGTTTTACCAGTCTGCAATCCCACCAACAATGGAGGAGTGTTCCTCTTTCTCCACATCCTCGCCAGCATCTGCTGTCACCTGAGTTTTTGATCTTAGCCAATCGCACTGGTGTGAGGTGAAATCTCAGGGTTGTTTTGATTTGCATTTCCCTTATGACTAAAGATGTTGAACATTTCTTTAGGTGTTTCTCAGCCATTCGGCATTCCTCAGCTGTGAATTCTTTGTTTAGCTCTGAACCCCATTTTTTAATAGGGTTATTTGTTTCCCTGCGGTCTAACTTCTTGAGTTCTTTGTATATTTTGGAAATAAGGCCTCTATCTGTTGTAGGATTGGTAAAGATCTTTTCCCAATCTGTTGGTTGCCGTTTTGTCCTAACCACAGTGTCCTTTGCCTTACAGAAGCTTTGCAGTTTTATGAGATCCCATTTGTCGATTCTTGATCTTAGAGCATAAGCCATTGGTGTTTTGTTCAGGAAATTTTTTCCAGTGCCCATGTGTTCCAGATGCTTCCCTGGTTTTTCTTCTATTAGTTTGAGTGTGTCTGGTTTGATGTGGAGGTCCTTGATCCACTTGGACTTAAGCTTTGTACAGGGTGATAAGGATGGATCGATCTGCATTCTTCTACATGTTGCCCTCCAGTTGAACCAGCACCATTTGCTGAAAATGCTATCTTTTTTCCATTGGATGGTTTTGGCTCCTTTGTCAAAAATCAAGTGACCATAGGTGTGTGGGTTCATTTCTGGGTCTTCAATTCTATTCCATTGGTCTATCTGTCTGTCTCTGTACCAATACCATGCAGTTTTTATCACTATTGCTCTGTAATACTGCTTGAGTTCAGGGATAGTGATTCCCCCTGAAGTCCTTTTATTGTTGAGGATAGCTTTAGCTATCCTGGGTTTTTTGTTATTCCAGATGAATTTGCAAATTGTTCTGTCTAACTCTTTGAAGAATTGGATTGGTATTTTGATGGGGATTGCATTGAATCTGTAGATTGCTTTTGGTAAAATGGCCATTTTTACCATATTAATCCTGCCAATCCATGAGCATGGGAGATCTTTCCATCTTCTGAGGTCTTCTTCAATTTCCTTCTTCAGTGTCTTGAAGTTCTTATTGTACAGATCTTTTACTTGCTTTGTTAAAGTCACACCGAGGTACTTTATATCATTTGGGTCTATTATGAAGGGTGTCGTTTCCCTAATTTCTTTCTCGGCTTGTTTCTCTTTTGTATAGAGGAAGGCAACTGATATATTTGAGTTAATTTTATACCCAGCCACTTTGCTGAAGTTGTTTATCAGCTTTAGTAGTTCTCTGGTGGAACTTTTGGGATCACTTAAATATACTATCATGTCATCTGCAAATAGTGATATTTTGACCTCTTCTTTTCCGATCTGTATCCCTTTGATCTCCTTTTGTTGTCTGATTGCTCTGGCTAGAACTTCAAGAACTATATTGAATAAGTAGGGAGAGAGTGGGCAGCCTTGTCTAGTCCCTGATTTTAGTGGGATTGCTTCAAGTTTCTCTCCATTTAGTTTAATGTTAGCAACTGGTTTGCTGTATATGGCTTTTACTATGTTTAGGTATGGGCCTTGAATTCCTATTCTTTCCAGGACTTTTATCATGAAGGGGTGTTGAATTTTGTCAAATGCTTTCTCAGCATCTAATGAAAAGATCATGTGGTTCTGTTCTTTCAGTTTGTTTATATAATGGATCACGTTGATGGTTTTCCGTATATTAAACCATCCCTGCATGCCTGGGATGAAGCCTACTTGATCATGGTGGATGATTGTTTTGATGTGCTCTTGAATTCGGTTTGCCAGAATTTTATTGAGTATTTTTGCGTCGATATTCATAAGGGAAATTGGTCTGAAGTTCTCTTTCTTTGTTGTGTCTTTGTGTGGTTTAGGTATAAGAGTAATTGTGGCTTCGTAGAAGGAATTCGGTAGGGCTCCATCTGTTTCAATTTTGTGGAATAGTTTGGATAATATTGGTATGAGGTCTTCTATGAAGGTTTGATAGAATTCTGCACTAAACCCGTCTGGACCTGGGCTCTTTTTGGTTGGGAGACCTTTAATGACTGCTTCTATTTCCTTAGGAGTTATGGGGTTGTTTAACTGGTTTATCTGTTCCTGATTTAACTTCGATACCTGGTATCTGTCTAGGAAATTGTCCATTTCCTGAAGATTTTCAAATTTTGTTGAATATAGGTTTTTATAGTAAGATCTGATGATTTTTTGAATTTCCTCCGAATCTGTAGTTATGTCTCCCTTTTCATTTCTGATTTTGTTAATTTGGACACACTCTCTGTGTCCTCTTGTTAGTCTGGCTAAGGGTTTATCTATCTTGTTGATTTTCTCAAAGAACCAACTTTTGGTTCTGTTGATTCTTTCTATGGTCCTTTTTGTTTCTACTTGGTTGATTTCAGCTCTGAGTTTGATTATTTCCTGCCTTCTAATCCTCCTGGGTGTATTTGCTTCTTTTTGTTCTAGAGCTTTTAGGTGTGCTGTCAAGCTGCTGACATATGCTCTTTCCTGTTTCTTTCTGCAGGCACTCAGCGCTATGAGTTTTCCTCTTAGCACAGCTTTCATTGTGTCCCATAAGTTTGAGTATGTTGTATCTTCATTTTCATTAAATTCTAAAAAGTTTTTAATTTCTTTCTTTATTTCTTCCTTGACCAGGTTATCATTGAGTAGAGCATTGTTCAATTTCCACGTATATGTGGGCATTCTTCCCTTATTGTTATTGAAGACCAGTTTTAGGCCGTGGTGGTCCGATAGCACGCATGGGATTATTTCTATCTTTCTGTACCTGTTGAGGCCCGTTTTTTGACCAATTATATGGTCAATTTTGGAGAAAGTACCATGAGGAACTGAGAAGAAGGTATATCCTTTTGCTTTAGGATAGAATGTTCTATAAATATCCGTTAAGTCCATTTGGCTCATGACTTCTCTTAGTCTGTCTACATCACTGTTTAATTTCTGTTTCCATGATCTGTCCATTGATGAGAGTGGGGTGTTGAAATCTCCCACTATTATTGTGTGAGGTGCAATGTGTGTTTTGAGCTTTAGTAAGGTTTCTTTTACGTATGTAGGTGCCCTTGTATTTGGGGCATAGATATTTAGGATTGAGAGTTCATCTTGGTTGATTTTTCCTTTGATGAATATGAAGTGTCCTTCCTTATCTTTTTTGATGACTTTTAGTTGGAAATTGATTTTATTTGATATTAGAATGGCTACTCCAGCTTGCTTCTTCTGACCATTTGCTTGGAAAGTTGTTTTCCAGCCTTTCACTCTGAGGTAGTGTCTGTCTTTGTCTCTGAGGTGTGTTTCCTGTAGGCAGCAGAATGCAGGGTCCTCGTTGCGTATCCAGTTTGTTAATCTATGTCTTTTTATTGGGGAGTTGAGGCCATTGATATTGAGAGATATTAAGGAATAGTGATTATTGCTTCCCGTTATATTCATATTTGATGTGAGGTTATGTTTGTGTGCTTTCATTCTCTTTGTTTTGTTGCCAAGACGATTAGTTTCTTGCTTCTTCTAGGGTATAGCTTGCCTCCTTATGTTGGGCTTTACCATTTATTATCCTTTGTAGTGCTGGATTTGTAGAAAGATATTGTGTAAATTTGGTTTTGTCATGGAATATCTTGGTTTCTCCATCAATGTTAATTGAGAGTTTTGCTGGATACAGTAATCTGGGCTGGCATTTGTGTTCTCTTAGGGTCTGTATAACATCAGTCCAGGATCTTCTGGCCTTCATAGTTTCTGGCGAGAAGTCTGGTGTGATTCTGATAGGTCTCCCTTTATATGTTACTTGACCTTTTTCCCTTACTGCTTTTAATATTCTTTCTTTATTTTGTGCGTTTGGTGTTTTGACAATTATGTGACGGGAGGTGTTTCTTTTCTGGTCCAATCTATTTGGAGTTCTGTAGGCTTCCTGTATGTCTATGGGTATCTCTTTTTTTAGGTTAGGGAAGTTTTCTTCTATGATTTTGTTGAAGATATTTACTGGTCCTTTGAGCTGGGAGTCTTCACTCTCTTCTATACCTATTATCCTTAGGTTTGATCTTCTCATTGAGTCCTGGATTTCCTGTATGTTTTGGACCAGTAGCTTTTTCCGCTTTACATTATCTTTGACAGTTGAGTCAATGATTTCTATGGAATCTTCTGCTCCTGAGATTCTCTCTTCCATCTCTTGTATTCTGTTGGTGAAGCTTGTATCTACAGCTCCTTGTCTCTTCTTTTGGTTTTCTATATCCAGGGTTGTTTCCATGTGTTCTTTCTTGATTGCTTCTATTTCCATTTTTAATTCCTTCAACTGTTTGATTGTGTTTTCTTGGAATTCTTTCAGGGATTTTTGCGATTCCTCTCTGTAGGCTTTTACTTGTTTATTAATGTTTTCCTGTGCTTCCCTAAGTGTGTTTAGGTCTTTCCTGAAGTCCTCCAGCATCATGATCAGATATGATTTTGAAACTAGATCTTGCTTTTCTGGTGTGTTTGGATATTCCATGTTTGTTTTGTTGGGAGAATTGGGCTCCGATGATGGCATGTAGTCTTGGTTTCTGTTGCTTGGGTTCCTGCGCTTGCCTCTCGCCATCAGATTATCTCTAGTGTTACTTTGTTCTGCTATTTCTGACAGTGGCTAGACTGTCCTATAAGCCTGTGTGTCAGGAGTGCTGTAGACCTGTTTTCCTCTCTTTCAGTCAGTTATGGGGACAGAGTGTTCTGCTTTCGGGCGTGTAGTTTTTCCTCTCTACAGGTCTTCAGCTGTTCCTGTGGGCCTGTGTCTTGAGTTCACCAGGCAGCTTTCTTGCAGCAGAAAATTTGGTCTTACCTGTGGTCCCGAGGCTCAGGTTTGCTCGTGGGGTGCTGTCCAGGGGCTCTCTGCAGCGGCAGCAACCAGGAAGACCTGTGCCGCCCCTTCCGGGAGCTTCAGTGCACCAGGGTTCCAGATGGTCTTTGGCTTTTTCCTCTGGCGTCCGAGATGTGTGTGCAGGGAGCAGTCTCTTCTGGTTTCCCAGGCTTGTCTGCCTCTCTGAAGGTTTAGCTCTCCCTCCCACGGGATTTGGGTGCAGAGAACTGTTTATCCGGTCTGTTTCCTTCAGGGTCCGGCGGTGTCTCTGGCAGGGGTCATGCCGCTCCTGGGCCCTCCCCCACGGGAGCCCAGAGGCCTTATACAGTTTCCTCTTGGGCCAGGGATGTGGGCAGGGGTGAGCAGTGTTGGTGGTCTCTTCCGCTCTGCAGCCTCAGGAGTGCCCACCTGACCAGGCGGTTGGGTCTCTCTCTCACCGGGTCTGGGAGCAGAGAGCTGCTGCGGGCCGGGATCCGCGGGTGTGGGACTTCCGGTAAACACAGAACGTGCCCGGTTCTAGAGAAATTCTGCTTCCGTGTGTCCCAAGCTCACCAGGCAGCTTTCTTGCAGCAGAAAATTTGGTCTTACCTGTGGTCCTGAGGCTCAAGTTCGCTCGTGGGGTGCTGCCCAGGGGCTCTCTGCAGCGGCAGCAACCAGGAAGACCTGTGCCGCCCCTTCCGGGAGCTTCAGTGCACCAGGGTTCCAGATGGTCTTTGGCTTTTTCCTGTGGCGTCCGAGATGTGTGTGCAGGGAGCAGTCTCTTCTGGTTTCCCAGGCCTGTCTGCCTCTCTGAAGGTTTAGCTCTCCCTCCCACGGGATTTGGGTGCAGAGAACTGTTTATCCGGTCTGTTTCCAGTCTCATTTTCATATCATAATACAAATTTAATTTAGTCCATCTTTAAAAGCGGTTATAGTTGTAACCATTCATTCTAGAGTCCATTCATTCTAGAGTACAACATAAAAAAATCCTTCACATTCAAAAATTGGGAGCTGGAATAAGGGAATTCTGAAGAAACATCTAAGCTAAATAAGACCAAAACCCAGAAGCATAAACATCAAAATGTACAACTGCCATTGGAGCGTCATAATGGAATCATCTGAGCTTCAGTAGTAACCTGAAGCATACATAGCCTCTTCTTAGGCAAGCGCCACTTCATGTCTGAAATATATTTGGTAGACACCCCATGGTCCTGCCACTTGCAACATCATGGGGTCTCCATTGCAGCTAAAGCTTCAGATTCATGGTTTTACAGAATGTGCTCTCTGGGTCTCCTTTAGAGAATCCAACCCTATACACCTTGCCTGCCATCAACAGCATTATTCTTGCATCTTTCATGCTTGTGAAACCATTATTAATATGTAGACAATGCTGAAAAGTTGTACTGCCAGCTAAAACCACAGTCTAGCCTCCTTGGATGACAATTTCATTGGCCTCTGTATGTCTAGACATTTGGTTCATAGCAAAGCTTGGAACTCCTTTCAGTGACTGTATTTGCAGATGTTAGAGCCTTCTGTGAGTGTGGTCTTGCTCTTAGAAAACTTTTCCCATTGTTTCATTACAAAGTTGTAGGTTTCTGTTTGATGGAAATAATCTATTTAGGAGGGAAAGTGGATTTTACATAGTCCTTGTCAGCAACTTGAATTTGCTTGGACTTTCCATGCCAAACTGAACATTTTTATCTTTCTGCTCCACTTGTTTTCATCCACTATCACAAAGTAGATAAACATGAATGTTCCCTTTTGTGTTGAGTCAATAACCCAAGTCCATAGGTTGGGGCCACCCACTTTCTTGGTGAACCTTCCCTCTTTAGTAAACCTTCCTGAAAATACTTTCACAGATTTACCTGAAGATAAGTTGTTTTTTTATTATTGTAATTCAACGAAAATGAAGAACAAGATTAGCAATTATAGGAGAGAAATAAAGTTTTTAGATGGATTATGGGAGAGTCATATGGAAGATAAGTAGTGCATGTTCCCTTTAGTTTTAAAGAGATCCAAGACATGGGATATATAGAAATACCAGTGAATAGTAAGAAAAATAATCTAGTTTCTAGAATGGGAAAATACTTTAATTATCCAAGATGAATTTATGCAAATGAGGAGTATGAATATTAGTAAGTAAATATAACAAGTCATATCTCTTTGAAACTCTACCATCCTCATTTCTAAAATAAATATTTTAAAAATTTTAAAAAGAAGAAATTAAGATTATTTTGAAATTTTTTAATACTCAAAAAAGTATTGGAAAAAATATAGAGCCCCATACAATAAAAACCAGTTTCAATATTATTTTGTTTTCTCTAGCCTAAAACAAAACAAAACCTATAGTATTTTATTATTTTAGGTATTTAATTTGTGTGCATTTCTTGTGTGTATGTGTATGTATATGTGTTATTGTGTGTTTATGTTCTTATGTGTTCCTTGTGTTTGTGTGTTCTTGTGTGTCGTGTGTGTGTGTGTGTGTGTGTGTGTGTGTGTCTGTGTGTCTGTGTGTCTGTGTGTGTGGTCTCTGGTATTGTTTCTCTTGTTTATGAGACAGGCTTTGTCATTGACCTAAAGCTCCCTGATTAAGCTAGGTGGGTTGGACGTTGAGTCTTAGAAATCTTCCTGTCTTTATCTCACCAGTTTTGGATTATAAGCACATATAACCATACCTGGCTTTTTACATGGGCTAGGGGAAACTCAGTTCAGGTCTTTGAATTTGTACAATAAGCATCTGACTCACTGAGCCCCCTAAATGTTTTACTTTTTAAAAAATACCTTTGCATTTATATTATGTGTGTGTGTGTGTGTGAATACACATTATGGAATGGCTTATGTGGGGTAAAGAAGATATGCTTATCTCACATTTCTGTGGTGAGAGTATTTCAAATCTACTTACAACACTTTCAAGAATATTATATATTGCTACTAACTGTAGTCATCACATTGTACAATAGAAGTCTTGAAGATATTTCTCTTGTCTAGATGGAATTTGCCTGCCGTGCCCAGCATCACTTTCCCTTGCCACCCTCACCCCTCCAGCTGCAGACAAGCACCATTCAATCTTTACTGTTTCCTCCCATCTGCCTCCAGGATTCTTTTCTTTTTTAACTTTATTTTTCTTGGTTATTTTGTGTATTTACATTTCAAATGTTATCCCCCTCATTTCTCTCCCCTCTTATACTCCTCCCCCATCCCCCTGTTTCTATAAGGATGCTCCTACTCCCTACCCACTTCCACCTCAACACCCTGGCATTACCCTACACTAGGAATACACATAGATGGAGAGAACATTCGTTTCTAATGCCAGTAAGAGTACTTGCTAAGTGCTCTGATTTGAAACAGAGGGCCCTATATTTTGAGAAAAATTAAAAATAAGAATAAAAATATTTGTGGGGCAGTGGGCATGAGAGGAAGCCTGGTCCTTGGCTAAAGGCTTGAAGCCCCAGAGCTTCGCCTGCTCCCCACATCATGCCCATCATATAGCTGGAGACCCCCATAGATTTGTGGCCATCAGTCACATAAGGGCAACTCCCCCAAGCCTTTCCTCATGTAGATGAGGCATCCCTAGTATCTCAGACCAAGACAATAGGAAAAGAGATGTGACCACAGTCAAGTAGGCTCCGTTCTTCATGCTAATAAGGTACCTAGAAATCTTGAGGGAGGGCTTGCCAACAAACTTTCCTTCCCAGACATTCCTCCCTGCAAAAGGTATATAATCTCAGACCCACCCTGAGAAGTGGAGTATGATTTTATGCATCCATTTTCCACCATGACAATAAATAGTTTAGTTTAGAGCTATGGACTACTTCTTTTCATTGAGATCCCCCATGGGAGCCTATGAAGAAGGCCTTTCTACCTATAGAGCTGCAGTCTAATCTCCTGTAAAAGTTCTCTCTGCACTCCCAGCCACAACTGCCACCAAACCTGCTGCTGCCAAGCCAATGACCCCCCGCCACACACACACAAACACACACACACACACACACACACACACACACACACACACACACACACGCAGGAGCTCCCCTCACTGTACCATCCCTGCCCATGGTTAGATCTAGCTCAAGGGCCCCTGCTCTATTTTCAGCTCCCCATAAGCAGGGACTCCCCTCCCTGTACCACCTCTTCCTGTTGCTGGATCTAGTGCATGGGTCCCCACTCCATTCTCAGTTCTTCCATGTCCAACATCCTGGGAACCCCATGGCCCCTGCCTATTCATAGGCCCAGGGACCCCCAAACAAGCTCTGGCTTTCTCATATTTCAGACTGTGCCTTCCCACACCCCTGCCTGGTGCCTTGGTGCTTCCCTTAAGCCTTGCACCCCTGGCCCAGCAGCAGCATACAGTCAAACTCCCTGCAATTTGCCTCCCAAAGTGTTCTTGCCCAGTGGCACAACAGTCACGGGATAACATAACCCTACATATACTATTATATATTAAATGAAATAATATAAATAATATAAGTAAATATACATATAAATTAAGTAATGTAATAATAAAATAAATAATATCTTTTAAACATTCTTACATATTGATCTTTAGACGTAGTGTGACCTCAGAGCAATGAACAAGCTAACATGAAAATACCTTTCTGTAGATCAACTCATTGGTGGTGAGCTTCTGGGAAAACAAGAATTCATTTGGAAGTAAATAATAATTGATATAATATCTGAATTATCAAAGACTTCTAAAATTTGTTTTTCCATGAGTAACAAGTAGCTAAACCAGGGTGGAAAACATGAAATGTTTCTTTATATGTACCGAAGAATAATAAATTACTAATCAAACAGTTTAAGTGAATTAAAATATATGGTTTATTTTTAAATAATATATACAAAATGTAGGAGATATATCATGCTTGTACATATTTCTTTTGGAAAATAATTTCATTTTATAGCGTGTGTGTGTGTGTGTGTGTGTGTGTGTGTGTGTGTGTGTGTTTGCGTGCACTTGTGTGCTCATGAACATATGTGCAGGTACCCAAAGTGTCCTAAAGAGGGTGCCAGATCCCTTAAAGCTTGAACTTCAGATGGTTGTGAGCTTCCTAACATGGGAGTTTGGAACAAAATTCAGGTCCTCTGAAAGACCATCAAGTGCTCTAAACCATTGAGCCATGTCAAAAGCTCCTGCCTGCATATATTATCAAGGAAAATATACATCTACTGTTCATTTAAAAAAGAAAATGCTACCAATTAATTCAAACACTCTGAATTCATTTACACAATCAAATCTCCATTCAAATAAGAACAACTATTTCTTTTATTTTTGGCTTTAATTTATAGCTTTATGACAAAAAGACACATATCCAAATATGTGTGTATATATGTATATTTGTACACATATTTTTGGTTCTATTTTACACTGTTTCCTAAGTAATATTTAGATGTTATTGCTGATTTTTTCATTAGCAATGAGTTATAAAATTCATGCAACTGTAATTTTTCTATTTACTACTCCATTTTAATTTTAGAACTTCATGCAATCGTATCAGTGCAATGCAAGATTGTTTTTCCATTTCATTAGAATTTTATGATTGAATTTGTATTAGAATGAATCCCCACAAGAGCCAGATGACAAATCCAAGATTTATTAAATTGAATAGAGTCTACTAAAGGATGTATTTTGAAATTACATTGGATAATGTAATACCCCAATCCTGGGAACAATGAAGAACCCCACACTATCACTGATCTGAAGGGAAAAAAATCAATTAACCAAACTTTCAGACAGTAAACGCAAGGTGGAATATGAGGGACTATCTGATAAGAAATGTGTTTTTCATGAAAAGAAAGTGCAGCTAATTTTGCATGACCTTGATGGGAGCTACGACATTTTCTACTCTCCCCTTCAACAATTTCTAAAGCCTAAAGGTCTCTCCTATTATCAGAAGAATCAAGAACAAGTGGAAGTCAAAAAAGCTGAATAATGAAGTCTAAACTTATTCACCTTCCCAAACATAGAGTAAAGTGGAGACAGGTAAAGAGCAGATATGTCAGTAAAATAAGTTACATGTGTGTGTGGAGGGGGCATGTGTTTGCAAGTACATATCCATACCGCCCCCGCCACACACACACACATGGCAAAGACAAATGTGTATTGCTGTATTTGAACTTCTGCAGCAAAAGAGCAAGAGATTCTCCATTTGTCGTATAATAACAAGGAACTAAATTTCTGTGTCATCACTTTCTGCCCTATTAAAATTGCTACACAGTGCTATATGCTTGTGTGACTGAGTATTTCAATCACAGTGTATTGTGTGTTTCTTTTATCATTCTTTACTTTTGTCACCCTTAATAACATTTGGTTTCTCACACTCCCTTATTTCTAGTATGTTTGAATCAAGTATTCTCAAGTATTTGCTGCAATATTTTTTTAAAATTGTCTTCCTTTGGGAACCATTCATTGCTCATCATTGTTTTTGGATATTTTTGTTTATTTTGGGATTGTTCTTAATCATTGCAACCACATCATTATATAATTTCAATAATAGATAATTTTTCAGACATGGAAATTTAGGTTCCTCCTCCACGTTTATTCCTGCATTGTCTGCCTCTTCCCTCCCTCCTTTTATTCTCTATTAACCCCCTCTCCATTTATGTTCTTTCTCTCCCTCTTCTCTATCACACTATTTCTTCCTCCCTGATCTGTTTGTGTCTCTGTCTTTGTTGAATTCTGCCTAGTTTCTCTATGCTGGGAATGGGAAACTTATTTTTCATTGTTTTTTTCTATAGCATCATTTGGTTATTTCTGAATACAGAGTTCTTCTACTTGTGTTCTTTTTTTTTTATTAATTTGAGTATTTCTTATATACATTTCGAGTGTTAATCCCTTTCCCGGTTTCTGGGCAAACATCCCCCTAATCCCTCCCCCTCCACTTCCTTATGGGTGTTCCCCTTCCCACCCTCCCCCCATTGCCGCCCTCCCCCCAACAGTCTAGTTCACTGGGGGTTCAGTCTTAGCAGGACCCAGGGCTTCCCCTTCCACTGGTGCTCTTACTAGGATATTCATTGCTACCTATGAGGTCAGAGTCCAGGGTCAGTCCATGTATCGTCTTTGGGTAGTGGCTTAGTCCTGGAAGCTCTGGTTGCTTGGCATTGTTGTACATATGGGGTCTCGAGCCCTTTCAAGCTCTTCCAGTTCTTTCTCTGATTCCTTCAACGGGGGTCCTATTCTCAGTTCAGTGGTTAGCTGCTGGCATTTGCCTCTGTGTTTGCTGTATTCTGGTTGTGTCTCTCAGGAGAGATCTACATCCGGCTCCTGTCGGTCTGCACTTCTTTGCTTCATCTTGTATAATTGGGTGGCTGTATATGTATGGGCCACATGTGGGGCAGGCTCTGAAGGGGTGTTCCTTCAGTCTCTGTTTTAATCTTTGCCTCTCCCTTCCCAGCCAAGGGTATTCTTGTTCCCCTTTTAAAGAAGGAGTGAACCATTCACATTTTGATCATCTGTCTTGAGTTTCATTTGTTCTAGGCATCTAGGGTAATTCAAGCATTTTGGCTAATAGTCACTTATCAATGAGTGCATACCATGTATGTCTTTCTGTGATTGGGTTAGCTCACTCAGGATGATATTTTCCAGTTCCAACCATTTGCCTACGAATTTCATGAAGTCATTGTTTTTGATAGCTGAGTAATATTCCATTGGGTAGATGTACCACATTTTCTGTATCCATTCCTCTGTTGAAGGGCATCTGGGTTGTTTCCAGCTTCTGGCTATTATAAATAAGGCTGTGATGAACATAGTGGAGCACGTGTCTTTTTTATATGTTGGGGCATCTTTTGGGTATATGCCCAAGAGAGGTATAGCTGGATCCTCAGGCAGTTCAATGTCCAATTTTCTGAGGAACCTCCAGACTGATTTCCAGAATGGTTGTACCAGTCTGCAACCCCACCAACAATGGAGGAGTGTTCCTCTTTCTCTGCATCCACGCCAGCATTTGCTGTCCCCTGAGTTTTTGATCTTAGCCATTCTCACTGGTGTGAGGTGAAATCTCAGGGTTGTTTTGATTTACATTTCCCTTATGACTAAAGATGTTGAACATTTCTTTAGGTGTTTCTCAGCCATTCGGCATTCCTCAGCTGTGAATTCTTTGTTTAGCTCTGAACCCCATTTTTTAATAGGGTTATTTGTCTCCCTGCGGTCTAACTTCTTGAGTTCTTTGTATATTTTGGATATAAGGCCTCTATCTGTTGTAGGATTGGTAAAGATCTTTTCCCAATCTGTTGGTTGCCGTTTTGTCCTAACCACAGTGTCCTTTGCCTTACAGAAGCTTTGCAGTTTTATGAGATCCCATTTGTCGATTCTTGATCTTAGAGCATAAGCCATTGGTGTTTTGTTCAGGAAATTTTTTCCAGTGCCCATGTGTTCCAGATGCTTCCCTAGTTTTTCTTCTATTAGTTTGAGTGTGTCTGGTTTGCTGTGGAGGTCCTTGATCCACATGGACTTAAGCTTTGTACAGGGTGATAAGCATGGATCGATCTGCATTCTTCTACATGTTGACCTCCAGTTGAACAGGCACCATTTGCTGAAAAAGCTATCTTTTTTCCATTGGATGGTTCTGGCTCCTTTGTCAAAAATCAAGTGACTATAGGTGTGTGGGTTCATTTCTGGGTCTTCAATTCTGTTCCATTGGTCTATCTGTCTGTCTCTGTACCAATACCATGCAGTTTTTATCACTATTGCTCTGTAATACTGCTTGAGTTCAGGGATAGTGATTCCCCTGAAGTCCTTTTATTGTTGAGGATAGTTTTAGCTATCCTGGGTTTTTTGTTATTCCAGATGAATTTGCCAATTGTTCTGTCTAACTCTTTGAAGAAATGGATTGGTATTTTGATGGGGATTGCATTGAATCTGCAGATCACTTTTGGCAAAATGGCCATTTTTACTATATTAATCCTGCCAATCCATGAGCATGGGAGATCTTTCCAACTTCTGAGGTCTTCTTCTATTTCTTTCTTCAGTGTCTTGAAGTTCTTATTGTACAAATCTTTTACTTGCTTGGTTAAAGTCACACGGAGGTACTTTATATTATTTGGGTCTATTATGAAGGGTGTCATTTCACTAATTTCTTTCTCGGCTTGTTTCTATTTTGTGTAGAGGAAGGCTACTGATTTATTTGAGTTAATTTTATACCCAGCCACTTTGCTGAAGTTGTTTATCAGCTTTAGTAGTTCTCTGGTGGAACTTTTGAGATCACTTAAATATACTATGATATCATCTGCAAATAGTGATATTTTGACTTCTTCTTTTCTGATCTGTATCCCCTTGACCTCCTTTTCTTGTCTGATTGCTCTGGCTAAAACTTCAAGAACTATATTGAATAAGTAGGGAGAGAGTGGGCAGCCTTGTCTAGTCCCTGATTTTAGTGGGATTGCTTCAAGTTTCTCTCCATTTAGTTTAATGTTAGCAACTGGTTTGCTGCATATGGCTTTTACTATGTTTAGGTATGGGCCTTGAATTCCTATTCTTTCCAGGACTTTTATCATGAAGGGGTGTTGAATTTTGTCAAATGCTTTCTCGGCGTCTAATGAAATGATCATGTGGTTTTGTTCTTTCAGTTTGTTTATAGAATGGATCACGTTGATGGTTTTCCGTATATTAAACCATCCCTGCATGCCTGGAATGAAGCCTACTTGATCATGATGGATGATTGTTTTGATGTGCTCTTGGATTCGGTTTGACCCAATTTTATTGAGTATTTTTGCGTCGATATTCATAAGGGAAATTGGTCTGAAGTTCTCTTTCTTTGTTGTGTCTTTGTGTGGTTTAGGTATAAGAGTAATTGTGGCTTCATAGAAGGAATTCGGTAGTGATCCATCTGTTTCAATTTTGTGGAATAGTTTGGATAATATTGGTATGAGGTCTTCTATGAAGGTCTGATAGAATTCTGCACTAAACCCGTCTGGACCTGGGCTCTTTTTGGTTGGGAGACCTTTAATGACTGCTTCTATTTCCTTAGTAGTTATGGGGTTGTTTAACTGGTTTATCTGTTCCTGATTTAACTTCGATACCTGGTATCTGTCTAGGAAATTGTCCATTTCCTGAAGATTTTCAAGTTTTGTTGAATATAGGGTTTTATAGTAAGATCTGATGATTTTTTGAATTTCCTCTGAATCTGTAGTTATGTCTCCCTTTTCATTTCTGATCTCGTTAATTTGGACACACTCTCTGTGCCCTCTCGTTAGTCTGGCTAAGGGTTTATCTATCTTGTTGATTTTCTCAAAGAACCAACTTTTGGTTCTGTTGATTCTTTCTATGGTCCTTTTTGTTTCTACTTGGTTGACTTCAGCTCTGAGTTTGATTATTTCCTGCCTTCTACTCCTACTGGGTGTATTTGCTTCTTTTTGTTCTAGAGCTTTTAGGTGTGCTGTCAAGCTGCTGACATATGCTCTTTCCTGTTTCTTTCTGCAGGCACTCAGCGCTATGAGTTTTCCTCTTAGCACAGCTTTCATTGTGTCCCATAAGTTTGGGTATGTTGTACCTTCATTTTCATTAAATTCTAAAAAGTTTTTAATTTCTTTCTGTATTTCTTCCTTGACCAGGTTATCATTGAGTAGAGCATTGTTCAATTTCCACGTATATGTGGGCATTCTTCCCTTATTGTTATTGAAGACCAGTTTTAGGCCGTGGTGGTCCGATAGCATGCATGGGATTATTTCTATCTTTCTGTACCTGTTGAGGCCCGTTTTTTGACCAATTATATGGTCAATTTTGGAGAAAGTACCATGAGGAGCTGAGAAGAAGGTATATCCTTTTGCTTTAGGATAGAATGTTCTATAAATATCCATTAAGTCCATTTGGCTCATAACTTCTCTTAGTCTGTCTAAGTCTCTGTTTAATTTCTGTCTCCATGATCTGTCCATTGAGGAGAGTGGGGTGTTGAAATCTCCTACTATTATTGTGTGAGGTGCAATGTGTGTTTTGAGCTTTAGTAAGGTTTCTTTTACGTATGTAGGTGCCCTTGTATTTGGGGCATAGATATTTAGGATTGAGAGTTCATCTTGGTGGATTTTTCCTTTGATGAATATGAAGTGTCCTTCCTTAATTTTTGGATGACTTTTAGTTGAAAATTGATTTTATTTGATATTAGAATGGCTACTCCAGCTTGCTTCTTCCGACCATTTGCTTGGAAAATTATTTTCCAGCCTTTCACTGTGAGGTAGTGTCTGTCTTTGTCTCTGAGGTGTGTTTCCTGTAGGCAGCAGAATGCAGGGTCCTCGTTGCATATCCAGTTTGTTAATCTATGTCTTTTTATTGGGGATTTGAGGCCAATGATGTTGAGAGATATTAAGGAATAGTGATTATTGCTTCCTGTTATATTCATATTTGGCTATGAGGTTATGTTTGTGTGCTTTCATTCTCTTTGTTTTGTTGCCAAGACGATTACTTTCTTGCTTCTTCTAGGGTATAGCTTGCCTCCTTATGTTGGGCTTTACCATTTATTATCCTTTGTAGTGCTGGATTTGTAGAAAGATATTGTGTAAATTTGGTTTTGTCATGGAATATCTTGGTTTCTCCATCTATGTTAATTGAGAGTTTTGCAGGATACAGTAACCTGGGCTGGCATTTGTGTTCTCTTAGGGTCTGTATGACATCAGTCCAGGATCTTCTGGCCTTCATAGTTTCTGGCGAGAAGTCTGGTGTGATTCTGATAGGTCTGCCTTTATATGTTACTTGACCTTTTTCCCTTACTGCTTTTAATATTGTTTCTTTATTTTGTGCGTTTGGTGTTTTGACTATTATGTGACGGGAGGTGTTTCTTTTCTGGTCCAATCTATTTGGAGTTCTGTAGGCTTCTTGTATGCCTATGGGTATCTCTTTTTTTAGGTTAGGGAAGTTTTCTTCTATGATTTTGTTGAAGATATTTACTGGTCCTTTGAGCTGGGAGTCTTCACTCTCTTCTATACCTATTATCCTTAGGTTTGATCTTCTCATTGAGTCCTGGATTTCCTGTATGTTTTGGACCAGTAGCTTTTTCCGCTTTACATTATCTTTGACAGTTGAGTCAATGATTTCTATGGAATCTTCTGCTCCTGAGATTCTCTCTTCCATCTCTTGTATTCTGTTGGTGAAGCTTGTATCTACAGCTCCTTGTTTCTTCTTTTGGTTTTCTATATCCAGGGTTGTTCCCATGTGTTCTTTCTTGATTGCTTCTATTTCCATTTTTAATTCCTTCAACTGTTTGATTGTGTTTTCCTGGAATTCTTTCAGGGATTTTTGTGACTCCTCTCTATGGGCTTCTACTTGTTTATTTTTGATTTCCTGGAATTCTTTCAGGGATTTTTGTGATTCCTCTCTGTAGGCTTCTACTTGTTCTGTATGGGAGTTCTTTATGTCTTTCTTGAAGTCCTCCAGCATCATGATCAAATATGATTTTGAAACTAGATCTTGCTTTTCTGGTGTGTTTGGATATTCCATGTTTGTTTTGATGGGAGAATTGGGCTCCAATGGTGCCATGTAGTCTTTGTTTCTGTTGCTTGGGTTCCTGCGCTTGCCTCTCGCCATCAGATTATCTCTAGTGTTACTTTGTTCTGTTATTTCTGACAGTGGCTAGACTGTCCTATAAGCCTGTGTGTCAGGAGTGCTGTAGACCTGTTTTCCTGTTTTCTTTCAGCCTGTTATGGGGACAGAGTGTTCTGCTTTCGGGCGTGTAGTTTTTCCTCTCTACAGGTCTTCAGCTGTTCCTGTGGGCCTGTGTCTTGAGTTCACCAGGCAGGTCACTTGCAGCAGAAAATTTGGTCTTACCTGTGGTCCCAAGGCTCAAGTTTGCTCGCGGGGTGCTGCCCTGGACGTCTCTGCAGTGGCAGCAACCAGGAAGATCTGGGCTGCCGTTTCCCGGGGGCTTCAGTGCACCAGGGTTCCAGATGGCCTTTGGTGTTTTCCTCTGGTATCAGTAATGTGTGCAGAATGCAGTCTCTTCTGGTTTCCCAGGCATGTCTGCCTCTCTGAAGGTTTAGCTCTCCCTCCCAAGGGATTTGGGTGCAGAGAACTGTTTATCTGGTCTGTTCCTTCACGTTCAGGCGGTGTCTCAGGCGCAGGGGCCCTGCCGCTCCGGGGCCCTCCCCCACGGGAAACCAGAGGCCTTATACAGTTTCCTCTTGGACCAGGGATGTGGGCAGGGGTGGGCAGTGTTGGTGGTCTTTTCTGCTCTGCAGCCTCAGGAGTGCCCACCTGACCAGGTGGTGAGGTCTCTCTCCCACGGGGTCTGGGAGCAGAGAGCTGCTGCGGGCTGGGATCCGCGGGTGTGGGACTCCTGGTATACACAGGGAGTCCCCAGTCCTAGAGGAACTCTGCCTCTGTGTGTCCCGAGTTCACCAGGCAGGTCTCTTGCAGCAGAAAAGTTGGTCTTACCTGTGGTCCCAAGGCTTAAGTTTGCTCATGGGGTGCTGCCCACTAGGTCTCTGAGGCGGCAGCAACCAGGAAGATCTGCGCTGCCGTTTCCGGGAGCTTCAGTGCACCAGGGTTCCAGATGGCGTTTGGTGTTTTCCTCTGGAATCAGTAATGTGTGAAGAGTGCAGTCTCTTCTGGTTTCCCAGGCGTGTCTGCCTCTCTGAAGGTTTAGCTCTCCCTCCCACGGGATTTGGGTGCAGAGAACTCGTGTTCTTTATTTGAAACTTACCATTCCAGAAAATCGGAGTATAGAAAGATGTGTAACTATCCCAATAGGAAACTAATACTTCATCCTTTTCAGACACTTTCTTGGTCCTTATGATTTTCACTCTGTTATTTTTTACCTTCTAATATTTTCCAGTAATCATATTTCCTACCTTGTTATATTGGGTGAGTAGGATATTAATGTTTACCTTGTTATTTTCCCCTGACATTCATTTAAGGCTCTGCATTTATAAGCCAATTAAAAAGCACCCATAAGTTTGATATGTAATGGCATATGAAATTTTGTTTCTGAGTCTTTATTAGTAGCCCTTTTATTATAATTTGAGGAGTGGGCTGTTTCAAACATCATGAATTTGTGAATTCTTCAGAAAATACAATATTCTTTTCAACGCTCCTTGACCATGAAAATGTTTTCTGGTTCCAGAAAGAGTGAAAAAAACATGAAATGTAGCTATGACAGTTAGAACCAAAAGAGTCAATGATGACAATGTAAAAAGTAACAGCACTGCAGGGACTTGTAAACCAGAACATGAGGTAAATGTCTTCAAAAAAATCTCAAATTCCAGCATGCATTTTGGATTGGCATTTGGCAGTTTAGGATGCTTTTGTAGAGATGACCAGATCTTTTATTATTAAAGCCAAAATATTGTTGATCCTCTGCTCGTTGGGTAGGTACTAAGGGTTTAGGGTAAACTTTGTGCAAAAACAATAGTAGAATTGGCTTTGTTAATATTACCTACTACAAGATATATTTCATGAACACCTATTAATGAGAACAACTATTTTGCCTTACAGAATTGGAGGTTCAATACCTTGTGTTCTTAAAGGAATGTACTCTCTTCTGTGGAAAATTTTGAGATGAAACTTGTTCAAGTTCTAGCAATCAACTCTAAAGGAGAGAAAGTTAGTTCTGAAGTCTAGGTATGCTGTGATTAATATTACTGCTTGGCCAAAACAAAGAAAGGTGCCAGCATTTTCTACGCCCGATAAAAAATGCTCATTAAATCAAGCTTCATATAAAATTGATTTTGACAAAGGAGTTTTATTTGCAGATATTCTGGCATCTTGTAATGGGAGAATATCCCAGCTGTGAAAGCTCCCACATCTCTAGCCTCCTTCCTGTCAAAAGTAGACAGACATTTAAATGGAAAGTTATGTTTTTTCCAAGGATAGATCAGTTCCATTATACAATAATCTGAAAATCTCAAATTGGGGCTTCTGATTTAATTTGCCACACAAAATAGGCAAAAGCCTTTCAAATACCTCACAAAAGTATCATAAAGACTGTTACTTAAAAGGCTGATTTTTTTCTCTTAGTTATATAAGGAGATATTTAAGATAAAGGAAAAACAGTACTAAAGAACTTTTTCATAAATTGAAATACACACACACATTATATATACACACACACACATATATATATGTGTGTGTGTGTGTATATATATAGAGAGAGAGAGAAAGAGAGAGTTACATTTTCAGTTTGCTAAAATGATTTGAAAATATATTTGAAAATATATTTTATTAGACCAGTGTAATAAGCAATGTATAAAGTAGTCAAGTTACCGTGTTTCCCTTAAATCTTAGTCTTTACTTTTTTAAGACTGAAATTTTTAAAAATAATTCTGTGATCTTTCTTGATTTTGAAATTTTCTTGAGTGTGTAAAATTAGGTACAATTTATCTCCTGTGTTATTATTATAATAAGAGGGCTTCCTATTATATAATTTAGTGGTTATATAAGTTTTATTGATAACAATACAAGAATAACCAAGCAGACTTTACCATTCTCCAGAGACCAAGGCTCAGAATAATCCACTTTTCATGAGCTAATCCTTTAGGCAAACTAATGAATCAACAATAAAAGTAGTTCATATCAGGACTTTTACTTTGCTTTTCATTCTTTTTTTCCTAAAACTGTCAAGTGTTCTAGATAAATACTGTAATAGCAATATTTCCTTATCAATCAGACCAACTCTGAAGCATGCTTATTAGGTAAATATAGCAGTATATGTAAACTGCATTTTTACTAATTTACTAAGTTTTGAACAAAAGCATTAAGGATTATACAAGGATTATATTAAAAAGATGAATATCAGTGGAAAAAGGCACTTCTAGCCTATGAGGATGTTACAAGAAAGAAGCAATAAAAAAGTGAATGCTAAACTTATGGTTGAAGATCACTACAACATGAGGACCTATATTCAAGGATCATAGCATTAGAAAGGTTAAGAACCACTGATCCAAGCATAGAAATTAGTGTCATAACTATGTCATGTTACAACTATGTATAGATGCTTCACTTTCAAAATCAAAGTTTATTTCCTAGTATTTATCTCTTTTCATGAATATACTATGTGTGTTGGTAGTGTCAGCATAGATATATTGATACAGACATAATTTAATGTTGATATATCAGATTGACCAAAACATAATTGCATGGTTTCTCAGGTTCTACATGCTCCTCTAACTGTATTTTTGACTGATTTCTAAGTTTTCTTTTTTATTTGACAGAAAAGACCTCACCAAAGAGGGCAAATATATATGCAGGAAGCTGCAGCTTCAACATGATTTCCTTATGACACTTATTTCTAGGCTTAGGTCAGTGGTTCTCAACCTTCCTAATGTTATGACACTTTGATATAGGTCCTCATGTCATAGTGAGCCCAAATGATAAAACTATTTCATTGCTACATCATAACTGTAACTTTGCTACTCTTATGAATCATAATGAAAATATCTGATGTGTGACACTCGTAAAAGGGGTCATTAACTCTTCCAAAGTGTTACAACCTGTAGGTTAGGAAATGCTGGCTTAGATAATCAAATATTTTATATTATCTTCACATAATTACACAAAGCAATTCATCCTCTACAAATAGTATAGATATATTGTTTGCTTGGGATATTTGCTAATTAGTGCCAGTTTTAAAAACTATCCATCAGGCTTTATAATTTGCTTTGCTGGTGGAGTGACAGAGGAAATCTCCAGTACTCTCTCCCTCTTCCTCAGTGGTTGTTTGTGAAACAGTTTTCCCTTGGCATTCTGACTATGCTGTGAATTTCCTTCAGTTGTGTGAGTGCCTTGCAAATACTTCCTGAATAAAATCAATTCACATTAACATAATACCTAATAATAACTGTAATTTGCACATGTAGACAAAGACACACCCACATACACACAAAACACGTTGAAAGAACAGTAGCAATACTATTGCTATATGATAGCATGGATATTACTGTAGCTCAATGAGGCTGAGCAATTTCATACATTTGACACTAAATATATATTCATAAAAATGCATGTGTGCTTTTCCCCAAGACGAACGTGTTGAAAAGGAAATTCATCTTTTGTTTTGTTTAGTTTGGTTTGGTTTTTTGCTCTAAATAATTCTTCTACTATTTTTATTGTTGTTTTGTCCTGAGTAATTAGTAACAAAATTAAAATTGTATGGGGTAATTTTCTCTTACTTTTGAGGAAAAAAGATCCCAAATCATCTTTTCCCCTATTTTGTCTGATTATCTGAATAGGAAGTCCAGCACAGGAACATGCGTTCTACAAATATGATCAATGGGGGGAAAATCTTTATGATGCTCATAAATCTTACAGACTCTGAAAAACAGTCCAGAGCAGGCATGTGATGCCATCCAACTGACATATATAAATGATGCATTCTCTGCTCTAGCCACAGCTCATCTCCATAATCCACACAACTGCTGAGAAGACAAAGTGAGAAATGTAGTCTACCCAATGGCATAGCTAAAAGACAATAAGCTGCAGTTAATCATTTATCGACCCAGCCAAATGATAAGTCCAGAAAGTAATATCAGCAGCAGACTACAATGAGCCAGAGAATACTGAGGGATAGCTTGCATTTTAAAAGCAACCATGAACAACAATCAATATCAACATCTTACATAAAAGCATCAGCACTGTATGTAATTGTATTTCACTAAGTTTAGTCCTTGAGACAAAATGTTTATGTGCTATCTAAAACTGTCAGGGTAAGAAACGTTTATTTAAGTCTTTAAAAACCATCTTCTCTATTTTTATTTATTCTTATCGAAAATAGATTCTTTTTTCATACAACATATTCAAACCACAGTGTTACCCCCGTATTCTGCCTAGTGCCATCCTCCCTGATCTAACTAACCTCGTTTCTCTTCAGAAAAGAATAGGCCTCCAAAAGACAACAACCAAACACAACAAAACAAGATTAAAAAAAAACAAAGAAAACAACAACAACAAAAAAAAGGCAAAATCCCTCATATCAAGGCTGGACAGGGGAACCCAATTAAAGGAAAGAGTCCCCCAAACAGGCAAAAGAACAGAGATACATCTGCTCCCATTGTTAGGAGTCCCACAAATAGATCTACTGAACAGCCATAACATAGATACAAGTGGACCCAGTACAGACCTTGGCAGGTCCAGTGCTTGCGAGTTCAGTCTCTGTGAGCCCTGCTTAATTGAGTCTGTGTGCCATATTCTCTTGCTGTCCTCATTACCCTCTGACTCCTACCACTCTTCGTTGGGATTCCCTGAGCTCAAAATGGAGGGCCCAATGGAGAACTCCAATTTAGACTCTATCTCTCTCTCCCACTCCCTCCCTTCCCTCTCCCTCTCCTTTTCCCTCTCCAACCTACCCCTCTCTCTCTCCCACACCCTCTCCCTCTCCTTTACACTCTCCTTTTCTATCTCTCTAACCCCCCTCTCTCCCTTTCTCCTTCTCTCCTACCTCTCTGCATAACTCTAGTTTGGGGTCTTTGCATCTGTTCCCATCTGCTGCTGGAGGAAGCCTCTCTGGTGACCAAAAGACAAGGCAGTTTTTAAAATGATCACCCGAATGGTCTACATCTCTGTTTAAAACATAGAAAAAAGAATATCTATGCATTTCTGCTTGCTTGTTCTGTAATGTTCACATTTTATAGTACACATATCGTAGGTGTTACATGATTGATTTTGAAATAAAAAATATAACAAACATGAAATAGGATGAAATTTCAAGTAACTTGTACCATCTTGTCCTTCCTTTTAGTATTTAAATCCTATTTAGTGTCTTAAAGGAAATCTTTGGATAATCATAAATATTGATTCTTTTGTTTTTCTTATGGAAAACAATTTTTTGTCAGTAAACTTTCCCCCTAAGCCTTCATTTTCCTTTCTGTCATAAAGTTTCCTCAGTATAACAATCTATTGTCCTCTTTCATGGTGTTCGGAAAATAAAGGAAGGCTAGTGCTTTAAGAAATTCTATGTGATTTTAATTGTTCATAAGATATATATTTAAATGGAATAAACTATAAATGACTTTCTGGATTACTATATCAGCAAAAACTCCATAACATTCTGTACATTACAACACATTTGTGACCTGGCAATGGTGAATGGTTGTGGAAGGGAGGATGGAAGCAGATGTTATGCCTGTATTGTTCCACAGCTTTGCCTCTGGCTGTCATTCTTCTTGAGGCCAGATGCCTGAGTTTCAGACCTCAGAGGAGTTAGTGTTGCTCAAAAACTGTGCCCCATTAACACTATAAAGGTGTATGTGGCTCTCAAATGTAGGCATGTTGGTGGAAATTGTGTGTCAATAGGACAAATGATTTATTTTGGTTGGTGTACTGAAGAGACCAAACTAAACATGTAATGATTAAGAAATCACACCAACAACTAATGTGGCTTATGGTGGCCAAGGAATCTCACCATGTTACTGTGGAAACAAAATGAAATAAAGACAGTTTGTCATGTTCTTAGGAAAAATAGCTCTTGAATGTGAGAAAGTGTTAGAAGGAAATACTTTCTGTAACCAAGTGAGCTATTCAAAAGCTAAGAGAGAACAGTTTTGCATTGTTTTAATGTTTGCTTCAGAGAGCTAGGAATGCAAAAGCTTTCTGTTAGAAAGCATTTATTTTTGGAATAAAAAATGCCTTAGAAACTTGTTGCAGATTATTTGATGTTGGAAAAATATATAGATATTTCTCTAATAAAGTCATACCAGTAATTTGGAAATAAAATATCAAGAAAAACTAATCCATCCTTTAATTACATTCACTTGTTTAGAGAGAAATACAATCATTTGCTGGATCAGAATATATCTTTGAAGTAATAAGATTTGTGCTATAGGTAACCAATAAATGTATTGTAGCTAGAATTAATTGTGCACTTGTGTGCCTAGTAATGTATACTAGTGTAGTTTGAGTTGTGAATAGCAAGTATGTTTTATCTTTTCTTCAAGATTTAACTATATGTTTTTAAATATAAGGGACTTGTTGAATAATAACCTACTTTAAGTGTGACTTCCAGTGGTCAAAAACAAATACAGTTAATGTATTTATATTTTGTGTGAATGAGTTTTTTTTTATATGCATGTCTATGTCTGTTTACGTTGGCATGCCTAGTACCTTCAGAGGCCAGAGGAGGGAGTTGGATACCCTGGAAATGTAGATAAAGGTGGTTTTGAGTTGCCAGATAGGTCCTGGGATCAGAGTCCTGGTCCTCTGCAAGAACAGTAAGTGCTCGTAAGCACTGAGCCATCTTGCCAACTCCAAGTGTAGTTATTTGAATGAATAAGGAAAATGGTTATCACTATAATTGCCTAAAAACAATGTTTCACACAGTATTTATCACATAGTTCCCAACTGAAGTTTTTCAACTAGGCTAGCTGATTATTCAAACTGAACAAGACTATTAAGTGTAGTATGCCTCTATTAGGTATTATGTTTTAGGGTAAACCAGAAATATGTTACTGTTCCATATTCATGGAACATTTGTAATTTGATTTCACCATTTAATTGTAATGTTCCATGTTGATTGCTCAAGACTGAAGCACAGTGCTATACTTTAGTAACATTTCTAGAAGTCGGTCATGGTGAATACCATTTGGGCATGAACATTCTCATGTCCATAACATGCTGATTTCATTGAAGTCTTTCTTTCATAAGAATAGATTTCTTCAGCGAATGCCAGCGGCAAACCACTGAACTGAGAACGGGACCCCCGTTGAAGGAATCAGAGAAAGGATTGGAAGAGCTTGAAGGGGCTCGAGACCCCATATGAACAACAATGCCAAGCAACCAGAGCTTCCAGGGACTAAGCCACTACCCAAAGACTATACATGGACTGACCCTGGGCTCTGACCTCATAGGTAGCAATGAATATCCTAGTAAGAGCACCAGTGGAAGGGGAAGCCCTGGGTCCTGCCAAGAGTGAACCCCCAGTGAACGTGATTGTTGGGGGGAGGGCGGCAATGGGGGGAGGATGGGGAGGGGAACACCTATAAAGAAGGGGAGGGGGAGGGAATAGGGGGATGTTGGCCCGGAAACCAGGAAAGGGAATAACATCCGAAATGTAAATTAGAAATACTCAAGTTAATAAAAAAAATTAGAAAAATTTAAAAAAAGAATAGTTTTCTTCACCAGGTTATATTGGATTCATTTACTCTAAAGTGAGCTTAGAGTTAATCACAATAAATGTTTTTGTTTTAAATCTGTGAGTGTAGACACCAGCGGATCCCAGCCCGCAGCAGCTCTCTGCTCCCAGACCCCATGAGAGAGAGACCCAACCGCCTGGTCAGGTGGGCACTCCTGAGGCTGCAGAGCGGAAGAGACCACCAACACTGCTCAACCCTGCCCACATCCCTGGCCCAAGAGGAAACTGTATAAGGCCTCTGGGCTCCCGTGGGGGAGGGCCCAGGAGCGGCAGGACGCCTGCCTGAGACACCACCAGAACCTGAAGGAAACACACCGGATAAACAGTTCTCTACACCCAAATCGCGTGGGAGGGAGAGCTAAACCTTCAGAGAGGCAGACAAGCCTGGGAAACCAGAAGAGACTGCTCTCTGCACACACATCTCGGACGCCAGAGGAAAAAGCCAAAGACCATCTGGAACCCTGGTGCACTGAAGCTCCCGGAAGGGGCGGCACAGGTCTTCCTGGTTGCTGCCTCTGCAGAGAGCCCGTGGGCAACACCCCACGAGCGAACTTGAGCCTCAGGACCACAGGTAAGACCAACTTTTCTGCTGCAAGAGAGCTGCCTGGTGAGCTTGAGACACACGGAAGCAGAATTCCTCTAGGACCGGGCACGTTCTCTGTTTACCGGAAGTCCCACACCCGCGGATCCCGGCACATCCAAATATGAATATAAAGGGAAGCAATAATCACTATTCCTTAATATCTCTCAATATCAATGGCCTCAACTCCCCAATAAAAAGACATAGATTAACAAACTGGATACGCAATGAGGACCCTGCATTCTGCTGCCTACAGGAAACACACCTCAGAGACAAAGACAGACACTACCTCAGAGTGAAAGGCTGGAAAACAACTTTCCAAGCAAATGGTCAGAAGAAGCAAGCTGGAGTAGCCATTCTAATATCAAATAAAATCAATTTCCAACTAAAAGTCATCAAAAAAGATAAGGAAGGACACTTCATATTCATCAAAGGAAAAATCCACCAAGATGAACTCTCAATCCTAAATATCTATGCCCCAAATACAAGGGCACCTACATACGTAAAAGAAACCTTACTAAAGCTCAAAACACACATTGCCCCTCACACAATAATACTGGGAGATTTCAACACCCCACTCTCATCAATGGACAGATCATGGAAACAGAAATTAAACAGTGATGTCGACAGACTAAGAGAAGTCATGAGCCAAATGGACTTAACGGATATTTATAGAACATTCTATCCTAAAGCAAAAGGATATACCTTCTTCTCAGCTCCTCATGGTACTTTCTCCAAAATTGACCATATAATTGGTCAAAAAATGAGCCTCAACAGGTACAGAAAGATAGAAATAATCCCATGTGTGCTATCGGACCACCACGGCCTAAAACTGGCCTTCAATAACAATAAGGGAAGAATGCCCACATATACGTGGAAATTGAACAATGCTCTACTCAATGATAACCTGGTCAAGGAAGAAATACAGAAAGAAATTAAAAACTTTTTAGAATTTAATGAAAATGAAGGTAAAACATACCCAAACTTATGGGACACAATGAAAGCTGTGCTAAGAGGAAAACTCATAGCGCTGAGTGCCTGCAGAAAGAAACAGGAAAGAGCATATGTCAGCAGCTTGACAGCACACCTAAAAGATCTAGAACAAAAAGAAGCAAATACACCCAGTAGGAGTAGAAGGCAGGAAATAATCAAACTCAGAGCTGAAATCAACCAAGTAGAAACAAAAAGGACCATAGAAAGAATCAACAGAACCAAAAGTTGGTTCTTTGAGAAAATCAACAAGATAGATAAACCCTTAGCCAGACTAACGAGAGGACACAGAGAGTGTGTCCAAATTAACAAAATCAGAAATGAAAAGGGAGACATAACTACAGATTCAGAGGAAATTCAAAAAATCATCAGATCTTACTATAAAAACCTATATTCAACAAAACTTGAAAATCTTCAGGAAATGGACAATTTCCTAGACAGATACCAGGTATCGAAGTTAAATCAGGAACAGATAAACCAGTTAAACAACCCCATAACTCCTAAGGAAATAGAAGCAGTCATTAAAGGTCTCCCAACCAAAAAGAGCCCAGGTCCAGACGGGTTTAGTGCAGAATTCTATCAGACCTTCATAGAAGACCTCGTACCAATATTATCCAAACTATTCCACAAAATTGAAACAGATGGAGCCCTACCGAATTCCTTCTACGAAGCCACAATTACTCTTATACCTAAACCACACAAAGACACAACAAAGAAAGAGAACTTCAGACCAATTTCCCTTATGAATATCGACGCAAAAATACTCAACAAAATTCTGGCAAACCGAATCCAAGAGCACATCAAAACAATCATCCACCATGATCAAGTAGGCTTCATCCCAGGCATGCAGGGATGATTAAATATATGGAAAACCATCAACATGATCCATTATATAAACAAACTAAAAGAACAAAACCACATGATCATTTCATTACATGCTGAGAAAACATTTGACAAAATTCAACACTCCTTCATGATAAAAGTCCTGGAAAGAATAGGAATTCAAGGCCCATACCTAAACATAGTAAAAGCCATATGCAGCAAACCAGTTGCTAACATTAAACTAAATGGAGAGAAACTTGAAGCAATCCCACTAAAATCAGGGACTAGACAAGGCTGCCCACTCTCTCCCTACTTATTCAATATAGTTCTTGAAGTTCTAGCCAGAGTAATCAGACAACAAAAGGAGATCAAGGGGATACAGATCGGAAAAGAAGAGGTCAAAATATCACTATTTGCAGATGACATGATAGTATATTTAAGTGATCCCAAAAGTTCCACCAGAGAACTACTAAAGCTGATAAACAACTTCAGCAAAGTGGCTGGGTATAAAATTAACTCAAATAAATCAGTTGCCTTCCTCTATACAAAAGAGAAACAAGACGAGAAAGAAATTAGGGAAACGACACCCTTCATAATAGACCCAAATAATATATAGTACCTCAGTGTGACTTTAAACAAGCAAGCAAAAGATCTGTACAATAAGAACTTCAAGACACTGAGGAAAGAAATTGAAGAAGACCTCAGAAGATGGAAAGATCTCCCATGCTCATGGATTGGCAGGATTAATATAGTAAAAATGGCCATTTTACCAAAAGCAATCTACAGATTCAATGCAATCCCCATCAAAATACCAATCCAATCTTCAAAGAGTTAGACAGAACAATTTGCAAATTCATCTGGAATAACAAAAAACCCAGGATAGCTAAAGCTATCCTCAACAATAAAAGGACTTCAGGGGGAATCACTATCCCTGAACTCAAGCAGTATTGCAGAGCAATAGTGATAAAAACTGCATGGTATTGGTACAGAGACAGACAGATAGACCAATGGAATAGAATTGAAGACCCAGAAATGAACCCACACACCTATGGTCACTTGATTTTTGACAAAGGAGCCAAAACCATCCAATGGAAAAAAGATAGCATTTTCAGCAAATGGTGCTGGTTCAACTGGAGGGCAACATGTAGAAGAATGCAGATCGATCCATTCTTATCACCCTGTGCAAAGCTTAAGTGCAAGTGGATCAAGGACCTCCACATCAAAGCAGACACACTCAAACTAATAGAAGAAAAACTAGGGAAGCAACTGGAACACATGGACACTGGAAAAAATTTCCTGAACAAAACACCAATGGCTTATGCTCTAAGATCAAGAATCGACAAATGGGATCTCATAAAACTGCAAAGCTTCTGTAAGGCAAAGGACACTGTGTTTAGGACAAAACGGCAACCAACAGAATGGGAAAAGATCTTTACCAATCCTACAACAGATAGAGGCCTCATATCCAAAATATACAAAGAAGTCAAGAAGTTAGACCGCAGGGAAACAAATAACCCTATTAAAAAATAGGGTTCAGAGCTAAACAAAGAATTCACAGCTGAGGAATGCCGAATGGCTGAGAAACACCTAAAGAAATGTTCAACATCTTTAGTCATAAGGGAAATGCAAATCAAAACAACCCTGAGATTTCACCTCACACCAGTGAGAATGGCTAAGATCAAAAACTCAGGTGACAGCAGATGCTGGCGAGGATGTGGAGAAAGAGGAACACTTCTCCATTGTTGGTGGGATTGCAGACTGGTAAAAACATTCTGGAAATCAGTCTGGAGGTTCCTCAGAAAATTGGACATTGAACTGCCTGAGGATCCAGCTATAACTCTCTTGGGCATATACCCAAAAGATGCCTCAACATATAAAAGAGACACGTGGTCCACTATGTTCATTGCAGCCTTATTTATAATAGCCAGAAGCTGGAAAGAACCCAGATGCCCTTCAACAGAGGAATGGATACAGAAAATGTGGTACATCTACACAATGGAATATTACTCAGCTATCAAAAACAACGAGTTTATGAAATTCGTAGGCAAATGGTTGGAACTGGAAAATATCATCCTGAGTGAGCTAACCCAATCACAGAAAGACATACATGGTATGCACTCATTGATAAGTGGCTATTAGCCCAAATGCTTGAATTACCCTAGATCCCTAGAACAACCGAAACTCAAGACAGATGATCAAAATGTGAATGCTTCACTCCTTCTTTAAATGAGGAAAAAGAATACCCTTGGCAGGGAAGGGAGAGGCAAAGACTAAAACAGAGACTGAAGGAACACCCATTCAGAGCCTGCCCCACATGTGGCCCATACATATACAGCCACCCAATTAGACAAGATGGATGAAGCAAAGAAGTGCAGACCGACAGGAGCCGGATGTAGATCGCTCCTGAGAGACACAGCCAGAATACAGCAAATACAGAGGCGAATGCCAGCAGCAAACCACTGAACTGAGAATAGGTCCCCCGTTGAAGGAATCAGAGAAAGAACTGGAAGAGCTTGAAGGGGCTCGAGACCCCAAAAGTACAACAATGTCAAGGAACCAGAGCTTCCAGGGACTAAGCCACTACCTAAAGAATATACATGGACTGACCCTGGACTCTGACCCCATAGGTAGCAATGAATATCCTAGTAAGAGCACCAGTGGAAGGGGAAGCCCTGGGTCCTGCTAAGACTGAACCCCCAGTGAACTAGACTACGGGGGCAGGGCGGCAATGGGGGGAGGGTTGGGAGGGGAACACCCATAAGGAAGGGGAGGGGGGAGGGGGATGTTTGCCCGGAAACCGGGAAAGGGAATAACACTTGAAATGTATATAAGAAATACTCAAGTTAATAAAAAAAATAATCTGTGAGTGTGGGACAATCATAAATGAGAAGTGGATGTAAATAGTTTAGCAGAAAAATAAATTATATATATATATATATATATATATATATATATATATATTCAATGATGGTAAATTTATATTAGTAATATGGCCAATTTTTAAAAAATGAGTAGAAAATGGGGACCATTTTACCCCAATTTTCAACATTAGAGGAATCTACTGTGTAGGTTCACTCATTATTATAAAACAATCTAAAAGAAACTTCGTCTTCTTTATTTGAAACACCATGGTAAATGTGAATTAACAAAACAATTGTTTGCTGACAATTAAAAAATAAAACCCACTATCAAATTGTGTAGCTTCGAGTGAATTTCACTTGGTATTCTACAGAGAGCACTTAAAGAGTTCTGGGGCAACAATAAACCATGACATTATTTTCTTTTTATAAAATATTTTAATTGCTGTGTATTATCTATATATGATATATATTAATATGTGAAAGTAAGGCTTGTTGACAGCCCATCTAGACCCCAAACTACACTTAAGAGTCATTATTACATCAATTGTTCAGGTATATTAATGGTTTTCACAGCCAACTGAGAAATAAATAGAAATACAAATATGTCACTCTGTTTATTAACAGGGTTAATTTGATTGATCTTAATGTTATAAGTTGTCCCTCCTTCATTGCTCCCATGTGTTACAAAACTGTGACCTAAGAGAACAAAAAGAAAGATGCTTATTATTTGGCTCAGGCACTATGCTTAGAAGAGTTTCCCTACAAACAGTTATCAAAACAGAATAGGATATAAGAAAGGACTGTTGAACAGTGAACTACCCGAGGAACCAGCTACACCTCTGTTGGGCATATACCCAAAAGATGCCCCAACATATAACAAAGACACATGCTCCACTATGTTCATAGCAGCCTTATTTATAATAGCCAGAAGCTGGAAAGAACCCAGATGCCCTTCGACAGAGGAACGGATACAGAAAATGTGGTACATCTACACAATGGAATATTACTCAGCTATCAAAAACAATGACTTGATGAAATTCATAGGCAAATGGATGGACCTGGAAAATATCATCTTGAGTAAGGTAACCCAATCACAGAAAAACACACATGGTACTCACACATGAAACTCAAGAAGGATGACCAAAATGCAAATTCTTCACTCCTTCTTTAAAAGGGGAACAAGAATACTCTTGGGAGGGAATAGGGAGGCAAAGTTTAGAACAGAGGTAGAAGGAACACCCATTGAGAACCTACCCCACATGTGGCCCATACATATACAGCCACCAATCTAGATAAGATGGATGAAGCAAAGAAGTGTAGGCTGACAGGAACCGGATGTAGATCTCTCCTGAGAGACACAGCCAGAATACTGCAAATACATAGACAAATGCCAGCAGCTAACCACTGAACTGAGAACAGGAGCCCTGTTGAAGGAATCAGAGAAAGAACTGGAAGAGCTTGAAAGGGCTTGAGACCCCATATGAACAACAATGCCAAGCAACCAGAGCTTCCAGGGACTAAGCCACTACCTAAAGACTATACATGGACTGACCCTGGGCTCCAACCTCATAGGTAGCATTGAATAGCCTAGTAAGAGCACCAGTGGAAGGGGAAGCCCTTGGTCTTGCTAAGACTGAACCCCCAGTGAATGTGATTGTTGTGGGGAGGGCGGTAATGGGGAGAGGATGGGGAGGGGAACACCCATAGAGAAGGAGAGGGGGAGGGGTTAGGAGGATGTTGGCCCGGAAACTGGGAAAGGGAGTAACAATCGAAATGTAAGTAAGAAATACCCAATTTAATAAAGATGAAAAAAAAGGACTGTTTATTAAGTGATTTTGATAAGTTTACTAGAAGAGATCAAAAGAGCACTAGGCAGTATATCAAGCTAAAAGCACAATTTTCTTTTTCCTATTTACAATTCCACAGTATATAAATATTCATAGATAATTTCATTAATCATTAAGAAAATTATCTCTAGAAAGTATTCAACTAAAATCCCAACAGCGGGTAATTTCTTGTTATCTATCTATCTATCTATCTATCTATCTATCTATCTATCAATTTTGATCTCACTAATCTAATAATGATATCGTCTTCATCTTTTTAAGTTTTTGTTTATGAACAATGATTATGCTGATTTTTTATATTTGAATTACCTTCCCTGTGACCATTTTTTTATTGAAATTCAAGTATTTCTTACATGTTCTAGACCATATTTATGTTGATCATTGCAAAGAGCCTCGTTGTTGACATATAATATATTCTCCCCAGAAAAGAGTTTACATAGGTCATAACTAACACATAAATGCATATTTTATTGTTATCTTATGAATTCTTTCTGGAGCCACTGAGATAGATGTTTGGGTTTCTGAATAATTTTATTTAGTTGTTTCTATTTACATGGTTTTTTTCATGTGGATTTAATTTTATAATTTTATGAAATAATTTTTGTACCTCTTAAAATGTTTTCTCTGGCTTCCTGGTTGCTGCCGCCGCAGAGAGCCCTTGGGCAGCACCCCGCGAGCAACCTTGAGCCTCGGGACCACAGGTAAGACCAACTTGTCTGCTGCAAGAGAGCTGCCTGGTGAGATCGGGACACACAGAGGCAGAGTTCATCTAGGACCAGGCACGTCCTGTGTTTGCCGGAGGTCCCACGCCTGCGATTCCAGAGCCCGCAGCAGCTCTCTGCTCCCAGACCCTGTGGGAAAGACACCTCACCGCCTGATCAGGTGGGCACTCCTGAGGCTGCAGAGCAGAAGAGACCACCAACACTGCCCACCCCTGCCCACATCCCTGGCCCAAGAGGAAACTGTATAAGGCCTCTGGGCTCCTGTGGGGGAGGGCCCAGGAGCGGCAGGACCCCTGCCTGAGACACCACCGGAACCTGAGGGAAACAGACAGGATAAACAGTTCTCTGCACCCAAATCCCGTGGGAGGGAGAGCTGAACCTTCAGAGAGGCAGACAAGCCTGGGAAACCAGAAGAGACTGCTCTCTGTACATACATCTCGGACGCCAGAGGAAAACACCAAAGGCCATCTGGAACCCTGGTGCACTGAAGCTCCCGGAAGGGGCGGCACAGGTCTTCCTGGTTGTTGCCGCCACAGAGAGCCCTTGGGCAGCACCCCGCGAGCAAACTTGAGCCTCGGGACCACAGGCAAGACCAACTTGTCTGCTGCAAGAAAGCTGCCTGGTGAACTCAAGACACAGGCCCACAGGAACAGCTGAAGACCTGTAGAGAGGAAAAACTACACGCCCGAAAGCAGAACACTCTGTCCCCATAACTGACTGAAAGAGAGGAAAACAGGTCTACAGCACTCCTGACACAAAGGCTTATAGGACAGTCTAGCCACTGTCAGAAATAGCAGAACAAAGTAACACTAGAGATAATCTGATGGCGAGAGGCAAGCGTAGGAACCCAAGCAATAGAAACCAAGACTACATGCCATCATCGGAGCCCAATTCTCCCACCAAAACAAACATGGAATATCCAAACACACCAGAAAAGCAAGATCTAGTTTCAAAATCATATCTGATCATGATGCTGGAGGACTTCAAGAAAGACATGAACACACTTAGGGAAACACAGGAAAACATTAATAAACAAGTAGAAGCCTACAGAGAGGAATCGCAGAAATCCCTGAAAGAATTCCAGGAAAACACAATCAAACAGTTGAAGGAATTAAAAATGGAAATAGAAGCAATCAAGAAAGAACACATGGAAACAACCCTGGATATAGAAAACCAAAAGAAGAGACAAGGAGCTGTAGATACAAGCCTCACCAACAGAATTCAAGAGATGGAAGAGAGAATCTCAGGAGCAGAAGATTCCATAGAAATCATTGACTCAACTGTCAAAGATAATGTAAAGCAGAAAAAGCTACTGATCCAAAACATACAGGAAATCCAGGACTCAATGAGAAGATCAAACCTAAGGATAATAGGTATAGAAGAGAGTGAAGACTCCCAGCTCAAAGGACCAGTAAATATCTTCAACAAAATCATAGAAGAAAACTTCCCTAACCTAAAAAAAGAGATACCCATACACATACAAGATGCCTACAGAACTCCAAATAGATTGGACCAGAAAAGAAACACCTCCCGTCACATAATAGTCAAAACACCAAATGCACAAAATAAAGAAAGGATATTAAAAGCAGTAAGGGAAAATGGTCAAGTAACATATAAAGGCAGACCTATCAGAATCACACCAGAATTCTCGCCAGAAACTATGAAGGCCAGAAGATCCTGGACTGATGTCATACAGACCCTAAGAGAACACAAATGCCAGCCCAGGTTACTGTATCCCGCAAAACTCTCAATTAACATAGATGGAGAAACCAAGATATTCCATGACAAAACTAAATTTACACAATATTTTTCTACAAATCCAGCACTACAAAGGATAATAAATGGTAAAGCCCAACATAAGGAGGCAAGCTATACCCTAGAAGAAGCAAGACACTAATCGCTTGGCAACAAAACAAAGAGAATGAAAGCACACAAACATAACCTCACATCCAAATATGAATATAACGGGAAGCAATAACCACTATTCCTTAATATCTCTCAACATCAATGGCCTCAACTCCCCAATAAAAAGAAATAGATTAACAAACTGGATACGCAACGAGGACCCTGCATTCTGCTACCTACAGGAAACACACCTCAGAGACAAAGACAGACACTACCTCAGAGTGAAAGGCTGGAAAACAACTTTCCAAGCACATGGTCAGAAGAAGCAAGCTGGAGTAGCCATTCTAATATCAAATAAAATCAATTTTCAACTAAAAGTCATCAAAAAAGATAAGGAAGGACACTACATATTCATCAAAGGAAAAATCCACCAAGATGAACTCTCAATCCTAAATATCTATGCCCCAAATACAAGGGCACCTACATATGTAAAAGAAACCTTACTAAAGCTCAAAACACACATTGCACCTCACACAATAATAGTGGGAGATTTCAACACCCAACTCTCATCAATGGACAGATCATGGAAACAGAAATTAAACAGAGATGTAGACAGACTAAGAGAAGTCATGAGCCAAATGGACCTAACGGATATTTATAGAACATTCTATCCTAAAGCAAAAGGATATACCTTCTTCTCAGCTCCTCATGATACTTTTTCCAAAATTGACCATATAATTGGTCAAAAAATGGGCCTCAACAGGTACAGAAAGATAGAAATAATCCCATGCGTGCTATCGGACCACCACGGCCTAAAACTGGTCTTCAATAACAATCAAGGAAGAATGTCCACATATACTTGGAAATTGAACAATTCTCTACTCAATGATAACCTGGTCAAGGAAGAAATAAAGGAAGAAATTAAAAACTTTTTAGAATTTAATGAAAATGAAGGTAAAACATACCCAAACTTATGGGACACAATGAAAGCTGTGCTAAGAGGAAAACTCATAGCGCTGAGTGCCTGCAGAAAGAAACAGGAAAGAGCATATGTCAGCAGCTTGACAGCACACCTAAAAGATCTAGAACAAAAAGAAGCAAATACACCCAGTAGGAGTAGAAGGCAGGAAATAATCAAACTCAGAGCTGAAATCAACCAAGTAGAAACAAAAAGGACCATAGAAAGAATCAACAGAACCAAAAGTTGGTTCTTTGAGAAAATCAACAAGATAGATAAACCCTTAGCCAGACTAACGAGAGGACACAGAGAGTGCGTCCAAATTAACAAAATCAGAAAAGAAAAGGGAGACATAACAACAGATTCAGAGGAAATTCAAAAAATCATCAGATCTTACTACAAAAACCTATATTCAACAAAACTTGAACATCTTCAGGAAATGGACAATTTCCTAGACAGATACCAGGTACCGAAGTTAAATCAGGAACAGATAAACCAGTTAAACAACCCCATAACTCCTAAGGAAATAGAAGCAGTCATTAAAGGTCTCCCAACCAAAAAGAGCCCAGGTCCAGATGGGTTTAGTGCAGAATTCTATCCAACCTTCCTAGAAGACCTCATACCAATATTATCCAAACTATTCCACAAAATTGAAACAGATGGATCACTACCGAATACCTTCTACGAAGCCACAATTACTCTTATACCTAAACCACACAAAGACACAACAAAGAAAGAGAACTTCAGACCAATTTCCCTTATGAATATCGACGCAAAAATACTCAACAAAATTCTGGCAAACCGAATCCAAGAGCACATCAAAACAATCATCCACCATGATCAAGTAGGCTTCATCCTAGGCATGCAGGGATGGTTTAATATACGGAAAACCATCAACGTGATCCATTCTATAAACAAACTGAAAGAACAAAACCACATGATCATTTCATTAGATGCTGAGAAAGCATTTGACAAAATTCAACACCCCTTCATGATAAAAGTCCTGGAAAGAATAGGAATTCAAGGCCCATACCTGAACATGGTAAAAGCCATATACAGCAAACCAGTTGCTAACATTAAACTAAATGGAGAGAAACTTGAAGCAATCCCACTAAAATCAGGGACTAGACAAGGCTGCCCACTCTCTCCCTACTTATTCAATATAGTTCTTGAAGTTCTAGCCAGAGCAATCAGACAACAAAAGGATGTCAAGGGGATACAGATCGGAAAAGAAGTCAAAATATCACTATTTGCAGATGATATGATAGTATATTTAAGTGATCCCAAAAGTTCCACCAGAGAACTACTAAAGCTGATAAACAACTTCAGCAAAGTGGCTGGGTATAAAATTAACTCAAATAAATCAGTTGCCTTCCTCTACACAAAAGAGAAACAAGCCGAGAAAGAAATTAGGGAAACGACACCCTTCATAATAGACCCAAATAATATAAAGTACCTCGGAGTGACTTTAACAAAGCAAGTAAAAGATCTGTTCAATAAGAACTTCAAGACACTGAAGAAGGAAATTGAAGAAGACCTCAGAAGATGGAAAGATCTCCCATGCTTATGGATTGGCAGGATTAATATAGTAAAAATGGCCATTTTACCAAAAGCAATCTACAGATTCAATGCAATCCCCATCAAAATACCAATCCAATTCTTCAAAGAGTTAGACAGAACAATTTGCAAATTCATCTGGAATAACAAAAAACCCAGGATAGCTAAAGCTATCCTCAACAATGAAAGGACTTCAGGGGAATCACTATCCCTGAACTCAAGCAGTATTACAGACCAATAGTGATAAAAACTGCATGGTATTGGTACAGAGACAGACAGATAGACCAATGGAATAGAATTGAAGACCCAGAAATGAACCCACACACATATGGTCACTTGATTTTTGACAAAGGAGCCAAAACCATCCAATGGAAAAAAGATAGCATTTTCAGGAAATGGTGCTGGTTCAACTGGAGGTCAACATGTAGAAGAATGCAGATCGATCCATGCTTATCACCCTGTACAAAGCTTAAGTCCAAGTGGATCAAGGACCTCCACATCAAAGCAGACACACTCAAACTAATAGAAGAAAAACTAGGGAAGCATCTGGAACACATGGGCACTGGAAAAAATTTCCTGAACAAAACACCAATGGCTTACGCTCTAAGAACAAGAATTGACAAATGGGATCTCATAAAACTGCAAAGCTTCTGTAAGGCAAAGGACACTGTGTTTAGGACAAACCGGCAACCAACAGATTGGGAAAAGATCTTTCCCAATCCTACAACAGATAGAGGCCTTATATCCAAAATATACAAAGAACTCAAGAAGTTAGACCACAGGGAAACAAATAACCCTATTAAAAAATGGGGCTCAGAGCTAAACAAAGAATTCACAGCTGAGGAATGCCGAATGGCGGAGAAACACCTAAAGAAATGTTCAACATCTTTAGTCATAAGGGAAATGCAAATCAAAACAACCCTGAGATTTCACCTCACACCAGTGAGAATGGCTAAGATCAAAAACTCAGGGGACAACAGATGCTGGCGAGGATGTGGAGAAAGAGGAACACTACTCCATTGTTGGTGGGATTGCAAACTGGTACAACCATTCTGGAAATCAGTCTGGAGGATCCTCAGAAAAATTGGACATTGAACTGCCTGAGGATCCAGCTATACCTCTCTTGGGCATATACCCAAAAGATGCCCCAACATATAAAAAAGACAGGTGCTCCACTATGTTCATTGCAGCCTTATTTATAATAGCCAGAAGCTGGAAAGAACCCAGATGCCCTTCAACAGAGGAATGGATACAGAAAATGTGGTACATCTACACAATGGAATATTACTCAGCTATCAAAAACAACGACTTTATGAAATTCGTAGGCAAATGGCTGGAACTGGAAAATATCATCCTGAGTGAGCTAACCCAAACACAGAAAGACATACATGGTATGCACTCACTGATAAGTGGCTATTAGCCCAAATGCTTGAATTACCCTAAATGCCTAGAACAAATGAAACTCAAGACAGATGATCAAAATGTGAATGTTTCACTCCTTCTTTAAAAGGGGAACAAGAATACCCTTGGCAGGGAAGAGAGAGGCAAAGATTAAAACAGAGACTGAAGGAACACCCATTCAGAGTCTGCCCCACATGTGGCCCATGCATATACAGCCATTCAATTAGACAAGATGGATGAAGCAAAGAAGTGCAGACCGACAGGAGCCGGATGTAGATCGCTCCTGAGAGACACAGCCAGAATACAGCAAATACAGAGACGAATACCAGCAGCAAACCACTGAACTGAGAATAGGACCCCCGTTGAAGGAATCAGAGAAAGAACTGGAAGAGCTTGAAGGGGCTCGAGACCCCATATGTACAAAAATGCCAAGCAACCAGAGCTTCCAGGGACTAAGCCACTACCTAAAGACTATACATGGACTGACCCTGGACTCTGACCTCATAGGTAGCAATGAATATCCTAGTAAGAGCACCAGTGGAAGGGGAAGCCCTGGGTCCTGCTAAGACTGAACCCCCAGTGAACTAGTCTATGGGGGGAGGGGGACAAGGGGGGGAGGGTGGGGAGGGGAACACCGATAAGAAGGGGAGGTGGGAGGGGAATGTTTGCCCGGAAACCGGGAAAGGTAACAACACTCGAAATGTATATAAAAATACTCAAGTTAATAATAATAAAAAAAAATGTTTTCTCTGTCTCATTGTCCTTCTATAGCAAATCCTAAAGTGAGCTGTACGAACAAAGGCAGATGTTACTTTGTTATTTTCGCAAGAAAAGGATGCAGTTGCTCTCTTTTGCTCCACACTGTGTTCAGAACTTCCATAAAAAGGCGGAAATTCCTGCTTGTTGACAATTCATGTTAGAGCTTTTCCATCCCAGGGAAAGTTGTTAAAAGGAGGTACTGAGGCCAAGTTGATGTCACAATCTAGAACGGTCTAGAAATAGTTTTTAAAATTCCATGTATGAAATTAATGTACTAAGCCCATTACTACTTATTGTGTTTCTTTTAAACATCTCACAACTAGTATCTTATTTTGCGTTAACGTATTTAAATATATCTGAGACAGTAAAAAGATTAAATGTCTTCATGTATTTGTATGTTAAAATAAGAAAATAATGAACAATAGATATATATCTAAAATGTGAATGTATTTGGAAAGTAGATTAATAAAACATTTGCTACCATCTCGATGAATTGTTCACTAAAGGCATAATTTAAGCAAACCATTTCACTACTGAATAAGCATTATACCAGCATGCAATGTGTATCACAAATAATCTGCTGGAGAGATTACAAAGAAAAAATCTTGTCCCTTTATATAATTGACCATATATAATTTATATCTATATCTAGACATATATATGTGTATATATATATATATAATTTATATATCCTCAGAAGAAATACTTTTACACTAAGTGGACTTGGTGGAAATATATATCACACCCAGTTCATCTCAGGTTCTCTTAGTTGTCTGGCTATTTGTGCCAGTTAACTACTTTCTGTAGAGGAATACTCTAATCTGAGGATGCTACTATCCAATGGTGACAACAACAAATTAATAATCAGAGACAAGGACACTATCTTCCTTAATGAGCAAAGACCTGGCACTCAAGATTTTGACAAGTTTTTTTTTAATTATAAAATTAGAAAGTATTTTTATACTTTCAAAATGCTGATAAATATAGAGAATCAATTGATAATTATAAGTTTTCTATGTAAGAAGTTCTTTTTTTGCATCAGAGAAATATAATATCTATTTTTTGTATTTGCCTTTGCGAAATATGACCAGTTACTTAAAGTTAGTCATTTAACACTGGTGTCTGCATGGATACACAGAATAGTAATGATTAGTAATCCAGAGGGTCTTTGGGGGTTGCTGATCTGCCAATCTGTTAGCTCCATGTTCAGTGAGAAACCGGCTTAAGAATGATTGTGGTTAACCACAGACACTGCCCTCAGGTCTCCAGGTGCATATAATCACAAATGCCGGTGTAGATTCACATTTAAATAAACCCAGACAAGAATCATGGAATTAAGAAAGTAACACACAGAATTTTGTGTTTAAAAATCTTATTAATCTTATTTTTTAATTAGTGTATATGCATTAGGCTTTATTATAAGATCGTTTTATTTCTAGTTTGTTCGTGCTGATTACATTTCCCCGTATCCTCTTGGATATCCTTGTACCCTTCCACCACTGTAGCCTCTTTTCATGTTTTATGGCACATGAATTTAATTACATCCTCTTCATCTACCTCTTTTTCCATTTTCATTGGCCCTTTACTAGTTTTATGACCTATACCTATACTTATAAATGCATCTATATAAATATTAAATGCTAGAGTCCTTATAAAAAAGAGAACATGTGATGTATGTATGCATGCTTAAATTATAAAGCTATGAAACCTGCTTTGTACTTTTAATGGTGGGATTTTAAGCTACATTCATATAGTCTGTACAGTTTCTTTTGTTGTATTTGGTTGTTGAGTCTCAGAGGCCTGCTCATTTTTTTGACTGTAGGGGGAAGGGGAGTCGATCTTCAAGATAGGAGAGATGGGGGAAGCTGGGAGGAGTGGGGGCAGGGAAAACGGGTGAGAATATATTTATTGTATAATAAATGAATCTATTTTCCTTTCTTTTTTCTTTTTCATTTTTATATTTTATTTATATGACTACACTGTAGCTGCCTTCAGACACACCAGAAAAGGGCATCAGATCCCATTACAGATGGTTGTGAGCCACCATGTGGTTGCTGGGAATTGAATTCAGGACCTCTGGAAGAGCAGTCAGTGCACTTTACCAGCCCTGGAAGAATCTATTTTCTATTTTAAAACACTTCAAATATTTGGGTAGGAAATAAAATAATTGTAAAACCTTTTCAGATATTAAAATATGAGGGAATTTTCAATACAAATAATAATGGTAGTGGAAAGATTTCCTTCCAGCCCAAACCTGAACAGTTTGAACAACTAAGTAATTGTCAGCTTATAAATTCCAAAGTATTACATACACATGTTTGGTTTGTTTATTTTTATAAATAAAACAGTAAAATGAGTGACAGCTCTATGTTGAATTATTTCAAGTAATTTCTGTTGATATTTTGCCAAGTAGATGGAACAAAACTACCACAATTTATAGCAAGGTTAGACTCTTGTGTGCCCTTGAAAATACTATATGGAAGTTGAAATAAAAGAGTAACATTCCGTTAGAGAGACCTAAAAAATGCCTCAAACAATTGGTGAAGTTTTGCACTAACAATGATGATTCATGGTAACATGCAAGGTGTGATGAAAAGAACATTTTCTTGATCTTCTTCCCTCAAATACACAACCTTAATTTAACCATTAAAAAACGAATTAGAAAAATGGACATTCTCTAAAATCCCTGGTTAATAATCTATAAACTGTGAAGTCACCTAAAACATAAGTGTTTGAGAAATTACTACAGCCAAGAACATTAAGAATGTATTGTGATAAAATGAAATCTGGTATCCTGGAGTGTAAGCATGATGTTAGACAACAAGTATGAAATCTGACAGAGCAGGATAATCAGTGAATCATAGTGGTTTATCTGTTTTGCTTAACTAATTGGCAACCCTATATATTAAAATGAGATGAAAATAGAATAAGACATGAAGTGTAAATGGAGACATATTAGCACTTCATAGTAAGTCCAAAGAATCCTGTAACAAAATGTAATGTTTTGAAACATATTGGAGAATTTTTTTCAGTGTTCAGGTAAATCCTGACCTTGTCTTTTGAAGGCAATGAAACCGTAAGGTGTTTGCTTCCATATAAATTCTGCAGATAACTTTGACAGGAACCTAAACAATTGAAGGTGTAATAAATAAGGCTCTAGGACTAAAGATGAGCTCCTTCAAAGATCTCGAGTTGAAAGATCTGGAGTGTATCCTACTATAATGCAGGCCCCATCAGCCAAAGATATATTCTAAACTCTCCAACCTACCACATAACTCTTATCAAAGAATAACTCAATATATATTTGTTCTTTAGCGTGGTCATTTATTCGTATACAAAGAAAACTGTTACTGATGTTATCTCCTCTATGACAGCTACAAATATAATTTAAATGCAAATTAGAGGATAGAGCCTTCAGCTCCATGGTCGACTGGTGGACCAGCCTTATAAGGAGCCTTGTGTCCAATCTCAGCACTGTGTAGAAGAAAGAGAATCCAAGTAATTCCTAGCCATGTATGGTGGTCACATCTATCGTATTTGCTCTAATGATGACTTCAGCTCCAGCATAATTCTACATAATGAGTTCCAATCAGGACTACCTAGTGAGATGTTGTCTAGGAAGGAAGGAAATTAGGCATGGGTTACTTTAGTATCCTGTAGTGTCCTATGAGTTGAAGTATTCTGCCCCTGTATAGCTAGACTAGATGACTCATCAAGGAAATAGAATATTTGTGGCTTCTGCAAAAGGCATTCAAACTTTATACCGCACAGGTATTGGACTGCTTTTAAATTAAATCTTTTGATTGTCTATTACATGTATACCCATCTTTCTTATTTCTGGCTTGCATCTTTTCCCTAATGGAATTTCAGGCTTCAGGGAGAGGAAGCATAAAGTTCTTCTGAAGCAGAGGATGAAGAGAAATTCTATTTCCTTCTCAAGTCATTGTAGTCATCATTTTGAGCCATGTGTTCAATATTTCTATCATCAGCTAGCCTTTCTGACAGCCTGAAGCATTTTGAATGCCTTCTTTATTTCTAAAACTGGTAATAAGGTTTCTATATTAGTTCAATATATACACTTCCTTAACATCAGTATTATTATGCTACAGAGAACTTTGCCTGCACATAGAGTGTTAAATCTGCCCATTTCTCCATCATTTTAATGAGATTCTCCTACATGGAATTTCAACACTAATCATTTTCTGGAAAAACACTAGGATCGGCCTTGTATTTAAGATCTGAAAATATAATTTGAAGAGCCATCATGCATTTCTTTATAACTAAAGAAGTCCTGCATTTGCTTGATTATTTAATTTTGAGTCAATTTCTCTATAAAATATATAACAAGCTAAGCTAATGATTTTGGAAAAGATTTCCCAGCTGTTTTTTGCATGCACTCTGCAATGAGTATTCTGACCTCTTCCCCAACAAAAAGAGAGAGATGTTTGTACTGGTTGGAGATAGGGGACTGAGGGAATAACCAAGAACAGAACAGTAGAAGTATTCAGTAATCTGTGCTTGATAACACAGTAGCCATGAGCTACAGAGAGATGCGAACTCACTGTATGTGGTTTATGCAATTATGCAACTCATTTTATATTTATTTGAGCTTGAATAGACAAAGCCACAAATGGATTATAGATTAAACAAAACAGAACTGAAACTGGATCATACTCTTCTGTAAGTTTATTGAATCATTACAAATTTTGTTACATTTTTGTTCCTCCATACAGAAAATAAATTGAAAAATGATAAATTGTATGAACTAATATTATTTCATTAATCCTGGGATTCCAGAATTATCCAAGGTCTTCTTATCTCTGGTTCTTCTTCCAAATCTTTATTGCCATTTAAGACAAGAAATTTATAGATGTTCGGTGTTATGTACTAGGTATCAAGTCATCTTTAGATATCTGCCAAGCTGAGTTAAAAATGATGGGTCAGAACTAGTATATTGGATCCTGAGGCATGAATTTTGAAAGCTATTTTTGTTCTAGACTTGGTTGTGGCTGAAATATATCAGATAATGGACATGACCTAATAAATATCTTGGTCTGTGATTGCATAAAATCAACTTTAGGTCCCTGGTCTGGCATTTAGGACTTCTTCTAGACCAGTGGTTCTCAACTTGTATTGGTACTGTACTAGAAGATGGTACTTTCTGTAATTTAATAACCTTTGAGAGGTTTTGACTTTACATCTGTTCATATTTAACAAATATTTCCACTTTTATTCTACTACCTATAAACTCAGTAGTAAATGGAAATGCAGAGAGAAAGATAGATAACCACAGTAGATATTATTGCATTCTGTAAGTTAAATGCTATTTGGGGTTTTGGAGGCAAATAGGACTTTTGACTTTAAAAACTAAATGACACAGTATTTTTTAATTTTTTTCTTAATCATTCCATTCATTTACTTCTAAAATTATATTCCACTTCCTGGTTACCCAACCCCAAGCCCCCCATCTCACAACCTTCCTCTCCTCCCTCCCGTTTGCCTCTATGAGTGTGCTACCCACCCACCCACATTCTCCTGAGAGAAATGCTAACGAAAGATGGCCCACTATCTTAATTATGTTGTTAAAATATATAGTTAAGATATGTATAGAAATAGAGGCGATATAGTACTACATCTAAATTATTCATATCTAACTCTAGGAAACACTTTTGTAGTAGAGATTGACTGTAGACCCTCTTAAAAGCTAAGCAAGCACACCCGCGGATCCCGGCCCGCAGCAGCTCTCTGCTCCCAGACCCGGTGAGAGAGAGACCCAACCGCCTGGTCAGGTGGGCACTCCTGAGGCTGCAGAGCAGAAGAGACCACCAACACTGCTCACCCCTGCCCACATCCCTGGCCCAAGAGGAAACTGTATAAGGCCTCTGGGCTCCCGTGGGGGAGGGCCCAGGAGCGGCAGGACCCCTGCCACAGACACCGCCGGACCCTGAAGGAAACAGACCGGATAAACAGTTCTCTGCACCCAAATCCCGTGGGAGGGGAGCTAAACCTTCAGAGAGGCAGACAGGCCTGGGAAACCAGAAGAGACTGCTCCCTGCACACACATCTCGGACGCCAGAGGAAAAAGCCAAAGACCATCTGGAACCCTGGTGCACTGAAGCTCCCGGAAGGGGCGGCACAGGTCTTCCTGGTTGCTGCCGCTGCAGAGAGCCCCTGGACAGCACCCCACGAGCAAACCTGAGCCTCGGGACCACAGGTAAGACCAAATTTTCTGCTGCAAGAAAGCTGCCTGGTGAACTCAAGACACAGGCCCACAGGAACAGCTGAAGACCTGTAGAGAGGAAAAACTACACGCCCGAAAGCAGAACACTCTGTCCCCATAACTGACTGAAAGAGAGGAAAACAGGTCTACAGCACTCCTGACACACAGGCTTATAGGACAGTCTAGCCACTGTCAGAAATAGCAGAACAAAGTAACACTAGAGATAATCTGATGGCAAGAGGCAAGCGCAGGAACCCAAGCAACAGAAACCAAGACTACATGCCATCATCGGAGCCCAATTCTCCCAACAAAACAAACATGGAATATCCAAACACACCAGAAAAGCAAGATCTAGTTTCAAAATCATATTTGATCATGATGCTGGAGGACTTCAGGAAAGACCTGAACACACTTAGGGAAGCACAGGAAAACATTAATAAACAAGTAAAAGCCTACAGAGAGGAATCGCAAAAATCCCTGAAAGAATTCCAGGAAAACACAATCAAACAGTTGAAGGAATTAAAAATGGAAATAGAAGCAATCAAGAAAGAACACATGGAAACAACCCTGGATATAGAAAACCAAAAGAAGAGACAAGGAGCTGTAGATACAAGCTTCACCAAGAGAATACAAGAGATGGAAGAGAGAATCTCAGGAGCAGAAGATTCCATAGAAATCATTGACTCAACTGTCAAAGATAATGTAAAGCGGAAAAAGCTACTGGTCCAAAACATACAGGAAATCCAGGACTCAATGAGAAGATCAAACCTAAGGATAATAGGTATAGAAGAGAGTGAAGACTCCCAGCTCAAAGGACCAGTAAATATCTTCAACAAAATCATAGAAGAAAACTTCCCTAACCTAAAAAAAGAGATACCCATAGACATACAGGAAGCCTACAGAACTCCAAATAGATTGGACCAGAAAAGAAACACCTCCCGTCACATAATTGTCAAAACACCAAACGCACAAAATAAAGAAAGAATATTAAAAGCAGTAAGGGAAAAAGGTCAAGTAACATATAAAGGGAGACCTATCAGAATCACACCAGACTTCTCGCCAGAAACTATGAAGGCCAGAAGATCCTGGACTGATGTTATACAGACCCTAAGAGAACACAAATGCCAGCCCAGATTACTGTATCCAGCAAAACTCTCAATTAACATTGATGGAGAAACCAAGATATTCCATGACAAAACCAAATTTACACAATATCTTTCTACAAATCCAGCACTACAAAGGATAATAAATGGTAAAGCCCAACATAAGGAGGCAAGCTATACCCTAGAAGAAGCAAGAAACTAATCGTCTTGGCAACAAAACAAAGAGAATGAAAGCACACAAACATAACCTCACATCAAATATGAATATAACAGGAAGCAATAATCACTATTCCTTAATATCTCTCAATATCAATGGCCTCAACTCCCCAATAAAAAGACATAGATTAACAAACTGGATACGCAACGAGGACCCTGCATTCTGCTGCCTACAGGAAACACACCTCAGAGACAAAGACAGACACTACCTCAGAGTGAAAGGCTGGAAAACAACTTTCCAAGCAAATGGTCAGAAGAAGCAAGCTGGAGTAGCCATTCTAATATCAAATAAAATCAATTTCCAACTAAAAGTCATCAAAAAAGATAAGGAAGGACACTTCATATTCATCAAAGGAAAAATCAACCAAGATGAACTCTCAATCCTAAATATCTATGCCCCAAATACAAGGGCACCTACATATGTAAAAGAAACCTTACTAAAGCTCAAAACACACATTGCACCTCACACAATAATAGTGGGAGATTTCAACACCCCACTCTCATCAATGGACAGATCATGGAAACAGAAATTAAACAGTGATGTAGACAGACTAAGAGAAGTCATGAGCCAAATGGACTTAACGGATATTTATAGAACATTCTATCCTAAAGCAAAAGGATATACCTTCTTCTCAGCTCCTCATGGTACTTTCTCCAAAATTGACCATATAATTGGTCAAAAAACGGGCCTCAACAGGTACAGAAAGATAGAAATAATCCCATGCGTGCTATCGGACCACCACGGCCTAAAACTGGTCTTCAATAACAATAAGGGAAGAATGCCCACATATACGTGGAAATTGAACAATGCTCTACTCAATGATAACCTGGTCAAGGAAGAAATAAAGAAAGAAATTAAAAACTTTTTAGAATTTAATGAAAATGAAGATACAACATACTCAAACTTATGGGACACAATGAAAGCTGTGCTAAGAGGAAAACTCATAGCGCTGAGTGCCTGCAGAAAGAAACAGGAAAGAGCATATGTCAGCAGCTTGACAGCACACCTAAAAGCTCTAGAACAAAAAGAAGCAAATACACCCAGGAGGAGTAGAAGGCAGGAAATAATCAAACTCAGAGCTGAAATCAACCAAGTAGAAACAAAAAGGACCATAGAAAGAATCAACAGAACCAAAAGTTGGTTCTTTGAGAAAATCAACAAGATAGATAAACCCTTAGCCAGACTAACGAGAGGACACAGAGAGTGTGTCCAAATTAACAAAATCAGAAATGAAAAGGGAGACATAACTACAGATTCGGAGGAAATTCAAAAAATCATCAGATCTTACTATAAAAACCTATATTCAACAAAATTTGAAAATCTTCAGGAAATGGACAATTTCCTAGACAGATACCAGGTATCGAAGTTAAATCAGGAACAGATAAACCAGTTAAACAACCCCATAACTCCTAAGGAAATAGAAGCAGTCATTAAAGGTCTCCCAACCAAAAAGAGCCCAGGTCCAGACGGGTTTAGTGCAGAATTCTATCAAACCTTCATAGAAGACCTCATACCAATATTATCCAAACTATTCCACAAAATTGAAACAAATGGAGCCCTACCGAATTCCTTCTATGAAGCCACAATTACTCTTATACCTAAACCACACAAAGACACAACAAAGAAAGAGAACTTCAGACCAATTTCCCTTATGAATATCGACGCAAAAATACTCAATAAAATTCTGGCAAACCGAATTCAAGAGCACATCAAAACAATCATCCACAATGATCAAGTAGGCTTCATCCCAGGCATGCAGGGATGGTTTAATATACGGAAAACCATCAACGTGATCCATTATATAAACAAACTGAAAGAACAGAACCACATGATCATTTCATTAGATGCTGAGAAAGCATTTGACAAAATTCAACACCCCTTCATGATAAAAGTCCTGGAAAGAATAGGAATTCAAGGCCCATACCTAAACATAGTAAAAGCCATATACAGCAAACCAGTTGCTAACATTAAACTAAATGGAGAGAAACTTGAAGCAATCCCACTAAAATCAGGGACTAGACAAGGCTGCCCACTCTCTCCCTACTTATTCAATATAGTTCTTGAAGTTCTAGCCAGAGCAATCAGACAACAAAAGGAGATCAAAGGGATACAGATCGGAAAAGAAGAGGTCAAAATATCACTATTTGCAGATGACATGATAGTATATTTAAGTGATCCCAAAAGTTCCACCAGAGAACTACTAAAGCTGATAAACAACTTCAGCAAAGTGGCTGGGTATAAAATTAACTCAAATAAATCAGTTGCCTTCCTCTATACAAAAGAGAAACAAGCCGAGAAAGAAATTAGGGAAACGACACCCTTCATAATAGACCCAAATAATATAAAGTACCTCGGTGTGACTTTAACCAAGCAAGTAAAAGATCTGTACAATAAGAACTTCAAGACACTGAGGAAAGAAATTGAAGAAGACCTCAGAAGATGGAAAGATCTCCCATGCTCATGGATTGGCAGGATTAATATGGTAAAAATGGCCATTTTACCAAAAGCAATCTACAGATTCAATGCAATCCCCATCAAAATACCAATCCAATTCTTCAAAGAGTTAGACAGAACAATTTGCAAATTCATCTGGAATAACAAAAAACCCAGGATAGCTAAAGCTATCCTCAACAATAAAAGGACTTCAGGGGGAATCACTATCCCTGAACTCAAGCAGTATTACAGAGCAATAGTGATAAAAACTGCATGGTATTGGTACAGAGACAGACAGATAGACCAATGGAATAGAATTGAAGACCCAGAAATGAACCCACACACCTATGGTCACTTGATTTTTGACAAAGGAGCCAAAACCATCCAATGGAAAAAAGATAGTATTTTCAGCAAATGGTGCTGGTTCAACTGGAGGGCAACATGTAGAAGAATGCAGATCGATCCATCCTTATCACCCTGTACAAAGCTTAAGTCCAAGTGGATCAAGGACCTCCACATCAAACCAGACACACTCAAACTAATAGAAGAAAAACTAGGGAAGCATCTGGAACACATGGGCACTGGAAAAAATTTCCTGAACAAAACACCAATGGCTTATGCTCTAAGATCAAGAATCGACAAATGGGATCTCATAAAACTGCAAAGCTTCTGTAAGGCAAAGGACACTGTGGTTAGGACAAAACGGCAACCAACAGATTGGGAAAAGATCTTTACCAATCCTACAACAGATAGAGGCCTTATTTCCAAAATATACAAAGAACTCAAGAAGTTAGACCGCAGGGAAACAAATAACCCTATTAAAAAATGGGGTTCAGAGCTAAACAAAGAATTCACAGCTGAGGAATGCCGAATGGCTGAGAAACACCTAAAGAAATGTTCAACATCTTTAGTCATAAGGGAAATGCAAATCAAAACAACCCTGAGATTTCACCTCACACCAGTGCGATTGGCTAAGATCAAAAACTCAGGTGACAGCAGATGCTGGCGAGGATGTGGAGAAAGAGGAACACTCCTCCATTGTTGGTGGGATTGCAGACTGGTAAAACCATTCTGGAAATCAGTCTGGAGGTTCCTCAGAAAATTGGACATTGAACTGCCTGATGATCCAGCTATACCTCTCTTGGGCATATACCCAAAAGATGCCTCAACATATAAAAGAGACACGTGCTCCACTATGTTCATCGCAGCCTTATTTATAATAGCCAGAAGCTGGAAAGAACCCAGATGCCCTTCAACAGAGGAATGGATACAGAAAATGTGGTACATCTACACAATGGAATATTACTCAGCTATCAAAAACAACGAGTTTATGAAATTCGTAGGCAAATGGTTGGAACTGGAAAATATCATCCTGAGTGAGCTAACCCAATCACAGAAAGACATACATGGTATGCACTCATTGATAAGTGGCTATTAGCCCAAATGCTTGAATTACCCTAGATCCCTAGAACAAACGAAACTCAAGACGGATGATCAAAATGTGAATGCTTCACTCCTTCTTTAAATGAGGAAAAAGAATACCCTTGGCAGGGAAGGGAGAGGCAAAGATTAAAACAGAGACTGAAGGAACACCCATTCAGAGCCTGCCCCACATGTGGCCCATACATATACAGCCACCCAATTAGACAAGATGGATGAAGCAAAGAAGTGCAGACCAACAGGAGCCGGATGTAGATCGCTCCTGAGAGACACAGCCAGAATACAGCAAATATAGAGGCGAATGCCAGCAGCAAACCACTGAACTGAGAATAGGTCCCCTATTGAAGGAATCAGAGAAAGAACTGGAATCTTGAAGGGGCTCGAGACCCCAAAAGTACAACAATGCCAAGCAACCAGAGCTTCCAGGGACTAAGCCACTACCTAAAGACTATACATGGACTGACCCTGGACTCTGACCCCATAGGTAGCAATGAATATCCTAGTAAGAGCACCAGTGGAAGGGGAAGCCCTGGGTCCTGCTAAGACTGAACCCACAGTGAACTAGTCTATGGGGGGAGGGCGGCAATGGGGGGAGGGTTGGGAGGGTAACACCCATAAGGAAGGGGAGGGGGGAGGGGGATGTTTGCCCGGAAACCGGGAAAGGGAATAACACTCGAAATGTATATAAGAAATACTCAAGTTAATAAAAAAAAAATAAATAAAAATAAAAAAAAAAAAAAAAAAAAAAAAAAAGCTAAGCAAGCACTCTACCACAAGACAATATGCTCAGTTATTCTATTTTCAATGAGTATGTTACTGGGCAGAATCATATGGCAAATATGTCTGCAATGTCTCAATACCCAATTTGAGTGCCCTTACTCTACATTGTAATTGTTTACTTATACTCATTAAGTACACCTTTTTAAGAAGTTTCTTTGTCAGTGGATTGGTTACCTATCAATACATATACCTTTTAGCTTTCTGTTCACTTAAGTTAGAAACTTGGAAGGTTCAAAGTTCTCTCTCACTTTGCCATCTATTGTCATAGATCATTACGTGCAACCGTTTCTGATACCACATACTCTTTTATGAGTCTCATATTCCCTTCCTTATGTTATAGTCCTATAATAAATTCTTATTCTCTCTGCCTGAGAAAAATGCATTTAAATTTTTCTCCTTTTCCTTTCATGGTAAAAATCAAACAAACAAATAAACAAAAACTAAAAGGATTATAAGGACTTGTGTGGTCTAATTCCTCCACTTAATAATATTGCTTTATTTTCTCTTGTTCACAAGAAAGGTACAATGTCTAAAGAGTTTAAAGTTTCAGACTTGTTTATTTCTTAAAAATTTCACGATACTTAAAGTTATTTTTATTATTCAGATATGCTTTGTAATATCTAGATGGCAGAAAAATCTTGTCAATTTACTTAAGATAATGCATATAAGGTTTTATTATCTTGTTAACCAAGAGGAATCAAGAATTCCCTAAGACAGCAATATTACAAAAGCTTATTATAAAGAAACATGGCTTTAGAGAGAAAACAATATAAAGAGAAAGAAAGAACAAGGAAGAGTGGGAAAAGAAATTGGAATATCTGAGTACTATAAGAAATGATATAACTAAGAGTAGTCTGAACATGATGAGGAAGAAAGCATGCAGAGCATGAAGAGATGGTTAAACAGGGAGTTTTGTATCCCTTTTAAAGTAATTTGGAATTTGTTTTAAGCCAAAACAGTGGGGAAATTTAGGCAGGGAACTGGTAAGAAGTGATTTAGCTTGTTATAAACCTCACTATAGCAAATGAGCCTGGAGGAAAACATGGAAGAAGCAGGAGACAGACTGGCTAGAGGCTACTGAGTGCAAAGATGGCTATTTTCACCACAGCAGGCCTCCGACTCCACGCTTCCCGTGAATTATATTGATGTTTACATTCCAATTTCATGGGTTTCAGAGAAGCCCTGGGATTTCCAATTTTTAACAGGACTTTTGGTGAAAGGGACAATACGGTTTAATAAACCCTATGTTTTACATGTATTTAAATTTTATATGCATCTCATATATTATAATAATGGTAGCATGTGTGTAAGTATGTATATATGTGTGTATGTACATAATGTGCATGAAATGCCTATAGAGGCCCAAGAAGGAGCCTGATCCTCAGAAACTAGAGTTACACACCACTGTTATCCAATGGTAAGGGGAGGTGCAGGGTTTCCTGGGCAGCAGGGCTCAGTGGTCTGCATTCTTTTGGTCTCTTGTCTTGTCATTGCTTGGAACCAACTAACTGTGCCATTGCTCCACCATCAATGAACCTTAGTCTTCACGTATCAATGCTCTAGTATATATGCTAACATTAGGTTTAAGAAAAGGACAAACACCAATAGCTTATGCTCTAAGATCAAAAATCGACAAATGGGATCTCATAAAACTGCAAAGCTTCTGTAAGGCAAAGGACACTGTGGTTAGGACAAAATGGCAACCAACAGATTGGGAAAAGATCTTTACCAATCCTACAACAGATAGAGGCCTTATATCCAAAATATACAAAGAACGCAAGAAGTTAGACCACAGGGAGACAAATAACCCTATTTAAAAATGGGGTTCAGAGCTAAACAAAGAATTCACAGCTGAGTAATGCCGAATGGCTGAGAAGCACCTAAAGAAATGTTCAACATCTTTAGTCATAAGGGAAATGCAAATCAAAACAACCCTGAGATTCCACCTCACACCAGTGAGAATGGCTAAGATCAAAAACTCAGGTGACAACAAATTCTGGCTAGGGTGTGGAAAAGAGGAACACTCCTCCATTGTTGGTGGGATTGCAGACTGGTACAACCATTCTGGAAATCAGTCTGGAGGTTCCTCAGAAAATTGGACATTGAACTGCCTGAGGACTCAGCTATACCTCTCTTGGGCATATACCCAAAAGATGTCCCAACATATAAAAAAGACACGTGCTCCACTATGTTCATAGCAGCCTTATTTATAATAGCCAGAAGCTGGAAAGAACCCAGATGCCCTTCAACAGAGGAATGGATACAGAAAATGTGGTACATCTACACAATGGAATATTACTCAGCTATCAAAAACAACGAGTTTATGAAAATCATAGGCAAATGGATGGAACTGGACTATATCATCCTGAATGAGCTAACCCAATCACAGAAAAACACACATGGTATGCACTCATTGATAAGTGGCTATTAGCCCAAATGCTTGAATTACCCTAGATGTCTAGAACACATGAAACTCAAGACGGATGATCAAAATGTGAATGCATCACTCCTTCTTTAAAAGGGGGAACAAGAATAGCCTTGGCAGGGAAGAGAGAGGCAAAGATTAAAACAGAGACAGAAGGAACACCCATTCAGAGCCTGCCCCACATGTGGCCCATACATATACAGCCACCCAATTAGACAAGATGGATGAAGCAAAGAAGTGCAGGCCGACAGGAGCCAGATATAGATATCTCCTGATAGACACAGCCAGAATACATCAAACACAGAGGCGAATGCCAGCAGCAAACCACTGAACTGAGAATAGGACTCCCATTGAAGGAATCAGAGAAAGAACTGGAAGAGCTTGAAAGGGCTCGAGACCCCATATGTACAACAATGCCAAGCAACTAGAGCTTCCAGGGACTAAGCCACTACCTAAAGACTATACATGGACTGACCCTGGACTCTGACCGCATAGGTAGCAATGAATATCCTAGTAAGAGCACCAGTGGAAGGGGAAGCCCTGGGTTCTGCTAAGACTGAACCCCCAGTGAACTAGACTGTAGGGAGGAGGGCGGCAACGGGGGGAGGATGGGGAGGGGAACACCCATTAAGAAGGGGACGGGGGAGGGGGGTGTTTGCCCAGAAACCGGGAAAGGGAATAACACTCGAAATGTATATAAGAAATACTCAAGTTAATAAAAAAAATTATATGGTCAATTTTGGAGAAATTACCATGAGGAGCTGAGAAGAAGTTATATCCTTTTGCTTTAGGGTAGAATGTTCTATAAATATCTGTTAAGTCCATTTGGCGCATGACTTCTCTTAGTCTGTCTAAGTCTCTGTTTAATTTCTGTTTCCATGACCTGTCCATTGATGAGAGTGGGGTGTTGAAGCCTCCTACTATTATTGTGTGAGGTACAATGTGTGTTTTGAGCTTTAGTAAGGTTTCTTTTACGTATGTAGGTGCCCTTGTATTTGGGGCATAGATATTTAGGATTGAGAGTTCATCTTGGTGGATTTTTCCTTTGATGAATATGAAGTGTCCTTCCTTATCTATTTGATAACTTTTAGTTGAAAATTGATTTTATTTGATATTAGAATGGCTACTCCAGCTTGCTTCTTCTGACCATTTGCTTGGAAAATTGTTTTCCAGCCTTTCACTGTGAGGTAGTGTCTGTCTTTGTCTCTGAGGTGTGTTTCCTGTAGGCAGGAGAATGCAGGGTCCTCGTTGCATATCCAGTTTGTTAATCTATGTCTTTTTATTGGGGAGTTGAGGCCATTGATGTTGAGAGATATTAAGGAATAGTGATTATTGCTTCCTGTTATATTCATATTTGGATATGAGGTTATGTTTGTGGGCTTTTTTCTCTTTGTTTTGTTGCCAAGGTGATTAGTGTCTTGCTTCTTCTAGGGTATAGCTTGCCTCCTTATGTTGGGCTTTACCATTTATTATCCTTTGTAGTGCTGGATTTGTAGAAAGATATTGTGTAAATTTGGATTTGTCATGGAATATCTTGGTTTCTCCATCTATGTTAATTGAGAGTTTTGCAGGATACAGTAACCTGGGCTGGCATTTGTGTTCTTTAGGGTCTGTATGACATCTGTCCAGGATCTTCTGGCTTTCATAGTTTCTGGCGAAAAGTCTGGTGTGATTCTGATAGGTCTGCCTTTTTATGTTACTTGACCTTTTTCCCTTACTGCTTTTAATATTGTTTCCTTATTTTGTGCGTTTGGTGTTTTGACTATTATGTGACGGGAGGTGTTTCTTTTCTGGTCCAATCTATTTGGAGCTCTGTAGGCTTCTTGTATGCCTATGGGTATCTCTTTTTTTAGGTTAGGGAAGTTTTCTTCTATGATTTTGTTGAAGATATTTACTGGTCCTTTGAGCTGGGAGTCTTCACTCTCTTCTATACCTATTATCCTTAGGTTTGATCTTCTCATTGAGTCCTGGATTTCCTGTATGTTTTGGACCAGTAGCTTTTTCTGCTTTACATTATCTTTGACAGTTGAGTCAATGATTTCTATGGAATCTTCTGCTCCTGAGATTCTCTCTTCCATCTCTTGTATTCTGTTGGTGAAGCTCGTATCTACAGCTCCTTGTCTCTTCTTTTGGTCTTCTATGTCCAGGGTTGTTTCCATGTGTTCTTTCTTGATTACTTCTATTTCCATTTTTAATTCCTTCAACTGTTTGATTGTGTTTTCCTGGAATTCTTTCAGGGATTTTTGTGACTCCTCTCTATGGGCTTCTACTTGTTTATTTATATTTTCCTGGAATTCTTTCAGGGATTTTTGTGATTCCTCTCTGTAGGCTTCTACTTGTTTATTAATGTTTTCCTTTGTTTCTCTAAGGGAGTTCTTCACGTCTTTCTTGAAGTCCTCCAGCATCATGATCAAATATGATTTTGAACCTAGATCTTGCTTTTCTGGTGTGTTTGGATATTCCGTGTTTGTTTTGGTGGGAGAATTGGGCTCTGATGGTGCCATGTAGTCTTGGTTTCTGTTGCTTGGGTTCCTGCGCTTGCCTCTCGCCATCAGATTATCTCTAGTGTTACTTTATACTGCTATTTCTGACAGTGGCTAGACTGTCCTATAAGCCTGTGTGTCAGGAGTGCTGTAGACCTGTTTTCCTGTTTTCTTTCAGCCAGTTATGGGGACAGAGTGTTCTGCTTTCGGGCGTGTAGTTTTTCCTCTCTACAGGTCTTCAGCTGTTCCTGTGGGCCTGTGTCTGGAGTTCACCAGGCTGGTCTCTTGCAGCAGAAAAGTTGGTCTTACCTGTGGTCCCGAGGCTCAAGTTCGCTCGTAGGGTGCTGCCCATGAGCTGTCTGCAGCGGCAGCAACCAGGAAGATCTGCCCCGCCCTTTCTGGGAGCTTCGGTGCACCAGGGTTCCAGATGGCGTTTGGTGTTTTCCTCTGGCATCAGAGATGTGTGCAGTGTGCAGTCTCTTCTGGTTTCCCAGGCGTGTCTGCCTCTCTGAAGGTTTAGCTCTCCCTCCCACGGGATTTGGGTGCAGAGAACTGTTTATCCGGTAGGTCCCTTCAGGTTCTGGCGGTGTCTCAGAGGAGCGGTCCTGCTGCTCCTGGGCCCTCCTCTACGGGAACCCAGAGGCCGTATACAGTTTCCTCTTGGGCCAGGGATATGGGCAGGGGTGGGCAGTGTTGGTGGTCTCTTCTGCTCTGCAGCCTCAGGAGTGCCCACCTGACCAGGCGGTGATGTCTCTCTCCCATGGGGTTTGGGAGCAGAGAGCTGCTGTGGGCGGGGATCCGCGGGTTTGGGACTCCTGGTAAACACTGAAAGTGCCCGGTCCTAGAGGAATTTTGCCTCTATGTGTCCTGAGTTCACCAGGCAGGTCTCTTGCAGCAGAAAAGTTGGTCTTACCTGTGGTCCCGAGGCTCAAGTTTGCTCGTGGGGTGCTGCCTAAGAGCTCTCCGTGGCGGCAGCCGATTTGTTCCATTTTTAAAATACAGTTGTTAAATATGTGAAAATTAGTTTGGAGACTTTAACTAAATATCAATGGCAAATATGTGAGGGCTTTGTGATTGCAGGAGAGAGTGGTTATGATTTTGTGAATTGCTTTCATAAATACACACTTCATTCATTCTCTTGCTATTTAAAATGAGACAAGAAAGAAATTACTAACACTGTTCAGTGAGCTCTGTCAGTTTGTTTCCATTCTTTGTATTTGTTGAGATATAATGCTTCATGGTTGAAAGCATACCCTAGCCTGATAAGGGTAGACATTTAAATGCTAGCTATACAGCTTAATTAGCTGTTGGAAAATGAGAAAATTTTCATTGGTGAACCTGTTTGCAAGTTTTATGTAAAACAAAGTAAGATCTGTTCTATAGCAAACTCATCAGAATTTAGTGCAATGTTCAATACACAATCCATACACAAGAATGCACTGTGAGGTAACAAGAAGCTTACTTCTTTAACTTCTTTATTTTTGTTTATCTTTATTCTTACTATAATTTTACATTCTCTAGGGACTTACTATTTTATTACATGTGCTTCTAGATATGCAAAGTAGGAGTAATTAACAGTATCTGTTCGGTGAGTAATGTGGATTAATTAAATTATTATATATAAATCACATAATAGACTGTCCCTCATGCTTTTAGTATGATGTAAATGATAACCATTCTTATAGGTTTTCAAGAAATTACATTTTTTGAGTATCAATAAGCTAAGTAGGAAAGTCTGAAAAGAATATAAAATCATACATCACAAACTGTTATCTTCTATGTTTTATCCTAATATTGACCCCAGTAGCTAGTTTTGTAGGTTTTTGAAATATTAAATTAGTTGTTTTGGCAATTACATATATGCATATAATGTATTATGATTATTCTCATCTCAGGCCTTTCTAGTCTCCTGTCACCTGTAAACCTACCACCCCTAACCCGGTTCTTTGCCATGTTCATGTCTTTTGTTTTGTGACCTTTAGGTTTAACCAGGGATATCTGTGTAAAAATGAGTTTAGAACTATCCGCTGGAGGGAGCCTGATGGGGCTTATCAGTGGGTACACAATTGAAAATGGTGATTCCTTCACTCCCATAAAACATCAGTAGCCAAAATTTCATCAGGAAATGGCAAGCACCAGGAGCCTCTTCTCCACTTGTGACTGACTCTTGACAGCCAGAATTTTTCAGGCCCTTGCAGGTAACCACACTGTTATCAGCTCATGATTGTAATGGTTGTGACATACAAACAAAATGATATTTTGTAGCTGTGGTTATCTGGCAATCTGTCTCTCTTCCAGCTCTTAAATTCTTTTACAGTGTTCCCTAAGCCTTAGATTTAATGGCATAAACTCTTCTAGTTAGGGTTAACATTTATCCATCATGTGTTCTCAGAATCACGAGCAACCATAAGTCTCTATACTGACTGGACTGCTGTTTACTAAAAAAAGAGAGGGTTTTCTGATTGAAACTGAAAATAGCATGTCTATGGATAGAAACATGCAGTTTGATGCTGTCAATTGAGCTAAACAGTAGTAAGAAGCTCTATCACAGGGCTTGTGATTTTTCCAAGTAATATGGTTTTGACTAGACAGGTAAATAGATGGATCTAGAAAAAAACTCATACTGAACGAGGTAACCCAATCCCAGAAAGATAAACATCCCATGTTCTCTTATTGGAGGCTCCTAGCTCTAAATGTCCAGATGTTAGTACATAGTCTGTAGTAACTACAGAAAACAGGACCATTGCCAGGATAAGAATTGGGGAACCATAAAGAGGGAAATAGCAGGGATACAAGTGATCTCTCTTCAGAGAGAAATGAGAAATACAGAAGGAGAGCAGAGGTAAAATAATAATAAAAGATATTCTGAAAAGGCACAAGGAATTTAACATTAGTTCTTTACAAAAATCAAATAAGCTTTATAATATAAATAATTCTATGCAGGTATAACTATGTAGTTTCAATTAACTTTTCTCATCTGGGATGACAGGACCCTCTCAAATACCCAAAGACTACTTAATGCCCAGTACCAGACAAGAGAGGCCCTCTTTTGAGTTGTTCAGTGCTTTCCAAGAGAATCCCAAAACACACAGCTTGTTGCTATTGCCCTTTGGTGCCCCTAGTGGTGAAAGGAAAATAAGTCCCTGTTATTAAAGATGTCATGCATTTCAGAAATAGAGCCCAGAAAGTTCTGAGTTGAAACTGACTTGAATGTTATCTCCTTGAGGATTCGCTTTCATGGTCCCAGAAGGCATCACACAAACTTTCAAAGGAGGAAAACAACATAGAGCTCAACTTAAGCAGTGGTATCTATGAAAAACATTAATGTTTCAATAACCCTAAGGGTGCATCAACAGATATCTAATTGGACTTAAGACCTGCTTAACAAAGGATACTATGACTGGTACTGGAATCCTAGTGCCTACTCTGTGCCAGTGAAGTGATGGCTATTGAGGGAGAATATACATCCTCTAACTTACTAACCTAATGTAATCACTAAGAACAGCCAATAACTATTCATCCTTATATTCACAGATAAGTGTAGTCTTCATTCCTCATAAAGGAAACTTCTCTTTGTAAAATACAGAAGCCATTACAACAACCCACAACCAATCAAGATGCAGACTTATGGAGCACAGTCTTAATAGACTACAAAACAACCCCACACCTAAGGCTAAGGGAACATTGTGGAGGAGTGGGGGTAAAGACTGTAAGTGCCAGAGAATATGGGAGTTTGGCTGTGAGATTATGTCTCCTAGTAATATCAGAAGGTACACCCATAAAGTCTCACTATGACCACCCAAATCTGATTTAAACAAAGATGACACCAATGAACATGTCACACTAGATGGAGAAAAGCCCACAAGACTCAACCCAATCGAAAGAAATATCGTAACTGAGGGAAGCTTGAATCAGGAGAGGTGTTTCCCCAGGGAAACAAACACCTATTCATTCTCTAGTGACAAATGGTCACCCCTGAAAACACATAAAACCAACATTGTATGAACTGAGCAGGTAATAGTTGGGAATATATGTGTCTATACAAATATATGCATGCATCCAATAACAGTAAAAAGAAAATAGGCTCTGAATTTGAAGGAGAGCCCGCAGGGATATATGGGATGGGTACAAGGGAGGTAAGACAAGATACAAATGTAATTATAGTTATAATCTCAAAAATTAAAAAGTAAAAATAATTAAAAACTAAAAAATTACTTTTTCATGGTTTCCTACTTTTTAAGATGCATAAGTGTGCATGTGTGTTTGCTTGGGTACAGGGGATATTCCAAACTATCATATATAGACCTTACCTGATCACTGTACGCATTTGAATAGAGAAGCACACAGTTTAAAAAATAAATAATCTAAAAGTTGTAGAATTTAAGGTATGTCATGCTAATTCACACATAATCATCTCACTTTACCCTCACAGCAAATCTTTTTCTCATATCCTGCTAGCATTTAACTTTTATAGATTAAAAATTATACTTAGAGAACATAAAATAGTGAATTTAAAGTCAGTCACCTAAGTACCTACTCTTGAGAAAGCTAAGGTTTCAAATTAGGCCAGTCTGTTTTCAGACTCTCAGTTCTTACACTCTGAGTACATACTGCTTAAAGAAACTTGATGGAGGATGATAATTTGCACCTGACTGAGCAAGCCACCTTTCAGAGAAATTACAATTGAGAAAGTTATTTGGTAAATTTTTTTATTTAACTGTAAACTATGTGGCTGTAATGGATGACATAAATGTAAATATTTTTCTTTGAGATAAAAATGTTTTTAGTGTATCAGAAACTTTAACAAATGAATCAAAACAAACTTTTTAGCAAAATTTTCCTCCCCCTCCTCCTCCTACTGTACATATATGCAGGGGTGCCTGGCTATACATTGGACCATGTGTATACCAGGAACCATACCCTGGAAGAAAAATGGGTTTCCCCCTCCCTCTAGAATCAAATGCTATTCCTTCCTTTTATATCATTTTTACTGGATATTTTCTATATCTACATTTTAAATGTTATCCCCCTTCCTAGTTTCCCTTCTGGAAACCCCCTATCCCATTCTCTCACCCACTGCCTTCATGAGGGTACTCCCCCAAGCACCCAACAACTCCCTCCCTCCCCCCACCCTGACATTCCCTTACACTGGGCCATCAAGACATCACAGGACCAAGAACTGCTCCTCCCAAGGGATTCATTGAAAGTCTTTTGAGCCAGGCATGTACCATAGACCTTTTACAGATAACCCCACAGATATTTGTGCAGCTGCATATGTAGCAGAGGATGGCATTGTCCAGCATCGATAGGAGGAAAAGCCCTTGGTCTTGTGAAGGCTCCTTTCCCCAGTGTAGGGGGAAGCCAGGGCATTGAGATTGGAGTGAGTGGATAGGAGTGGGAGCATCCTCATAGAAGCAGGAGGAGGAGGTATGGAAGAGGGGGTAAAGGGGATAACATTTGAAGTGTAAATACATAAAATATCCAAGAAAAAGAAAATAAAAAGGAAGTTGGTGACTCTATTACTTCCACACTTTAACACATGTATTTACTATTTATTTCACCATAAAGACAATTCTGGCGTACCATTACTATTTTTGTAAATTTGGAAGCAGGTCCCATAAATCCATACTAAAACTAATAATAATAGTAGCAGATATTTGCTAAATGTTCTATTTATTCTACTAATAACTTTGTATATTGTAAAAGTGTGAAGATTTGATTCTTCAAAAGAGCTGTGTGCCATAAAGAAGAGTAGTCAGGGCAAAGGATTGTTTTGTAGCTCAGTGCTATGAACTTTTCCCATAGGCAATGTAAATAAATTTTCTAACTTTTAACAACAGTCCAGTTTCTCTTGCATTTTAATGCATTTTATTCCTGAAATCCTCTTAAGTAATACCTGTTTACTAAACCTGTCAGCATGATGACAAGGTGGTATGAATGTGCATTGAAAGAGCCCTGAAGGTTTAAAACTCTTCAGTAATTGTTCTTGTCATAATGTATTCTCCCTTTTGAAAAACCTTGGAAAACATTAATTAAAATGATGCTTGTCCTTTTCCTACAGTGTTCCTCTAAAATGTCTCATATATTCTATGCCTATTCACAGACTATACCTTCTTATTTAGATTTTTGCTAGATTACATTAAATTTTCATTTTATAGTCTCTGAAGAATTACAAAGTTAGGGACAGAAATTACCATTTTCTTTCAAGTGAGCCAAATTTGACAGTGACTATAAACTAGGATAACACCAGAGATTTATGGCCTTAGAAAACAATTATCTATAGTCTTGTTCAGTTTGAAAGTCAGATTGTCGAAGAATAAGAGTTACAGCTAAATCTACTTAGGAACACAAATAAGCCCACACACAAATATAAAACCTATCTTCCAAGAATACATGTCCATTCAATAACTGAAAAACTCTAGCATCTACTCTGTGTCCTGTGTTGGTCTTGTAGAACAGATGCTAACACTATTCCACCCACGTTTCTTTGGCATGGCACATTTCTGTATTACAAAGCTTCCAGTTGCCAGTAACTGTGAGAGCTCTCTCCCTGGCTATTGGATGCTACTCTGCCTGCATATATGGCATAATGGAGGTTCCAAGAGCATTGATGCCAACTCCTAAGCCCCCTATAAGGATCATTTAGCATGACTGCCAGGAACTGGTACATAAATATTCCATTTACCTTACTTTCTGGCATAGAATAGCTCTGAGGCATTGCATTCCAAAGACCCAGAATTTTACAACCAGACAAAACTGCATTTATTGACTTTAGTAACTAAGCTTAGAATTACCTGTTTTTACTTTTAAAATCCTCCATCCATGTCTCACTTTTATATTTTACTAGTAGCTGTTGTCTTTGCTCACATCCCAAATGAGCTACTTTCACTCAAGTCCATATCTGGGTCATCTCAAACTGAGATATCATCTAAAACCAATTAAGGCAAATTATCCCATTAAGTGACATGGAAACAACAGCCAAAGATTAGGAGGAAACAAAAGATTCTGAAACAGAAGAATAATAAAGTTTTGCCAGAAGTTTAAATAACTTAAGTCCTGTTTGTAATTCCCTGATTTACCACTTTTCTATTCCTTACGGATTGTTATAAAAGCATATGGAAGCTATGAAGCCTGGCTGCTCAGATCTCCTTTCAAGTGAGATGCTCCTGAAATAAGTAGTGGTTGGATACCATTTGCAATCAGTTTGGTGTTTTAACAGCATTCCTACTGATGCACTAGGCCTCCCTGGACTTTCCACTGGTAAGATGGATCAGGATAGGCATTTCACTAGAGAAACAGACCCAGTAAGAACTGGCTTACATTCTAGGGACTAGCAAGGCAATTTCAAAACCAGAGCAGTAAGCTGTCAAAAGAAGACTGGAAGTTTGGCACTAGCTGAACCCTTAGACTACAGGTGAAACTTCTTTTACTTATAAAACCTTTGGTTCTAGAATTAAAATATTTAAATGAAACCCTCAAAGATTATTGTTTCTAATTTTCCTCATAAAAGTTTATGGGATGTTAGATGCCAGTTATATCCATGACATATTTTCACATCTTAGGTTTGTGTTTGAATAATATCTGGAATCTATCCAACATGGCTAATGAAAGTACCTATCAAAGTAGAGGCTCTAAAAGCAATCATTCTGCTCACTCTAGAGTGCTCCAATGAGTCTTTGCTCTAAGACTTTTTTCCATTTTTATTAAATAGGGTATTTCTTGTTTACACTTCAAATGTTATTTCCATTCTTGGTTTCCTCTCCTTCAGCCCTCCAACTCCTCCCCCTCCTCTTCTATATAATTGTTCCCCTCCCCATCCACCCCCTATTACTGCCCCCCCAACACAATCCCCTACACTGGGGATCCAATCTTGGCAGGACCAAGGGCTTCCCCTTCCACTGGTGCTCTTACTAGGATATGAAATGCTACCTATGGGGTCAGAGTCCAGGGTCAGTCCATGTATAGTCTTTGGATAGTGGCTTAGTCCCTGGAAGCTCTTGTTCATATGGGGTCTCAAGCCCCTTCAAGCTCTTTCAGTCCTTTCTCTGATTCCTTCAACGGGGGTCCTATTCTCAGTTCAGTGGTTTGCTGCTGGCATTCGCCTCTGTATTTGCTGTATTCTGGCTGTGTCTTTCAGGAGCGATCTACATCCGGCTCCTGTCGGTCTGCACTTCTTTGCTTCATCCATCTTGTCTAATTGGGTGGCTGTATATGTATGGGCCACATGTGGGGCAGGCTCTGAATGGCTGTTCCTTCACTTTCTGCTCTAATCTTTGCCTCCCTATCACCTCCTGTGGATATTTTTGTTCCCCTTTTAAAGAAGGAGTGAAGTATCCGTATTCATAGCTACACTAACACCTCTGTTGCTTCCCATCCATCCTTTTTGCTATTTCCCTTAGCTTTTCTAACAAATATCATAGAATTACATATTGTAGTACACAAACAAGATATCACTTCGATATTTTTTCTACCAAAAATGGGTAAAGAGATAGGATAAATAAGCTTTGGAGACTGAATAACATCGCACAACTGGTATGGACACAATTCCTAATGCTTTATGGGGTATATTTAGTTCTTGGCAAAGAGTATCAGCCCAAATGTTAAAATGTTACCCAGTGGTGAGGTGAAAGAATGCCCCAGTGTGAGGCAGCAACCTTACTGAAGCAATCATCTGAGAACTTGGAAAGGGTGAGGGGAAACATGATTGTGAAGAAAGTAGAGTCGTCTAATTTTCTCTGAATTTTATTGACAACTTCACAGATGCCTCAAAAATAAGAAATTTAGAGTGGTTAAGAAACAAATGCTCAGTATGAGAATCACTGATACTGTTAGTTTATGGAAACTTCTGTCTGCCTGCCTAATTCTCTGACAAATTTATGTTCACCAAGAGCTCAGAAGATACGAGGCCTTTAGGCATACCTCCAGTTACCATAGTCTACATTGTTCCAACACAGATCATCTAAACAGATGGTTTTGGAATAACTAGGTATTCCAATATTCTCATGGTTTCCCTTTTCTATTTCTTTTATTGGATATTTTTATTTACATTTCAAATGTTACACCCTTTCCTGTTTCCCGTCCACAAGCCTCCTATCCCATCTCTCCTCCCTCTTCTTCTATGAGGGTGTTCTCTCATGCAACCACCCACCCCTTCCCACCTCCCTGCCCTGACATTCCCCTACACTAGGGTGTCTAGCCTTGGCAGGACCAATGACTTCTCCCATTGATGTCCAACAAGGCCATCCTCTGCTACATATGCAGCTGGAGGCATGGGTCCATCCATGTGTACTCTTTGGGTAGTGGTTTCATCCCTGGGAGCTCTGGTTGCTTGGTATTGTTCTTCCTATGGGGCTGCAAACCCCTTCAGCTTCTTCAATCCTTTCTCTAACTCCTCCAACAGGGGTCCCGTTCTCAGACCAATGGTTGGCTATGAGCATCTGCCTCTGTATTTGTCATGCCCTGACATAAAAACTCCAAATTGTTTTTATGTATGTGAATGTCAAAATAACCTTCCATAATTTTATAATGTTCTTCAGATAAAACAATATGCAAAATAGATTCCAACTACTGTTACTACTAGTATTAAAACAATAGCATCATTTGGTGAATTATTGTAGTAATAACATCCTGGCAAGTTCTTTGTATATCTTCATTTGTTTTTTAAAATTCTGAAATCAATATATATATATATATATATATATATATATGTGTGTGTGTGTGTGTGTGTGTGTGTGTGTGTGTGTGAATCACTTTGATTTGAATAACAAGGCTACTACTGTTGGGAGCAGAATTTAGTTTTGTTGAGTCTTCTACGATACTAAGAGGCACTTTGTAATTCATTCTTTTTACAGTATCAGAAAATAATGTAGGAGATTTCTAATGATGAAGTTAACAAATTATTCTGAAAGTAATTTTTTTATGATGTGGACCTTGAAAGTAATTTTTACATTTGTGTTAAAAATATTGTCTAAACTAAAGACATTGTGTAAATTTCCCCCTTTCACTGATAATCTGTATTATAATTTCAAAATATCAATAAATTTAGAATAAGCAATTTAAAACTAATCAGAGGATAACAGAGATATCAAAATCTTAGTATAAACCCTTTGCCTATACTTTTATCAACTATAATTATAAATAGATAGCATTGTAATAACTATGCAACTGAAACCTAAAGATAATTTCTTACACGTGTAATCACAATTGCCTAAGAAATATTACTAGATATTTATTGTATAATTAACTTGTTTTAAACATATGCAAGGAAAGCACTAAAATCATGTTAATGTTTTAGCCCATTATCTATTCATCTTATTGGTTATTAAGTTCAAATATTAACCCTATTATGATATTACCCATGAAGAAAACTAAATTTCATTCATCAATTGTACTTTTAAGATAATGCCTCACTGAGAAAGTAGAGTACCTATTCAAATGATTTTTCAAAGCTCATTATAGTTAAAAGTGATTTTTTTCAATTTTTGATAATGTGGTTTTATATTATCTAGACCAAAGTTGGTTCATTAAAATACTTAGCTTTGGGAAAGAGACTTTTAAAAGATGCTAAGCATTGGATTTGCAATAAATTATTCATATATTATATTTTATAGAATATTGACATAATTGGGGGAATATATTATGACTGTAATAAAATCAGATGACCTAGTTAGCTATGCTTATAAGGTCAATGACAGCCTCATATAGAAAAATAATATATATATGATGATGGCTGGAATTTCTCGAGTAGTACTTTAAAGCTCAGAGTAATTTAATCAATTTTTATGGTGAGACCCTGGATTTAACTCTCTAGACATTTCCATTGCTGTAAAAATAAACACTAGATAATAGAAGCAAGGACATTTCTTAGAGATGTGTTGGTTCACTGCTGTATCTGATAGCCAGATTGTCTACTCAAGTTTAAATTATTTAAATCTAATTTACAAATCAGTTATTTGGCTGCAGTGGTCTCATTTCAATTTATCATTATTTCTAGATTGTGGCTAACATATTAGAATGTTATTACAATGTGCAGACCATTTATACCACAACAGAAGTTTCTGTTGAATGTCACTACTCTATAAATTATCTGGCTAAATATTTGTACCTCATTAAAATTCAAATTTTATCATAAATTCATGCATCATGTTGACTGTACACATGCAGTTATTTTATATTTGGAATGTTACAATAGCTCTCCTTCCTTGGAGATGAAGAAACAATGGATACATATGATGCAGAAGTAAATGATTCGATTGTTCCTAAATTTTTTTACTATTTCTTATTTCCCTGAGAGTGAGATATACTCCAGGAAAACCGTCAAGCACTAGTAACAGAAAACACAAATGCTCTAGAGAGTATATGTTGAAAGTGCTTCTTCCATTAAAATCAGAGCAATAACATAGTTTCTGGAAATAATCACATAGGAAATGTAATTAAAAATAATCTTTAACAGAACGGCCCATTGTAGACTTTCATAGTTTGATTTTTTATTAATCACATTAATTCACCCTATTATCATAACTCAAAGTAGAAAGTAAAGCATATAGACATTATATTTTTAAAAGTACATTTTACATGGGGCTGGAGATATATATTAGTGGTTAAGTACACTTGCTGCTCTTGTAAGAACTGGGCCATTCCTCATACCCACATGGTGGTCCATAATCATCTGTAATTCCAGTTATTTCAGAGGGTGAATATTCCCTCTAAATACATCTCTGTAGGCACTAGGTAGACACATAATACTGTTGTAAACATTCGGTCAAAGACTCATATATGAAATAAAAATAAAATCTTTAAAAATGTTCATTTAGAAGTCCTGTGGGGAAGAGAGCTGGACTCTCAGAAGTGCAGACAATCCTGAGAGTTCAGGAGAGACCACCACTTCTGCTCACATTCCTGGACCAAAAGGAACCTGCCTGGAGCCTTCTGGACACAGGAACATAGGAGCAGTCAGGGACGGGATGCTCTGGTCCCTGCCTATACCCAGAGCTAAAAGCCAACCCCCAGGAGCACTGACACAGGAGAGCAGAGGTAAGATCACCACTCCTGTTCTGGGGGACCCGCCTGGAACCCTCAGGACAAAAGAACCCAGGAGCAGTCTGGGACGGGATCCTTCAGGTTTCTGCCTGTGGCCAGAACTGACCTGGTCACACAGATTTTGGTACACAGATCTCACTGGGAGAAAACCTGTCTCCAGGAGTGCTGATACACAGGCTTGCATGAGGGTCAAGCCACTGTCCGAGACAGCAAGACGAGCTAACAACAGAGATAACCTGATGTTAGGAAGTAAGGGCAAGAACCTATGCAACATAAACAAAGGCCACATGGCATCATCAGAGTCCACATCTCTCACCAAAGCCAATACTGGATATCCCAACACACTGGAAAAGCAAGATTTGGATTTAAAATCACATCTTATGTTGATGAGAGAGGACTTTAAGGAGGACACAAATAACTCCTTAAAAGAAATACAGAACAACACAGGTAAACAAGTAGAAACCCTTAAATAGAAAACACAAAAATCCCTTAAAGAATTAGAGGAAAACACAACCAAACAGTTTAACGAATTGAACAAAACCATCCAGGATCTAAAAATGGAAAGAGAAACAATGAAGAAAGCACAAAGGGAGACAACCCTGGAGATAGAAAACCTAAGAAAGAGACCAGAAGTTATAGATACAAGTATAACCAACAAAATAAAAGAGATAGAAAAGAGAATCTCAGGGGTAGAGATATAGAAAACATTGACACAACCATCAAAGATATTGTAAAACACAAAAAGCTCCTAGCCCAAAACATCCAGGAAAGCCAGGACTCAGTGAGAAGACCAAACCTACAGATAATAGGTATAGAAGAGAGTGCAGACTCCAACTTAAAGAGCTAGGAAATATCTTCAACAGAATTATAGAAGAAAACTTACCTAACCTAAAGAAAGAGATGCCCATAAACATACAAGAAGCCTACAGAACTCCAAATAGATTGGATCGGAAAAGAAATTCTTCCCATTACATAATAGTCAAAAATCCAAACACACAAAACAAATAAAGAATGTTACAAGCAGTAAGGGAAAGTCGTCTAGTAACATATAAAAGCAGACCTATCAGAATTACACCAGACTTCTCACCAGAGACTATGAAAGCCAGAAGATCCTGGGCAGATGTCATACAGACCCTAAGAGAACAAAAATACCAGCCCAGATTACTGTATCCAGCAAAACTCTCAATTAACACAGATGGAGAAACCAAGATATTCCATGACAAAACCAAATTTACACAATATCTTTCCATAAATCCAGCTCTGCAAAGGATAGGGAAACCATACCCTAGCAAAAGCAAGAAATAATTTTCTTGCAACAAATCCAAAAGAAGAGAGCCACACTTAAAGTAACTTAAGGGAAGTTTCATTAGACTCAATCGACCACGGTAGGAAAATTATGGTGGCAGGAATGGTAGTAGATGGTTATATTGCAAATGTAGTCTGGAAGCAAAGAGTGATGGACGCTAGTGATCATGCATTCTCTTTTAATATTTTTAATTTCATCTGAGATGCCAGGCCATGGTATGGTGCTACTCATATTCAGGATAGTTTTTCCCTCACATAAACATCCCTGAAGACAAATATGGGTACATCAGAATTATGTATTAGGTGATTTTAAATCCAGACAAATTGATAATGAAGATAATATCATAAAATTATCCTTTGTCAACTTGACACCTCCATTTACATTATTTCTCATTGTTCTCCAAAAGGCTCTTACCTGTCTTATAATGAAAAATACATTTGGCTCATTTCAGAGTCTTTTTAAAATTTTATTTCTTTTATTGGTTATTTTTATTTATTTACATTCCAAGTGTTGTTCCCCTTCCTGGTTTCCCTTCTGCAAACTCCATCCCAAACCCCCTTCCCTTGCCTCTATGAGAGTGCTCTCCCACCTACCTACTCCTGTCTCATGGCCTACTAGCATCCATCTATGCTGGGGCATTGAGCCTCCACAGGACCAAGTACCTCTCCTCCCACTGATGCCAAATAAAGCAATCCTCTGCTACATATGCAGCTGGAGCCATGGGCCCCTCCATGTGTACTCTTTGGTTGGTGGTTTAGTCTCTGGGAGCTCTGGGGGGTCTGGTTGGTTGATATTGTTGTTCTTCCTATGGGGTTGCAAACCCCTTCAGCTCCTTCAGTCCTTTCCCTACCTCCTCCATTGGGGTTCCTGTGCTCAGTCCGATGGTTGCCTGCTAGCATCCACATCTGTATTGGTCAGGCTCTGGCAGAGCCTCTCAGGGGAGAGCTGTCCCCTCATCTCAGATTCTTAACAGCTCTAACACTGTTCCAAAGCCTCAAAGTCTCTTCTGGTAGTCAAGAGGACATTTGTTTAATGGTGAAATGTCAAATATTATTTATTTCCTTATTTTCTTATTTGGCTTATTTAGCCAAAATTTTGTCACACTCTATTTTAATGTTCAGAATACCAAATTTTGTGGCATTGATTCTTTACACTGATATTTTAAATTTATTGTCTTTGTATGTTGAATCTAAAATAAATTATTTTCTGGCTATAACAAACAATAAAAGTGGCATACTTTAAATGTGCAATGCCATGGAGTAAACATTCCCATTCTGAAAGGTAGAAATGGTGACAAAATAAGAAAAGATCAACATAAACAAGATCTAGACTCATAAGAGCAAAAATCGTATCACATAGTTCCATTTCTGGTATCTGGGGCTGTTGAGGGTATCATCTGACCTAAAACAGAATTGAGAAGTATTACCCCCAAGTTATGGCACTTGCAGAACTTAGAACCTTTTACTAGGGCTGGCTCCACTCCATACTTTAAGAATTACTCCCCATATTCCTTGCTTCTCCAAAATAACCATCACAACTTATGTCACATCTTGATAGCTTCACATGGTATCCTCTGAGTGACTTTCTTATCACAGACTGTATTACCTGGTCACATTTCCTTAAAGACCCCATAATTCTTTTTTTTTTCCGGAGCTGAGGACAGAACCCAGGGCCTTGTGCTTGCTAGGCAAGCGCTCTACCACTGAGTTAAATTCCCAACCCCAAGACCCCGTAATTCTTAAAATTTTATGTTTGCAAAATTATCATCATATGGACAATGCTGCCAGGTTCTGATACCAGCTTCAGATTTATTCTGATCCTCCTCATACTATACTTCTACATCTTCAATATTTCCTACTTCGAAGTTTTATTACAAACTTTAAAACAAAACAAAAAAAAGACTATATCTGTACTATAGACTATTTGTACTTGATCTTGAAATGTTCTCTGTCACTTAGTATGTTTTCTGGCCAACAATTTAATCCATTACTTTAATTCAGCCTCACTAAAATTTCAACAATATAGGCAGAATGGAGCCAGATTCTTTGTCATAGAGAAAATTTGATATCCTCTTAGAGCAGTTTCCCATAGAGTACTGGTCTCAGAATACACATGATATGCACTCACTGATAAGTGGATATTACACAAAAAAGCTCAGAATACACATGATACAACTCACAAACCACATTAAGCTCAAGAAGAAGGAAGACAAAAATGGGAATACTTCAGTCCTTCTTAGAAGGGGGAACAAAAGAATCATGGAAGGTAGAGGGTGGGAGGGACTTGGGAAGAAGAAAGGAGGGGAAGGGAAAAGGAGAGGGACAGGCTCAGGTATGTGAGGAGACAGGGACGATATACTGAGGGTCGGGAAATTGAACAGAGGCATGTAGCAATGGGGGATAGGGAACTGGGGTAGCAATCAGAAAGTCCCAGATGCCAGGAAATCAAGAGCTTCCCAGGACCCCACGAGGGTGATACTAGCTGGAATGCCCACAAAGGGGAGAACCTGAAAAGACTATATCCAGAAGTTAGACTTGGCTCTCCAGTTGAGGGATTGGGCCACCCATTCATCTCCAAAATTTTACCCCAGAATTGCTCCTGTCTAAAGGAAATACAGGGATAAAGTTTGGAGCAGAGACTGAAGGAAAGGCAATCTAGAGACTGCCCCACCTAGGGATCCATCCCATATACAGACACCAAATCCAGTCACTATTGCTAACGCCAAGAAGTGTTTTTGCTGACAGGAGCCTGATACAGCTGTCTTCTGAGAGACTCTGCTAGCGCCTGACAAATGCAGATGTGGGTACTAGCAACTAACCACTGAACTGAGAATGGGGTCCCCATTGGAGGAGTTAGAGAAAGGATTGAAGGAACTGAAGGGGCTTGCAACCCCATAACAACAGCAATACCAACCAACCAGAGCTCCCAGGGACTAAACCACCACCCGAAGTGTACACATGGAGAGACCTATGGTTCCAGCTCCATATGTAGCAGAGGATGGCATTGTCTATCATCAGTGGAAGGAAAGACCCTTGTTCCTGTGAAGGCTTGAGACTCCAGTGTAGGGGAATGCTAGGGAGATGAGGAGGGAAGGGTGGATGGGTGGATGGGTGGGGTAGCATCCTAATAGAAGCAGGGGTAAGGGGTTATGGGACAGTGGGTTCCTGAGTGGAAACTGGGAAAGGGTATAACATTTGCAATATGTGTGTGCTGTGCAGAAGCGAGCACAACATTTGAAATGTAAATAAAGAAAATATCCCATAAAAATTGAATTATAAAATAAAAACCCTATCAATTTACATATTCTATCAAAAGAAATCTTACACACACACACACACACACACACACACACACACACACACGATATCCAAATATATTTGGAAATATTACATCTATAACAAATTACTTGAAATTAGAATTGTGTCCAGAATGTATTATATTAGGGAGATTTAAGAAACAGTGTACAAACTATTGAAAATTATGTTGCATATGCTCACCAGAAAAAATGTATAAATTGTATCTTACCTCCATTATTTTTACAAACTTGAAAGTTTTAACATAATATGCACACATCATGGAACTTAATATACTCCACATTAGATTCATTTTCACAAGGCAAAATGGATGTTTCAGCATCAACTTCACTGGAATACATTTTTTACATTTGGAAAGAGTAATATCTCTCATTTCTATCAGTGTAGATAAATTATGAATGGCAATTAGTGTTTATTCCTTTGGGATACATATTTCTATGATGAAAATGTAGATTCATCTTTAATGAAACATTTGTTTTACTTTAAGTTGTTAATTTCTGTGGGACCAAATCAGGAAGTATGATAAATATTTTCATGGAGGTATGTCTTTCTCCTGCATGTTTCATGGGGATTTGATCTCAGTGTTTTATTAAAGTTCAATAGAGCACTTATTTGGAAAGAAGCTTAGAGACTGCAACATTTTACATTCAAAAAGTAATTAATTAAACAGATATAGATAACATTTGTCTTGATACAGTCTTTAATGATACTAAGTTCAACTTAAGTCCATCCATTTTTTAGTATGTTCTTTTTACACATAGAAGAGTACTAGAAATGGAGCTAACACTTTGCCCATGAGTTGTTCATTTGTTCACTTTTATATCTATGGAATTAATTGAGAAAACACTATGCTTCTCATAGTAGATATTGTTTGTTCTTCCATCCCAAAATGGTGTAGCACAATTACCCTTACTTCGAGTCCATATAACATGGAGCCAGAGCATCTATCACTCTCTATTTTAGTGATATTTTCCTCCTGACAAACATGAGGAGACATAAGTTCCCATCTACAGATTGTGTAAAAGCATATCCAATAGATAAACTATTGACTAGAATGTATACATTCAAGAAGTTAGAACATTGTTCAGTGTGTTTACAAGCTTGAAGCCTAAAGTTCAGATCTCAGAACCCATATGAAATACTGGCAGTTACATTTAATATTGGCACTTGAGAGGAAGAGATGGGATCTATTACCATATGCTGGCTAGTTACAGTATCCATAACCAGTGAGCTCTGGTTTCAGTGACAGACTTCTTTTAAGTAAATACAATGAAGACTGGTTGAAGTAGGCACCTCTAGACATCAACTTCGCACTTTTAAAGTGCATGCATGCACACCCACATATACACAAGTACCCCCAAATGTGCATGTATACTCTTCACTCATATGTAAAAACAAAGTGTTACTTAAAATGGTGTTCTTTGCTTTTATATTGGGAAATTTTATTTATTCCTATGTTAGCAAACATTTTGCAAAATTTGTACAAAAAACAGTGAAGTGTAAAAGTTTTGTAAAATTTTCTAAAAAGTTTGTAAAACAATCTAATCCTATTTGAAATTATGACTTATTGTTCTAATGTAAATTGGTGTTTTGATAATATTCTAGATTTTAACAATATTCAAGACCTAAGTGACACTGAAAATTTATCCCATAATAGGTCCATATTAAGAGATAAGCTCTTTTTTTTTTTGGTTCTTTTTTTTTTTTTTTGGAGCTGGGGACCGAACCCAGGGCCTTGCGCTTCCTAGGTAAGCGCTCTACCACTGAGCTAAATCCCCAGCCCCTAAGAGATAAGCTCTTATTGCTAATTTAAAACTCTACTTTTAAAAGCAGAAATTCTCTTCTCTCAACATAGGTTCTACTACTAATTATATAATCATCACAAGAATAATAATGCTGATCTAAACACACAGAAGTTGGGACAGTGATTTATTTAAAATGCTAACATGCTAGTGTTTCATCAGTAGAATTTTTTAAATGAGATAAATAAATTTATACATGTTTTTCAGAGAAGTAAAGAAAAATGAAATCATGCATAAGCAGCAGAAAAAAGATTAATATTAAGCTGGAGGACTTTATTAGACATGTGTATATCTTGGAAAATCATCATTATATAAAATAATATAATTTAGATTTCTAGTGTATAACATGCTAAAAGAAAAATCACTTCACAAAGTAAGATTAGTAGGCTTAGTTTTGAATACTGATGAATATCTTTGTTACATTTATAATTGTTTGATCTTGTTTTATATAAAACTATTTTTAGTTTAATAATAAAAACTATTCAATGAGATAAATGTGACACTTTTATTTCTGATATACACAATACAAAATAATTCAATAATTGTGTGAAAGGCCAAGATATTCAAATAACACTTATCCTTGTCTGAGAGTTTCTATAAAAACTACCTCTAACATTTTTACTAAAACAAAACATACCAGAAGGTGAGTAATGTTAGGGTGAAG